>NC_141878.1:422433006-422740922 GCF_056163025.1 Triticum urartu
TGGTAGCTCAAGCGGGGAGCAATCTGCATTTGAGAATGCTATGCTAGCGGTGAACCTAAATCTGACGATGAAGGGGGCCAGCACTTAATGAGTATGGAATTTCATAACCGGGGTGCGAAAGGAATGCACCCGAATAAATCAATGAATGAAGCTCAGGTCACGAATTCTGGAATCTAAGAGCGGGTGGGGAAGTTGGGCACTCTCGAAACCTCTGGGTTGACTTCTTCAACCTTCTCATTCTTGTTGACGGCGCGGAGCACCTCGAAGAGGACTCCGGCGGTCTGGTAGGCCTTCCCAAGTTGGGCCCTGAAGGCGACATTGGCATGGGACAGGGTGTGTCATGGCTAGGATTAGATTTATAACGAGATAGAGCTCTGGTTTGGAGCTTCAGAATTACCGGTCAGCTTGTTCCCCTTTGTCAAGTGCACGGACGTAGTTCTCGTAGTACTGCTGATAAAAACTCTCAATTTCACGGGCATCGCTCTTCTTCACGCGCTTCGCGAGACTGGGGCTATTATCCTGTGGTGTTGCATAAGAGCAAAAACATAAAATTATGTAGTGGCATCTTTGGATTCGAGAGGGTAGTTATGCAAAATCCGATAAAAAAATCCCCCAATCTTCCTGCTCCTAGACCCTATTTTGCTCTGGCTTTTAGGTTAGATTCAATCTTATTTTCTTTCAATCTTTCTCACCGTGTCTATTTCCCCGCTTCTTTTCCAAACTAGTAAAATTGAATCATTTCAAAAGGACGTCCAGAAAATAAGGCTAACCCAATTTGCCTCTCCAAAAAAAATAGAAAAATAAAGCGAGCAAAACGCTAGAAACTTCCATTTACATTGCAGGATGTAGTAGAAACTAGAAACCAATTACCCGAGTCCCCATTCGAGATACGTGAAACTATTCTAGCCAAACCAATTGACCATAACTATCCGATTGCAACATGATTTCAACAAAACAAAGAAAGTATCGGAAATACCACTATCTAGTACATCTAATCTGCTCCCTCAAGTGTGAAACACAAAGGTGCTCCGAAATGAACAAGTAATACGTATGGATGATCGCCGAAAGCAAAATCTAATGCGGACGCTTACGAACATACTCCAAAATTAGCTCTCCAAAGCAAGGAAAAATGGCAAAGCCAGAAAAGTTCTCCAGGAAATCACACTAACTGTTTTTCTGCATAGACTCGTATGATTATGAATCAAAAGCAAAACATCCTCGAAAACCACGAATCGAGGCGCGCATGTGCCCCCAAAAAAATATAAGAACAAACATTTTTGAACGTGGGAACACAAAACTTTTTCAAGTACACACAGCCTACGCGGCATTGATCCGACGCCAAAAAAATGAACCAGGAGCGCTCGCTCTGCCACAAAATCCAAACCCAAACGCATCAAAACAGCATGCGAAATGCACCATACGTATCCCCGCGAAAATGAATGCACGTATAGAGGTAACCGACTCGGGGGCGCTCGGGCTCGATCTCGGCGGCGACGCGCAGGATGGGCGCGATGCTGCTGAGCGTGGACGGGACGACCTCGTTGTCAAACACCTCCATGGAGAAGGTCGCCATGCCCAGGTGGGAGGGGAGGCAGGTGAAGAAATAGAGGTCCGGCCTTGCGTGCCCGTGGCTATTTATACGTCGATCCAACGGCCAAGATCAGCTGCTTCTCGGGAAAGGGAACCGCGGGGGAGACCGGAGGCGTCGGTGTGGTGGAAATGCTGAGCTCCGCTGCTTGGTGAGGGGTTTCTCTGTCTGGACGGTGGGGCGAGCGTCGTGGCTGGCCGCTGGAACACTTCGCTGCCTTTTTATCACCTTAAAATTCGCTTACACACTAGGAAATGTTCTGCTGACAGCAGTGCCCCACAACGTTCAGCTTCGAAGAGGGTCTGTTTTTCTGTATAGAAAAGATTACAAGGTTCACACCTTTTGCTTTCTACCGTTTCTCCGGCCCAATGTTAGTGAGATGCAAGAATGACGTGTGAGTTAGTGGGGGTGCTTGCTGGTAGGAAATATTCAGGCCCTTTTCACCCGCGACGCGATACCGGAGTTATACGGTGTCCGGCTGGACTTTTGTCCTCTTTCGCTATAAACACTACAACAATAGAAGCACCCTTCTAGAGATAAGAATAGCAAATGTTTTGAGGCACTGATGGAAGCATGCCAAGGTGAAGTTGACGATCTCTTTAGCATTTATCCTTCTCTTCATCTTGCCCTATGTGCTCATGCTGCGAGTGCCGCAGGATGATTTAGTTCTGATCGAGTGCTTGACCCCTTGAGGAGGGCATATTCTTCAGCATCTCTCTTGTCGGATCGTATCCCCGTGACCACGTCGTCAAAGAGATAGTCTTTCTTTGGTTTGGCCCACCGATTTACCGTCGTTGGTGACACTCTTCTGAGCCCCTAGATTCGCCGAAGTATGAGATCCTGAATGGATCCTTTTTCTTTCCACTTCATCTTGGGAATCTGGAATGGTTGTTTATGGCTGGGTGTGACAGATCAGACTTCGTTTAGAATCAGACCTTCTATCTATCTATCTAGCTATATTGCCACTCCAACGGTTCTTTTTTTTTTGATTATGCCCCGTATCTCTCTGAGCCTATTTGATCTATTTGCTATATCCAAGTTCGAGTGTGAAGTTCGCTCCGGTTGAATTGTAGGGCTTCCTAATTTCTGCTTCGTCCTCCTATGAATGCACTAGTATAGAAGGTTGGCCCGTCATCGTATACCATCGTAAGATGAACTGGAAATTAGTAGTTTCAACCAGTTACACAAAATAGGCAAGTTGAGGTTTGTTCAGCGTGTGTTGTGTTGCCTCCAACTATAACGAGGCCCTTTGACTTGAGGTACGATCTTACCTCTTAACGCGCTTTCCTGCTAGAAGAAGTGAGGGTGATGTCCAATGACCTGTTGAAGAAGCTTGCTGTGTAGATAGGTATCCGTTTCGTGAACCTAATGTAGAACCTGTAAACTAAAGACTTGAGTCCCGGAACCGCAGCCATTCAAAAAGCTATCAATCTGATTCGAAATACCAAGGTTCGAAGACCTCTGGGGCATATCAAAGTACTTTCACTTGCCCCACAACAAGAATTTCTAGGGTATGTGAGTGGTGTCGGACGCTATAGGGGTTTGTGTATTCACATCAGGAGAAGAAAGAGGCTCTCATTGCTGCTGGGATAAGACAAAACCTTCTTCCTTGATCCATGGCGTCACCGCTGCTATATTAAAAGAGTAATTCTATTAGCTGGCTATGATTCCTGCAAATAAGTCTTGGGGTCATTCCGGGCTGATGCTTCCTAATTCTTCCTAGCTTTTGCTCCATTCATCACTATGGGGCACCACATATATAAGCATTGGGAGATCGAAATAGCACTGGTCCTGACCAACCCGAACCCTCTTCATCACCCGCGCAAACAAGAGATGATGTACGTTAATATTGCTGCATATATAATTAACAACGTAAATAATGTGCTAGTTGGACAAATATGATTGGAGATGGAGATGGAAATGGAATTTTACGTAAACACGGATATGCATGTCTATGTCTATGTGTGTGTGCGCGACGACTCTCGCGACCTGGAAGCGGGGGCGTGTTTTTGATCGAGTTTTCTTGGTATGTTAGAAAATCAGTTTGTCTAACTCACATCTAGATGTTATTTAAGGATATCACATCTAAGCTCCCACAAGTACATAATGTAGCAACAAGAAACAAAAAAACTAGGGGAAAAAATAGACCACAAACAGAGTGGACATCAACTTAGGGTTTTCACTCTCCACACGCTCGCCGCACTACATATATGTTACACGCTGGAGGCTCGGTGTTCATTTGCTAGGGTTTGCTATATTCACAGTCTCTCACCCTCTCTTCACCAGATCTAAAAAAGACTGTGTTGGCCTCTTTTCTCTCTCTCTCTCCCCCCTCACAGCTGCTGAAGGAGGCGTCTGTATCCCGTCGCACCGGGAAGGGGAGGTGGTGCAGCGTTCACTCTATTGCCTTCGGTGAGGGAGGCAATCCACTGCCGGCTGCACTGTTCTCTTTCACCCAAAGCCTGTGCGGGAGGGCCACCGACCCCTTCTTCGTCGCTGTCGTACGTAGTGTGGGCAGATCCGGCCTCCCGCCGCATGCCTTGCCACATCCCGACGACCCTAAGGTATAGGTTTCTTTGAAACCGTCGTTGCTCTAGCTGCATGTGGATCTTTTTCGATCTGTAGTCGAATCTAGGTCTTGGTTCAAAGAGGAAAGAATGGTGCGGTGGGCTGGAGCAAGAATCTAGGACGTGGTTCAATGAGGAAAGGAGGGGCGGAAAGTAGTATAGACTGGCTATCCAGCCGCTTTGTAGATTGAAAAGGGAAAAGGGGGGTAACCCAGTACACACATCTGTAAGGAACCGATCTCTTTGTTGAAAAGGGAAAGAAACTGGGGGGTCGGGTAGTTTGTGCAGGACTAGATTTGCTACCCTCGCATAGGAAGAAGGTTCAAAGAGAACAAATATGGGACCAGCGCATATATGCTGCTTGGCTACATACTCTGCATCACCCATTTATACGTGTGGACGCACATGGTGCTGGCATGTCCCATACAACTATTTTGTTGTTGTTGTTAATCTAAGAATGCCGCCGAAAAATTGAAGCAATGCCACTGTTAAAAGTAAATTACATTTTTTAACGAATGTTGTTTCAAGAAAATGTCTCTGTTAATATGAATCAATGCAACCGTTTTAGAAATGCTACTGTCCTACTTTGTTTTCCATCTAAGATAAGTTAGATGCTTCTTTCTGTCACCGTTTGTTTCATCCTCCTTTATCGGCAAGTAATTGTTTCCTTTTTTGCCTCTGTTAAAACAGGGGTATCGATTCAACTTGTTGCTATTGCGACATTTTGCCTCGCTACTCGAAACACTTATGTTTTAAGAGTGTTTTGTGCAGTTCAACTTGAATGTCACACCGGTGACTTTGCTTAATTTTGGTGGAACTGCACAAAAGGAGATCGAGATTTGTTTCCAGTCTTCATATCGATTCAACTTGTTGCTATTGCGACATTTTTGCTTCGCTACATGAAACACTTTGCTTGATTTCAGTGCAACTGCACAAAACGAGATTGGATTTCCTATTCGTGTTGGCAGATTTGTATTTTATCTTGTCCGTCTCATGAAAGGTCAGTACAGGCCTTCATCCACATGATTGTGCAATGTGCTTTGAGATGTTGTGCTACTTGTATTGATACCGTTTTAAATAAATGTTGAATTGAAGCTATTGTATTGTTGTCTTTTCCCATTAAGTAGTGAACAAAAATGGGACCAACCCAGACATGATGCTTGTTGCTTTGTTACAACAAGCTCTGCATCACCCCCTTTATAAGTAGATGGAAGCACATATTGTTGTTGCGCCCACTCTCCCTGGAACTGTTTATGCTTTTCGTTAATCTAATGCCGCTGGTAAAATTAAGCAATGCCACTCTCAGAATTAATTAACTACTAAATCTTAGTTCAAAACTGCAACACTTGTTAGGAATGGTACTATCCTGCTTTGTAGTTCTTTCTACATGTTTAACCAAGGTATTGTTAAGATAATGTCTGTGTTAAAATGAATCAGTTACATTGTTTTAGGAATGGTACTTTTCTGCTTTGTCGTTCTTTATACATGTTGAAACAAGGCATTGTTAAGATAATGTCTCAGTCAATATGAATGAATCACACTAATGGAAAATTGCTACTCTCCTGCTTTGTTTCCCATTAAGATAAAGTAGATCAATAGATGCTTTTATTCTGGGAGTACAAGTCATCAACCGTTATTTCTCAGTAATTGTTTCCCTTATACCTATTGTTGCTTACAGGGATATCAAAATTAAAGCTCGGTTTTATTCTGACTTCGATTTTAGTTGAACTGCACAAAAGGAGCCAATGTGTCCAAGCCAAACTGCTGCATTACTGGGTCCAGTTGGTCGTTCCACTTTGCAGAAAGAAGCAGTCACTGTTTGCGCTACATAACAGAAGGAATGACCGAGAAGCTTTACAGAGTATTATTAGACACCGGTGACATGACTAGTCTGCAGAGACCATTGGCAATTTAACAACACGTGGAGTGCTCTGGGCAAAAAGTGCCCAAACAAGTACAAGAAGCTACGACAGGACGATCTTAGGCATTACATATTTTGAATGGGAAAAGCTTGTCAAAGTTTAATCATTGATGTTAGCAGGAAGACGTTAGTTTAATATATTGGAATTGGAAAACCTTGTCAAAATTTGCTCATTGATGTTAGCCAGAAGACATGCATTTGATATTTTTGAGTGGGATGCCCTTGCTGTGAGCAGTGTCGAGTGTTTTTTCCTATTCCTGTGTTCAGTTTAGAAGTAAATAGTTACTCTGCTGAGATATTCCTGTGTTAAGAGTTTGTTCTGAATATTGTCTATGTAATGCCAGGCCTTGTGTTTGATTGCAAAGTTGAGCTTGGAATGTTGTGGCATGCGGCATCACGAACAGTTCACCGTGCCTCCTGAGAATAATGCTTCGTATTGTTTTGCATGTTGATTTAATGCCAGTGATTTGCTTGTTAAGAAGATCATCCTCTTCTGTTGTGTCCGTGCTTAAGAAGTTCATCGTATGATGTTTCATTCATAGCCTATATGACAAGTCGGGTAGGTTAGATGTGAAACCATATGATCTTCTGACCAACTCATGATATTAGTCCGTGATTGGATCGTCGTTTTCCAACCAAAACTGCTTGTAAAACTGACGCTTGTAAATTAAAGCAGATGGTCTCGGGCGAAGGCGCTTGGTTGGTCGATTTTGACTAGTAAAATATCAGAAGTACTTCACACACGATAAAAACGATGAACGACACTCGGACGATTGCTAATCCAGTAGTTAGCTGCTGTTTCAGCCTTGCCCATGGATGGGATGATACGCACATCGTGCATGTATCGTTTGGTAATGTCGTCCATATAACAGTGCTCATAAAATATACACTGGTCTCTCAAATTACACGCGTAACCCGCCGGTTTTACTTACAGACCTCGGGCCCTGGTTTCATTACGCCTGTATTGTAGGCATTGTTTCTGATGACGAGCAAATTACACTTGTATGTTAATACAGGTTTGAAATAAACCAGAGCTCCCAAGCGCGGCCTTACCGTTTCATGCCGTCTCAGTTTCTCGAAGGTGCTCATAGGTGTCCGATGATTCTGGCTTCCTGAATGAGCAGCGGGCGCTGTATCAGACCATCCGTAGGGCCCGCGAGGCCCTCTCCATTGTCCTTCGAGTTGCTGCGCTCGCCGTGGCAACGAGCATTGTTAATATCGTCAATGAACATGAGGATTCAGGAGATGACTTTCTTTTGACTGGATGACACTAGGGACCCACTAGGGCCATAGCCGTACGTACGCAAGTGCCTCCTTATTACGTACAACTATATTTTTTTGCTTTCTCCTTGTTTCCTGACATCATGGTCCCACACCATTGTCAACCTATGTAGTCAATATAAACGAGAGAATTGCACAAGGTGCGGCCGATAGTTGGGACCAAGCAGCTCGAGCAGTATTTGTGTTTTTGAGGCGTGAGCACTGCAGAGTTTTTCTTGGCGATGATTTCGTTGTTGTTCAGAGGAGAGCAGGGTATTAACTGGGCAGGCTGTGGCCCGTCTAGTCCAAGCCAGATATCCAGCCCAGATACTAATTTTTTCAAGATGAAAATGGCTAGCCCAGCTATACGTCTTTTTGAGGAATACCCAGGCAAGGTCAACTTTTTATTCTCCGCCCCGCTGGGCTGCAAATCTTTCCTAGGAAGGATGCATTAGGCTTAACATGAAAATGGGCTTTAAAAATAATAAATGAGATGTAATTATAAAAACTAAACAGTAACTATAAAAAAATGCACCAAACATGAAATTAGTTTATAAAATATTATTTATGGATTTTGAAAATCTTAAATTTTCATTGTTGCGCGCGCAATGTTTCGTTGGATTTTTACGTAATACAAATTTATATTTAATCTGACTAGAAATTTCAGGATAAAAATATTTCGGATCCCATCAAAATGTGGGAAATTTTATTGAATTCTGTCTTCAATGGTTGGTTGAAATTATTAATCGTTGTCCTGGCTAGAAAATGGGTTGTACTTTTAACAAACTGTAAATGGGCTGTTGTAAATTCCATGAGAATTCAAAAATGGGTTGTACATTCTTACAAAACGCAAATGGGCTATAATTTCTCTGGCACACACTTGTGGGCCTACTAACTGACGCGTCCCCTAAAAAATAAGTTGATGCATATGCAAGGCTTTGTCAACTTATTGTAGTCAACACACGGTTCTAGTAGTAGTGGTTGTTGGATGTCTATCCAACGGATGTCGTGCTTCTTCTTCAATCTCGGATATTCTTAGCTTCGGCTGCCCAAAAAATGATTCCTCCCCCTGACATCTGGGGCATACCGTTTCGGAGGCTGACCTGTGGGCCTACTAAGTTAGAGCGTAACAAGGGCTTTGTCAACTTAGTCAATATAAACGATTCTAGCTTCAGTGACCGCACGATGTCCATCCAACGGTCGTAGTGCTTCTTCAACCTCTGGTCTTCTTGGTCCAGCCGCCCAAAGCTGCGCCGGTCGTGCCGCCTGCTCCTGCCTCCCGTGGCCGGCTGTGCTGCTGCGGAGGCCTCACCGCCCCCATACTACTCCCACCGCTGGCCAGGCCATCCCTCCACTGACCCACACCCCCCGTTATTCTGCGGCGACGACAGCCTCACACCGCAGCCGAACCAGTGAACGCTCGTACTCCTCTCCATGTGGGCATCCACTGCCGCGTCTTTCCCGGCTCCGCGTTGTCCCCTTCCTAGGCCTCGTCGTCGTCCACCGCTGTGGTGCTCTCGGCGCGGCGTGGTCAATGTGGTCAACGACCGACTTCCATCGGAAGAGTACTGTACGTGGAGAGGCTGACAGCTGGGTCACAGCAGCCGCAAGGAAGTGCCTCCTTATTACGCGGAAAATAATTATTCCTCCACCTGACAGCGGGGACCCACCGGACGGGCCACCAGTATTTTGCGAAAAAATCATTTCCCCCTCACAGCTAGGACCCATCGGACGGGCCACCGTATTTCACGAAAAAATGTTCCCCCCGCTGTCAGCTCTTTTTTAACCATGGCCACAATATGGGCTGTAATGCTAACAAAAAGAATATGGGATCCAAAAAAAACCTTAATAATTAGCAAATGGGCTGTAAATTATTAGAAATAATGGCAGATGGGTTGTATGATGTTTTCCACAGATTTGAGGCTTTCCTAAAAAAACGTTGACGCACAAGCACTAACTGTTGGATGTCCATCCAACGGCCGTTGTGCTTCTTCAATCTCTTCTCTTCCTGCTCCAGCCGCTCAAACAAGCACCGGCGGGACTGCCTGCTCCCTCCTCCCCGCGGCCGGTTGTGCTGCCGTGCAGGCCTCACCGCCCCACCGTACTCCCATCGCTGGCCTATCCATCCCTCTACTCACCCACACCTACTGTTATTCTCCGGCGACGGCAGACGAACCAGTAAACCCTCGTACAGTCGTACTCCCCTCCGCATGGGAAACAACTACCGAGTCCTCCCTGCCTCTGTATCGTCCCCTTCCTAGTCCTCGCCGTCGTCCACCGCCATGGTTCTCTCGGCACGGCGTGGTAAATGTGGTCAACGACCAACTTCCATCGGAAGAGTACTATGCATGGAGAGGCCGACAGCTGGGTCCACGGCCGCAGCAAGGAAGTGCCTCCTTATTACGTGCAAAATAATTATTCCTCCACTTGATAGCGGGGACCCACCGGACGGGCCACCGTATTTCGCGAAAAAAACCTTTCCTCCCTAACTGCTGGGACCCACCAGCTACACCTTCACACGCAAGGAAGCGCGTCCAGGCAAAAAACAAAACGATTCACCCCCCTTACTTCTGGGACCCACCAGCTACATCTTCGCACACAAGGAAGTGCCTGACAGTCGGGACCCACCTGGTCGAAGTGTATGTAGCGTTGTCATTCTGGTCGCGAACGTGTATGTACATATATACTGGTGGATGTAGAGGCGTGCACGTGTCGTAGTAGAGGCGCGCACGTAGCATGTACACGTACGTACAACGGCCAGGGTGCAAGAAAGAAAATATGGCCATGTATGTGTACATACGGGCGGGGTCTCGAACGCCTACTCGCGCATACGTACGGCGAGGGATCGTTGACATGGCCGGGTCGGAACGGAGAAACAACGTCGTCGTTGTGTTCATGGGGAGGCAACGAAATGCCTCGTGTTCATGGGGAGGCAACAGAATGCGTCGTGTTCATCGGGAGGCAATGGAACGCGTGGGAGCCAACCGGCTGGGCCGGAACGGAATGCGTGGTCGTGTTCATTGGGAGGGCTTGGACGGAATAGGCGATGGAAACGAGGCCTGGCATACCGTAGAACGGAGGAAACGGCCTTGTGTTCGACCGGCCACGTTCAAAACGGGATCCTGTTCATCGGGAGGGGTGTGGCGTACCGCAAAACGGACGAAATGGACCTCCTACGGTCGAAACGGGGGTCCTGTTGATCGGGAGGGGTGTGGCATACCGCAAAACGGACGAAACGGACTTGTGTTGGAGCGCTACGGCCGAAACGAGGGTCCTATTCATCAGGAGGGGTGTGGCGTACCGCAAAACAGGACTCCACGGGATACTGTTCATCTCCACCGTCGACCTCCTCCAGCCTCCACGGGCTATCGTCGACCTCCTCCAGCCTCCACCGCGCGCTACTCCACCAGTTACTGTTCAACCACCCCTCCACCGTCTACTGTTCATCCAGCCCTCCACACCACGGGGTCCTGTTCAACCACCCCTCCATGGGCACCCCTCCACCGTCTACTGTTCAACCAGCCCTCCACCACACCATGGGGTCCTGTTCATCCAGAGGCAACGCCACCGCTCACTGTTCATCCAACCCCCCTCCCCCCCCCCCCGCAACGCTCACTGTTCATCCAATCGATCGGCTTCAGTTAGCAGCAGTAGTGAAGGAATCGCTCGATCGGGTTCAGTTAACAGCCATCGATCGATCGGTCGGGTTCAATAATGCGTAGCCTACAGTACAATCGCTCGGGTCCAGTTAGAGCCAACGCATCGCACACACGAGCGATGCACGTTTCTCTCGTACACGTTCGCGCATGTGTGCAAGGCGTTGGCTCTAACTGAACCCGAGCGAGGCGTTGGGCTCTAACTGAACCCGAGCGATTGCACTGCAGGCTACGCTTTACTGAACCGGAGCGATCAATCGATGGCTGTTAACTGAACCCGATCGAGCGATTCCTTCGCTACTGCTGCTAACTGAAGCCGATCGATGCTGCCTCTGCATGAACAGTGAGCGTTGCGGGGTGGGGGGGGGGTTGGATGAATAGTTCCTGGTGGGGTGGATGAACAGGACCCCGTGGTGTTGCCTCTAGATGAACAGGACCCCGATCGATCGAGCCGGTTGGGGCTGGATGAATAGGACCCCGTGGAGGGCTGGATGAACAGGACCACCCCGTGGAGGGCAGGATGAACAGTCGCAGGTGGAGGCTGGAGGAGGTCGACAGTGGATGAACAGTAGCTCGTGGAGGCTGGAGGGGTTCGACGGTGGAGATGAACAGTATCCCGCGGAGTCCCGTTTTGGGTACGCCACACCCCTCCCGATGAACAGGACCCCCGTTCCGACCGTAGCGCTCCAACACAAGTCTATTTCGTCCGTTTTGCGGTACGCCACACCCCTCCCGATCAATAGGACCCCCCGTTTCGACCACAGGAGGTCTGTTTCCTCTGTTTTGTAGTACGCCAGACCCCTCCCGATGAACAGGATCCCGTTTCGACCGCAGCCGGTCGAAAACAAGGCCGTTTCCTCCGTTCTGTGGTACGCCAGGCCTCGTTTCCATCGCCTGTTCCGTCCAACCCCTCCTGATGAACACGACGCATTACGTTGCCTCCCCATGAACACGACGCATTCTGTTGCCTCCCCATGAACACGACGCATTACGTTGCCTCCCCATGAACACGACGACGACGCTGTTTCTCCGTTCCGACCCAGCCATGTACATGAGCCCTGGTCGTACGTATGCGCGAGTAGGCTTTCGAGACCCCGCCCGTATGTACACATACGTGGCCGTATTTTCTTTCTTGCACCTTGGCCGCCTCTACTACGACACGTGCACGCCTCTATATCAACCAGTATATATGTACGTACACATTCGCGACCAGAATGACAACGCTACGTACGCTTTGACCAGGTGGGTCCCGACTGTCAGGCACTTCCTTGCGTGCGAAGATGTAGCTGGTGGGTCCCAATAGTCAGGGGGGCGAAATACGATGGCCCGTCCAGTGGGTCCCACTGTCAGGTGGAGGAATAATTATTTTGCATGTAATAAGGAAGCACTTCCTTGCTGCGGCCGTGGACCCAGCTGTCAGCCTCTCCACGTACAGTCCACATGCGATGGAAGCCGTTCCTTGACCACGTTGACCACGCCGCACCGAGAGCACCAGGGCGGTGGACGACGGCGAGGCCTAGGAAGGGGACGATGTGGAGCCGGGGAAGACGCGGCAGTGGATGCCCACACGTGGAGGAGTACGAGGGTTCACTGGTTCGCTGGGGTGTGAGGCTGTCGTCGCCGCAGAATAACAGGGGGTGTGGGTGAGTAGAGGGATGGCCTGGCCAGCGGTAGGAGTAGTAGGGGGCGCTGAGGCCTCCGCCGCATCGCAGCCGGCCACGGGAGGCAGGAGCACGAGGCACGACCGACGCTGGTTTGGGTGGCTGGAGCAAGAAGACCAGAGGTTGAAGAAGCACTACGATCGTTGGATGGACATCGTGCGGTCACTGGAGCTAGAATCGTGCATATTGACTAAGTTGACAAAGCCCTCCGTCCCCATCAACTTAGTAGGCCCACAAGTCAGCCTCCCACCAAGGTGGGTCCCAGCTAGCAGGGGGTATTCTTTTTTTTGAGCGTAATAAGGAGGCACTTCCTTGCGTGCGAAGATATAGTTGGTGGGTCCGAGCTGTCAGCGGCGGTAACGTTTTTTTCACGAAATACAGAGGCCCTTTCGGTTGGTCCCTGATGTCAGGTGGAGGAATCATTATTTTTCGCGTAATAAGGAGGCATTTCCTTGAGTGCGGCCGTGGACCCAGTTGTCGGCCTCTCCACGTAAAGTCCACTTCAGATGCATGTCGGTCGTTGACCACATTGACCAGGCCGCGTCGAGAGCACCAGGACGGTGGACGACGGCGAGGCCTACGAAGGGAACGGCACGGAGGCAGGGAAGACTTGGCAGTTGTTTCCCACGCAGAGGGGAGTACGACTGCACGAGGGTTTACTGGTTCGTCTGCCATCGCCGGATAATAACAGCAGGTGTGGGTGAGTAGAGGGATGGCTAGGCCAGCGATGGGAGTACGGTGGGGCGGTGAGGCCTGTGCGGTAGCACAACCGGCCGCGGGGAGGAGGGAGCAGGCAGTCCCACCGGTGCCTGTTTGAGCGGCATGAGCAGGAAGAGCAGAGATTGAAGAAGCACGACGGCCGTTGGATGGCCATCCAACAGTCACTGCTTGTGCGTCAACCTTTTTTTTAGGAAAGCCTCAAATCTGTGGAAAACAGCATACAACCCATCTACCATTATTTCTAATAATTTACAGCCCATTTGCTAATTATTAAGGTTTTTTTGGAGCCCATATTCTTTTTGTTAGCATTACAACCGATATGTTGGCCACAGTTAAAAAATTATATGAAATTTTGCATATTTCAGTGCGGTCCGAACTGTTTTTAATCCCGAAATTTCGACTCACATTCAAACTGATTTTAAAAATAAATGTATATCAATATAAAATCCAACAAATTCTCCACGCATAAAAATTGATGTAATTTCAAATCTCGAAATGAAGAAAAGATACTTGAAACTAATTGCAGGTTTGATGTGTTTTAAAAATGTACAGCCCATTTCTCATTACTGATGGGCCATTTTCTCGGCCAGCCGAATGAAAGTTCTCCCCGTCTTGAAAGATTTGCAGCCCAATAGGCCTGACAAAGCGACTTACTTGGCAAATCACAAAAAAACTAGCCTATGGCCGTGGACCCAGCTGTCAGCCTCTCCACGTACAGTACTCTTCCGATGGAATGTCATTAACCATGTTGACCACACCGCGCCGAGAGCACCAAGGCGGTGGACGACGGCAAGGCCTACGAAGGGGACGACGCGGAGCCGGGGAAGATGCGGTAGTGGATGCCCATGCGGAGAGGAGTACGAGGGTTCACTGGTTCAACTGCGGTGTGAGGCTGCCGTCGCCGCAGGGCCTGGCTAGCGATGGGAGTAGTAGGGGGCGATGAGGCCTCATCGGCAGCACAGCCGGCCACTGGAGGCAGGAGCAGGTGGTCTCCCCGGCGCTGGTTTGGGCGGCTGGTGCAAGAAGAGCAGCGATTGAAGAAGCAGCGGGACCGTTCGATTCAAATCCAACGGTTACTACTGCTAGAGTCGTTTGTTGACTAAGTTGACAAGCCCTGCGTACGCGTCAACTTAGTAGGCCCACAGGTCAGCCTCCCAACCGGTGCGCCCCAGATGTCAGTGGGAGGAATCATTTTTTTCACGTAATAAGGAGGCAGTTGATTGCGTGCGGCCAGGCCAGCGGAGGGAGTAGGGTGGGCCGAGGAAGCCTGTGCGGCATCACAGCGGGCCACAAGAGGAGGGATCAGGCAGTCCCACCTGCGCTAGTTTAGGCGGCTGGAGCAGGAAGATCAGAGATTGAAGAAGCACGTCGGCCGTTGGATGGACATCCAACACTAACTGCTGCTAGAATCGTGTGTTAACTGACAAAGCCTTGCGTAAACAAGTCAGCCTCGAAATCTGTGGCTTGTACAGCCCATTTGCTATTATTTTTATAATTTTTACTCATTTTCGAATTCATAAGGAATTTATTGCAGCCCGTTTTCCATTTTTAGAATTGCTGGCCATTTTCTGGCTAGTACCAGGGTCAAAAAATTAACTAAATATGTGGGAAATTTTGAAAATTCGCAAATTTTTCCTGGGGAACGAAATATTCTTAATCCAAAAATTAATAGCCATACGAGGTGACGATGCGCGTCGGGAATGGTTCCAAGGTCGAAGTGATCGCCGTCGGCATGCTACCTCTACATTTACCTACGGGATTAGTTTTAAACCTCAATAATTGTTATTTAGTGCCAGCTTTGAGCATGAACATTGTATCAGGATCTCGTTTAATTCGAGATGGCTACTCATTTAAATCCGAGAATAATGGTTGTTCTATTTATATGAGAGATATGTTTTATGGTCATGCTCCGATGGTGAATTGTTTATTCTTAATGAATCTCGAGCGTAATGCTACACATATTCATAGTGTGAATACCAAAAGATGTAAGGTTGATAATGATAGTCCCACATACTTGTGGCACTGCCGCCTTGGTCACATAGGTGTCAAACACATGAAGAAGCTCCATGCAGATGGACTTTTAGAGTCTCTTGATTATGAATCATTTGACACGTGCGAATCATGCCTCATGGGTAAGATGACCAAGACTCCGTTCTCAGGAACAATGGAGCGAGCAACCAACTTATTGGAAATCATATATACTGATGTGTGCGGTCCAATGAGTGTTGAGGCTCGCGGTGGCTATCGTTATGTTCTCACCCTCACTGACGACTTGAGTAGATATGGGTATGTCTATTTAATGAAACACAAGTCTGAGACCTTTGAAAAGTTCAAGGAATTTCAGAGTGAGGTTGAGAATCAACGTGACAGGAAAATCAAGTTCTTGCGATCAGATCGTGGGGGAGAATACTTGAGTCACGAATTTGGCACACACTTAAGAAAATGTGGAATAGTTTCACAACTCACGCCGCCTGGAACACCTCAGCGTAATGGTGTGTCCGAACGTCGTAATCGCACTCTATTAGATATGGTGCGATCTGTGATGTCTCTTACCGATTTACCGCTATCATTTTGGGGCTATGCTTTAGAGACTGCTGCATTCACTATAAATAGGGCTCCGTCAAAGTCCATTGAGACGACACCGTATGAATTATGGTTTGGGAAGAAATCTAAGCTGTCGTTTCTAAAAGTTTGGGGATGCGATGCTTATGTCAAGAAACTTCAACCTGAAAAGCTCGAACCCAAGTCGGAAAAATGCGTCTTCATAGGATACCCTAAAGAAACTATTGGGTATACCTTCTACTTCAGATCCAAAGGCAAGATCTTTGTTGCCAAGAATGGATCCTTTCTAGAGAAAGAGTTTCTCTCGAAAGAAGTAAGTGGGAGGAAAGTAGAACTTGATGAAGTATTACCTCTTGAACCGGAAAGTGGCGCAACTCAAGAAAATGTTCATGAGGTGCCCGCACCATCTAGAGAGGAAGTTAATGATGATGATCCTGAAACTTCAGATCAAGTTGCTACTGAACTTCGTAGGTCCACAAGGACACATTCCGCACCAGAGTGGTACGGCAACCCTGTCTTGGAAATCATGTTGTTAGACAACGATGAACCTTCGAACTATGAAGAAGCGATGGCGGGCCCGGATTCCGACAAATGGCTGGAAGCCATGAAATCCGAGATAGGATCCATGTATGAAAACGAAGTATGGACTTTGGCTGACTTGCCCGTTGATCGGCGAGCCATAGAAAATAAATGGATCTTTAATAAGGAGATAGACGCGGATGGTAATGTGACCATCTATAAAGCTTGGCTCGTCGGTAAGGGTTATCGACAAGTTCAAGGGGTTGACTACGATGAGAATTTCTCACCCGTAGCGAAGCTGAAGTCCGTCCGAATCATGTTAGCAATTGCCGCATTCTATGATTATGAGATATGGCAAATGGACGTCAAAACGGCATTCCTTAATGGTTTCCTTAAGGAAGAATTGTATATGATGCAGACGGAAGGTTTTGTCGATCCTAAGAATGCTGACAAGGTGTGCAAGCTCCAACGCTCGATCTATGGGCTGGTGCAAGCATCTCGGAGTTGGAACATTCGCTTTGATGAGATGATCAAAACGTTTGGGTTTATGTAGACTTATGGAGAAGCCTGCGTTTACAAGAAAGTGAGTGGGAGCTCTGTAGCATTTCTCATATTATGTGTAGATGACATACTTTTGATGGGAAATGATATAGAACTTTTGGACAGCATTAAGGCCTACTTGAATAAGAGTTTTTCAATGAAGGACCTTGGAGAAGCTGCTTATATATTAGGCATCAAGATCTATAGAGATAGATCAAGACGCCTCATAGGTCTTTCACAAAGCACATACCTTGATAAGATATTGAAGAAGTTCAATATGGATCAGTCTAAGAAGGGGTTCTTGCCTGTGTTGCAATGTGTGAAATTGAGCTCAGTTCAATGTCCGACCACGGCAGAAGATATAGAAGAGATGAGTGTCATCCCCTATGCCTCAGCCATAGGGTCTATTATGTATGCCATGCTGTGTACCAGACCTGATGTAAACCTTGCCGTAATTTTGGTAGGAAGGTACCAAAGTAATCCCGGCAAGGAACACTGGACAGCGGTCAGGAATATCCTGAAGTACCTGAAAAGGACTAAGCACATGTTTCTCGTTTATGGAGGTGACGAAGAGCTCGTCGTAAAGGGTTACGTCGACGCTAGCTTCGACACAGATCTGGATGACTCTAAGTCACAAACCGGATACGTGTATATGTTGAATGGTGGAGCAGTAAGCTGGTGCAGCTGCAAGAAGAGCGTCGTGGCGGGATCTACATGTGAAGCGGAGTACATGGCAGCCTTAGAGGCAGCGCATGAAGCAATTTGGGTGAAGGAGTTCATCACCGACCTAGGAGTCATACCCAATGCGTCGGGGCCGATCAAACTCTTCTGTGACAACACTGGAGCTATTGCACTTGCCAAGGAGCCCAGGTTTCACAAGAAGACCAGGCACATCAAGCGTCGCTTCAACTCTATTCGTGAAAATGTTCAAGATGGAGACATAGATATTTGTAAAGTACATACGGATCTGAATGTCGCAGATCCGTTGACTAAACCTCTCCCTAGGGCAAAACATGATCAACACCAGAACTCTATGGGTGTTCGATTCATCACAATGTAACTAGATTATTGACTCTAGTGCAAGTGGGAGACTGTTGGAAATATGCCCTAGAGGCAATAATAAAAGGATTATTATTATATTTCCTTGTTCATGATAATTGTCTTCTATTCATGCTATAATTGTGTTATCCGGAAATCGTAATACATGTGTGAATACATAGACACCAACATGTCCCTAGTAAGCCTCTAGTTGACTAGCTCGTTGATCAACAGATAGTCATGGTTTCCTGACTATGGACATTGGATGTCATTGATAACGAGATCACATCATTAGGAGAATGATGTGATGGACAAGACCCAATCCTAAACATAGCACAAGATCGTATAGTTCGTTTGCTAGAGTTTTTCCAATGTCAAGTATCTTTTCCTTAGACCATGAGATCGTGTAACTCCCGGATACCGTAGGAGTGCTTTGGGTGTACCAAACGTCACAACGTAACTGGGTGACTATAAAGGAATACTACAGGTATCTCCGAAAGTGTCTGTTGGGTTGACACGGATCAAGACTGGGATTTGTCACTCCATATGACGGAGAGGTATCTCTGGGCCCACTCGGTAATGCATCATCATAATGAGCTCAAAGTGACCAAGTGTCTGGTCATGGGATCATGCATTACGGTACGAGTAAAGTGACTTGCCGGTAACGAGATTGAACGAGGTATTGGGATACCGACGATCGAATCTCGGGCAAGTAACGTACCGATTGACAAAGGGAATTGTATACGGGGTTACTTGAATCCTCGACATCGTGGTTCATCCGATGAGAACATCGAAGAGCATGTTGGAGCCAACATGGGTATCCAGATCCCGTTGTTGGTTATTGACCGGAGAGTCGTCTCGGTCATGTCTACATGTCTCCCGAACCCGTAGGTTTTACACACTTAAGGTTCGGTGACGCTAGGGTTGTAGAGATATGAGTATGCAGTAACCCGAAAGTTGTTCGGAGTCCCGGATGAGATCCCAGACGTCACAAGGAGTTTCGGAATGGTCCGGAGGTGAAGAATTATATGTAGGAAGTGCAGTTTCGGCCATCGGGAGAGTTTCGGGGGTCAATGGTATTGTACCGGGACCACCGACAGGGTCCCGGGGGTCCACCGGGTGGGGCCACCCATCCCGGAGGGCCCCATGGGCTGAAGTGGGGAGGGAACCAGCCCATAGTGGGCTGGTGCACCCCCCCTTGGCGCCCCCATGCGCCTAGGGTTGGGAACCCTAGGGGAGGGGGCACCTCCACTTGCCTTGGGGGGCACTCCACCCCCTTGGCCGCCGGCCCCCCTAGGAGATCCCATCTCCTAGGGCCGGCGCACCCCCCTAGGGGGCCTATATAAAGGGGGGAGGGAGGGCAGCCGCAAGCTGAAGCCTTGGCGCCTCCCTCTCCCCTGCTACACCTCTCCCTCTCGCAGAAGCTTGGCGAAGCCCTGCTGCGATCACTGCTGCATCCACCACCACGCCGTCGTGCTGCTGGATCTTCATCAACCTCTCCTTTCCCCTTGCTGGATCAAGAAGGATACATCATCCGCTCCGTACGTGTGTTGAACGCGGAGGTGCCGTCCGTTCGGCACTTGGTCATTGGTGATTTGGATCACGGCGAGTACGACTCCATCATCCCCGTTCTCTTGAACGCTTCCGCTCGCGATCTACAGGGGTATGTAGATGCACTCTCCTCTCGTTGCTAGTTGACTCCATAGATTGATCTTTGTGAAACGTAGGAAATTTTTTTGTTTTCTGCAACGTTCCCCAACATGTTGCGTGTGTGAAACACATTATACATGTTTGAGAAGTAAAAAAACCGCATGAAACACACATTAATTGGAGACAGTTAGCGAGGAATGCATACATTGGATTTCAACATAAAGTGGTTTCAAATATTTGAAATTCCAAATTGATGGATACAACCTTATGAATCTGAGATCATGCCATTTGTAAACCATATTTATGTATAAATGGTGTTGTGCTTTTGAAAGTATATATAAAAAATGATGTATATAGAATGTAATTCCAATTGAAAATGGATCCCGCCCTAAAAAAATAGAATACAAACGGGATTCGAATTGAGTTAGCACGGTAAACGTGCACTCTGCAAAATTTGAACGAAGCGGGGAAAGTCGCACTAACCACCCGGAGCCAAAATCTGCGAGATGGAAATCACCGTTGCCTATCCCCGCCACGCAAAGCCTATATGCTGGATTTCTATAGGTTTCGATAGGGGTAGGTTTGTAATTTCACCCAAATGTGACGTAACCGCCTCTCACCCGGATTCATACACGATGGGTGCCAAAACACAGTGTGTCCTCGGCCGAAATCGACTCCCTCCCCGATTCATATTCATACACGGTGGGCGCCAAAAACAAACTCTCGTCGGCAAATATTCGGTGTATGCGAGATTACCGTCCTATCCCCGACCGACTAGTGTTGCTGTGATGTAGTAGAAATTTGAAACGGGGGCTAAGTTTGTAAATTCCCTTGCATTTGAGACAAGCGCGCCCTGAATACATGGTTCCCCCTTCCTCTCTACCTCCCTTTTCCCCATTCGTACTCCATGGGCACCAAAACACCCTCTCCACCCCACCCTCCTCCGTCCGCCGTCGTCCGCCACCCCATCCACCGCCGTCCTCCTCCACCATGCCGGAGCTGATACCCCGACGCCGCCGTCCATTACAAGAGATCGACCTCTCTCATCCACGGCTTCGGACCGGGATCCTTGCATCCCGTCCTCTTGCTTCATCCCCATTGTCGTCCACCTTGCCGGCACCGCTCCTACGACCGTCTCGTCCACCGCGCCCCACCGCCACCGTCTACCCTCCTAGATCTGCTTCCACGCCGCCGGCAGCCATCACTACCGCAGCACCATCAAATTCTCAGCAGATGCCTATACGGCGCCGCACCAGAGGCGGTACTCTGTCGTATCTGCTCAACTTATTTATCGCAACAAGAAAATAGATCGCCACTGCTTTACTCTGATTTGTTGTCTTGGTTGCGAAGTTGCCTTTGTCCGGTTTGCACCTTCAGATCCGCCATGGCACGCTCAACACCATACTCGCAATGCTTATGGTTTCCCCCTTTTATATTCCACACTAGTTAAATCACAGTAGACTAAATTTCAAAATTGGGTTAGTCGATTTTTCAGAGCTCGCCGGAGTTCGCCGGTGCAATCGAAGGGGCTCGGGTGGTTGTGGGGCCTCGCCGAACGAAGAAAACTCGACGCCGGTGGGGTTGGGGTGGGGGTGGCGGAGGAACACAGGCGGTGGGGGCCGGTGGTCCGGCCGGCCGCCCGTGCAGTGTTCTGTATGGGAAGAATCAGAGACGAGGAAGAAGAAGGGTTAGGAGACGTAGGATCTTCATCCAACCGCCTGAAATGGTCGAGAGACAGCTAGGAGTTTCATTCTTAATGCGCTCTGGTTCATCATGTGTGGGCACTGCGCAACCAACATTTTATTATCCAAAATATGCTTGCTCTTCTGTACCATGTTCCTCTTCCGTTCTTCTTTAATATGTACTCTCTCAGTTCCTAAATACAAGTCTTTGTATAGATTCCACCATGGACTACATATGGAGCAAAATGAGTGAATCTACACTCTAAAATGTACCTGGATACATCTGTATGTGATCCATTGTGGAAATCTCTACCAAGACTTATATGTTGGAATGGAGGGAGTATGATAGTAGTACAGTATGTTCCTTGTACTGAAGATGAGCAGGGACATTTGCAGTGTATAGGTCTGTACGGTCGGTTGTGATGGACACTTTGAGCCTCTTTGATTCGTAGGATCTTGTAAACATAGGAATAGGATTTGTAGTGGCCTGCCCACTTGAATCCTATAAGAATAGCAAGGAAATGCGGGGAGCTGTGTCGCCTTTGAGAGTTACATTGATATTAACAGTACCGCACCTTCACTTGAAGAGAGCTAGTATCCGAAGCCTTTCTAGCCGTACCGACAATACTAGCACATATATTCCAGCAAGTTCCACTTTGCTGATTTTACTCTGATGCTTAAGGTTTTCCCGTTATATCTACACTATGATCTGTGTAGCTGCTTTGTGTCGCACTAGCAGCAGTCCACTCTTGAAGCTAAACACTGCAATGACTTACAAAATTGGCACCAAGGCATTGAGTGCCATTCTAGATGCAATGAAACTCATACGCTCCCCACCTGTTGATTCTTGTTCAGAATATCATCCTAATGACTATTCTAACCTCGAGGAGTCAAAGGCAGATGGCATGTCCTTTTCAACCATCAAGGTGCCTGTTCTAATTTGGCAATGTTTTATTGATTGTGGGTATCTTGCATATGTTGTCTTGCATTTCTTCTACTTTGTTGCACCGCCATCTGCTTAGTTTACTCATCATATATGTCGAGATGCCATGCCCATCCATTATCAATACATATTCCATCTGTCATCATACCATGTTTTTCCACTCAAATGTTGTTCTTGTGCATCAGGCATCAAAAAGGAAGAGGGTGATTGCCGAACCTGAAGGAGCACCAGCAAAGTCCTTGAAAAACGTGGTGGTGTCGGAGAAATCAGACAGCACCCCACTTATATTGGCTGTACAACCAGTGACACAAAACGTAGGACCGACTCCAGCAGACTGTACCCATACTTCACTGGCCACACCACTAGCCCCACCACACAGGACATGCACTCCAGCAAAAGGTATACCGATTTCATTTGCCATAGCACCAGCTATACCACAGAAAAATCCCACTCCAGCATAAAGTACAGCAAGTCCACCGGCCGAAGACCTATCCCGACTACAGAGATGGCCAATTCCTGCAGATTGGAACCCCATTCCATTTATTCCCAGTTTAAAAGACAATTCTTTCAATGTTGTTAGGGACTACGTGCATATATTCCCATCATGGGAAGATTATTGTGAAGACAAACACCATTTTCACATCTTCCTATCCAACTTACGTGTAAGTGCTATTATTCATGGCTATTATTTTCCTGTTTTCTGCTGATTGAACACATCAATGATTTACATTACGTTGTTGTAACTAGGCGAGGGTCAATCTGGATAGTCATGACGAGCAAAGCTTGCTTGTGCATTTCAAGGAAGCATTGCAGCAGTATCGGTGTTACCTGAGGAAATCACACTTTGATGGCAAGTCTATAAACGAATTTCCAGTGAAGTCTCCTGTGCTAAATTTAGAAGACATTGAATGGAAAAACCTTGTTATGCACTGGTCTCGTTCCCAGGATGAGGCACTGTCTATGAAATCACATGACAATTTGAACTTCTACTTTTCTGCATGTGCCTTACGGATCTTTTTTGCAGGAAATCTGCTCGAAGAAGAATTCCGGTTTGACCAGAACGACAGGATATCACAAATATGCTGCCCGCTGCTTTGCTCTTGTTAGTACCTGTTGTCCTGTATCACTGTACTTACATACATACCTGGTTCATTATGTGACAGTTGTATGCATGATAGCTTGCTTATCAATTGTTCGCTCCAAATTATCTGATCTGCATGAATGGTTACATTAGTGTAGAATATATCCAATGCCAATGTTTTTTTAGCTCTGCATTGTTCTTGTAAGTACATGATGTCCTTTATCAGTGTACTTATAATGACAGGTAGTTGTTCATGTACCATCACTATGCAACTTATTTTCCTTTGCCCTCCATTTTCTACACATTAGATCTATATTTACTCTTACCATAAGGTTGGTACTAAAGAAGTTTAGTTGTGCATTGCTCTTGGTTCTACCTTTTGCCTGTATCGCTGCACTTACATTTATAGTTACTTGCTTATGTAGCATCACTCTTCATCTTATCTTAAATATTCTCCATTTTTCGTATAGTATCACATCTATATTTACTCTTAACAAAATGTAGAATAAAGGCAATGCTTTTGAAGAAGATTCTGTGGTAAACTTCTTGAATTGCCCACCCCCCCATCAGCATGGATAAGGCCTTTATAGAGCCTGTCTTCACCAATAATGTAAGTTTGTCCATCTCAAGCCTTCAAACTTTGTTGTATATATTTGGTTAGGCATGACTGCAACAGCTGTTTATTTTTGGTGTTTGCATCAAATTGCTTGTTTAAAGTTTATTATATGTAGTTCATAAACAAAAGTTCGTCCTTTTTCAATTTAAGTTTTCAGTTGTACAACCAAGTTCCTTCTTCATACAATGTAAATTAAACTATACAGAGCAAGTGATCTTCTTTTACACTGCATGTATGCTTCTGTTCTTCATCTGTAATCCAGTGGTGTGGTGAACCTACCCACTACAGCACAATGTCATATTCTGTAATGTCTTAACTATGAAAAATGTCATATCATTCTACTATTATTTAAACCGTCTCTTTATTTGCCAATCTGAAATGGTATAAATTGACAGCACACTAACCATTGATACTTATGAGTTCTTGATCTGTAATTCAGTGGTGTCGTGAAGCTGCCAACTCCTTCACAATGTCATTTCCTGCCATGTCTTGACCTGAACAATACCATATTGTGTTATTGCAAATTTAAACTGTGTCACTTTATTCGTCAGTAAGAAATGTGATGAATTGTCAGCACTGATACTTTTATGTGCAAAACCTGTCATCTGTCTGCTTGTTTATCTTTCAGAGTGAGGAATATATAAGTGTTGAACAATCGCAGTCTCATCATCTTGCTCAGCTGTTTGCGCTGCAGCTCCCCAGCAGGGCTAACCTTTCTTGAACTCTATTGAAGTGTTGTTGGTTTTGTCGGCGTGTTTATTTGCACTGGTGGCGATCTTTGATGCCCAGTGTATCTAATATGTTATCTGCTTGTGCTTTATTATCATAGTGGCGAACTTTGATGCCCAGTGGATGTAATATGCCGTAATTTCTTTATTGTATAGTATAGGTTTTTTCTTATTCATGATGATGCAATTATTTTACTGTATATATATCCTGTCTTCGCAGTAAACCGGCCAAACCATAAAATAACGGTACATAATCAGGCCGTCATGCAATCATGATGTAGGTTGGGCCTGAAACGTGCCGATCAGCTCACGGGCCGGCAGCAACCCGAAACGAACCCCGGCCCATGATTGTGCGAATCAAATCACGGGCTTTTAACAGGCCGAAAAATTGTCTCGGCCCTTGTTTGGCCCAATCAGATATCGGCTGCAAGCAGGCCGGATGCAAACTAGGTCGTAGTTAGGCCCAACTATATGACGGGCTTTTAATAGGCTGAAATTAATATAGGGCCGAAATGTTAAACGAGCCCTTAACAAGCCAAAACTAATATCAGGCGGAATTACTAAGTGGGCCTTTAGCAAGTGGGCCGAAAAGCATAGTGTCCAGTTGACGGGCCGAATCTGATATGGGCCATAATTAGGCCCAAAACCTCTTAAAGGGCCGGACCTGATCTGGGTCGTAATTTGGCCCAGAACGTGGTAGGCTTTTAACGGGCCGGATCTCATATGGGCCACTATTAGGCCCGGAGCGTGGCAGGCCATTAATAGACCGTATCAAATATGGACCGGCATTTGGCCCAAAACATGGCAGCCAGTTAACGGGCCGGCCTACTAAGGTCCTCAAAATCTTGTGGGCCTACAGCTGGGTCGGCCCATTAATGTCGGCGAAATCTCGTGGGCCTTTAGCTGGGCCGTCCCATTATGACCCGCAAGAATTTTGTGGGCCTTTACCTGGGCCGGCCTATTATGGCACACAAAAATCTTGTGTGCCTTTACCTGGGCCGGCCCATTATGGCCCGCGAAATCTTGTGGGCCTTTAGCTGGGCCAGCCCATTATGGTCCGCAAAATCTCATGGGCCCTTAGCTGGGCCGGCACATTATGGTCCGCAAAATCTTGTGGGCCTTTAGTTGGGCCGGCCCATTTAAACTTGTTGGGTCGTGCCACGTGTCGACGTATCATAGGCGCCTTCTGTCCAGTGAGTGGATGACATCTGTCCCGACGATGAGCCGACACGTATTTCCTCTAACCAATGATGATTTTACACATGGAAAATCCCCATTGGTCGGGGCTGTTAACGGGTTATCGGATCCAAAACCTGACCCGATAGCTTAATGGTGTTCTGTTATGGTGGATGCCACGTGTCAGTCACCCTTGACGAAAGCACTTCTATGACGCGCGATTTATCATCATGGAAGTGGACACTTCCATGATGATAATTTTGGTAATGTCATGGAACACATCTACGACAACACAGGTATGACTATCTTGATTATGTCATAAATTTGTCATGGATGTACATGCATGACAAAAAAAGCGACCTACTGTGACAAACACGTATCATCACGGAAGTGTATTTTTTTTGTAGTGTATGCGTCCGCTGGCGCCCGCCTGGCCTTGGTCGTCATGGCTTGCGTCACCTCAATCTCATGAGGTGGGCACCTGCATAGAGATCTCCGCTCCTCAGGAGCTGATAACCCACAAGTATAGGGGATCAATTATAGCCTCTTTCAATAAGTAAGAGTGTCGAACACAATGAGGAGCTAAAGGTAGAACAAATATTCCCTCAAGTTCTATCGACCACCAATACAACTATACGCACGCTTAACGTTCGCTTTACCTAGAACAAGTATGAAACTAGAAGTACTTTGTAGGTGTAATGGGATAGGTTTGCAAGAATATAAATAGCACGTAAATAAAAACTAGGGGCTGTTTTAGGTAAAGAATCAATAAAGCTAGTATAGTGAGTGTGGAAAAGTGGTGGTAGGAGTTGCGAAATTGTCCCTAAGCAACTGCCTTACGGGGTGACTACTTTACTAGACCGATAGCATGTTTTATGTGGGAGAGGCCACTGATAGCATGTCATCCCTGACATGGAATCTATGCACTTATGATTGGAACTATTAGCAAGAATCTGCAACTACTAACGTTCATTAAGGTACAACCCAACCATAGCATTAAGATATATTGGTCCCCCTTCAATCCCGTATGCATCAGTTTCTATGCTAGGTTGAAGCTTCTGTCACTCTTGCCCTCCCATACATAGTCCTATCAACATACAACTAACCCTATGGTGTGATCCACGCACGCACTCATTTGATGGCCACCAAAGGACATCAACATAATCACAAGCAAATTAAACCAATCATAGCAATTGACCAATTACCGATAGGACAACGAAAATCTACTCAGACATCATAGGATGGCAACACATCATTGGATAACAATATGAAGCATAAAGCACCATGTTCAAGTAGAGGGTACAACGGGTTGCGGGTGAGTGGACCATAGAAGATAGATGGGGGAAGGTCATGAAGATGTTGGTGAAGATGACTGAGGTGTTGGTGTAGATTGCGGTGACGATGATGGCCCCGACGGCGTTCCGGCGCCATCGGGAGAGAGGGGGAGAGGGCCCCCTTCTTCTTCTTCCTTGACCTTCTCCCTAGATGGGAGAAGGGTTTCCCCTTTGGTCCTTGGCTTCCATGGCATGGGAGGGGCGAGAGACCCTCCAAGATTGGATTTGTCTCTATGTCTCTCTCTGTTTCTGTGTTCCAGATTCTGGCCTTTCACCGTTTCTTATATTCCCGGAGATCCATAACTCCGATTGGGCTGAAATTTTAACACGATTTCTATCGGGATATTGGCTTTCTTGTGGCGAAAGAAGGGAACCAACTGCCTTACGGGGTGGCCACGAGGGCCCAGGGCATGCCTGACCCCCTGGGGCGCGCCTCCTGCCTCGTGGCCCCCTCGGGCATCGTCTCGCGTTTATTCTTCTTCCCAAAAATCACATATAGTCCAAAAAAATCTCAGTCAGATTTTATCCCGTTTGGGCGCCGTTTGATATAGATTTTCTTCGAAACCAAAAACATGCAACAAATAGGAACTGGCACTGGGCACTGGATCAATATGTCAGTCCCAAAAATAGTATACAAAGTTGCCAAAAGTATATGAAAGTTGTATAATATTAGCATGGAACAATAAAAAATTATACATACGATAGAGACATATCAGCATCCCCAAGCTTAATTCATGCTCGTCCTCGAGTAGGTAAATGATAAAAAAGATAATTTTTGATGTGGAATGCTACCTAGCATAATCTTGATCATGTAATCTAACCATGGCATGAATATTAAGACACGAGTGATTCAACGCAATAGTCTATCATTTGACATTAAGAAAATAATACTTCAAGCATACTAACAAAGCAATCTTGTCTTTTCAAAATAACATGGCCAAAGAAAGTTAACTCTATAAAATCATACGGTCTGGCTATGCTCCATCTTCACCACACAAAATATTCAAATCATGCACAACCCCGATGACAAGAGAATCAATTGCTTCATACTTTTGACGTTCTCAAACATTTTCAACTTTCACGCAATACATGAGCGTGAGCCATGGACATAGCACTATAGGTGGAATAAAATATGATGGTGGAGGTTGTGTGGAGAAGCCAAAAAGGAGAAAGTCTCACATCGACGTGGCTAATCAACGGGCTATGGAGATGCCCATCAATTGATGTCAATGCGAGGAGTAGGGATTGCCATGCAATGGATGCACTAAGATCTATAAGTGTATGAAAGCTCAAACTGAAACTAAGTGGGTCTGCATGCAACTTTATTGCTCATGAAGACCTAGGGTATTTGAGGAAGACCATCGTTGGAATATACAAGCCAAGTTCTATAATTAAAATTCCCACTAGTATATGAAAGTGATAACTCAAGAGACTCTCTATATGAAGAACATGGTTCTACTTTGAAGCACAAGTGTGGTAAAAGGATAGTAACATTGTCCCTTCTCTCTTTTCTCACATTTTTTTTTATTTTTTTCTCTTTTTTTGTAGGCTTCTTTGGCCTCTCTTTGGGGGGGGGGGTGCTTCTTTGCCACTTTTATTTTGATAACCTCACATGGGACAATGTTCTAATAATGATGATCATCACACTTTTATTTACTTACAACTCAATATTACAACTCGATACTAGAACAAATATGACTCTATATGAATGCCTTCAGCAATGTATCGGGATGTGCAATGATCTAGCGAGCAATGACATCAAAAAACGGACAACCATGAAAACATCATGCTAGCTATCTTACGATCATGCAAAGCAATATGACAATTGAGGGAGTCCTGGATTAGGGGGTATCCAGACAGCCGGACTATATCCTTTGGCCGGACTATTGGACTATGAAGATACAAGATTGAAGACTTCGTCCCGTGCCCGGATGGGACTCTCCTTGGCGTGGAAGGCAAGCTTGGCAGTACAGATATGTAGATCTCCTTCCTTGTAACCAACTCCATGTAACCCTAGCCCCCTCTGGTGTATATATAAACCGGAGGGTTTAGTCCGTAGGACCAACAACAACAATCATACCATAGGCTAGCTTCTAGGGTTTAGCCTCTTAGATCTCGTGGTAGATCAACTCTTGTAATACTCATATCATCAAGATCAATCAAACAGGAGTAGGGTTTTACCTCCATCGAGAGGGCCCGAACCTGGGTAAAAACATCGTGTCCCCCGTCCCCTGTTACCATCCGCCTAGACGCACAGTTCGGGACCCCCTACCCGAGATCCGCCGGTTTTGATACCGACATTGGTGCTTTCATTGGGAGTTCCTTTGTGTCGTCATCGTTAGGCTGGATGGCTCCTTCAATCATCGATAGCAATGCAGTCCGGGGTGAGACTTTTCTCCTCGAACAGATCTTTGTATCCGGCGGCTCCGCACTGCGGGCCAACTCGCTTGGCCATCTGGAGAAGATCGAGAGTTCCGCCCCTGGCCACCAGGTCAGGTTTGGAAGCTTAAACTACACGGCCGACATCCGCGGAGACTTGATCTTCGACGGATTCGAGCCCCTGCCGAGTGTGCCGCACGGTCACGATGAGCATGATTTAGCTCTACCATCGGACAGTGTTCAGGAGACCTCACCGGAAACCGCTTCGACCCTCAATTCAGAGCCAATTGCGCCATCCATGGAAGGGTGGATAGACCCCGCCACGGAGGCCACACTCTCAGCGGAGATCGAGCCGAGTATCGACCTTACCCTTCACGGGAACCATGACGCCAAACTGCCGGATTCTTCCTCGGCCATGGACTCCGAACCGCCTGCGCCCGTGCCTATCGAATCCAACTGGGCGTCGATCATGGAGTTCACCTCCGCGGATATCCTTCAGCACTCGCCCTTTGGCGACATACTTAACTTATTAAGGTCTCTCTCCTTGTCAGGAGAGTCCTGGCCGAACTATGGATAGCCAGATCGGGATGCAGACGACGAAGAAATTCGCCGCCCACCCACCGCCCACTTAGTAGCCACTATCGACGATTTGACCGACATGCTCGCCTTCGACTTCGAAGACATCGACGGTATGGACGACGATGCAGGAGATGAACAGGAGCCACTGCCCACAGGGCACTGGATACCCACTTCATCATATGATGTATACATGGTGGACACACCCAAAGAAAACGACGATGATGAACGGAAGGACGCAGCGAAGGATCGTTCCCTTGAGAAGCAGGCAAAGCGGCGGCATAAGCGCCGCTCCAAATCCCGCCTCGGCAGAAACAGCGATCATATAGACCCAGCGATATAGCAAGGTGAGCCAGCGGACGACAAACACAACATTGAACCACCGTCCGACCACGGCAACACGGAGAATCAAACCGAACAACCCGACTCCGGCGAAGATAAAAGTCCGGATGGCATCACACCGGACAGGCACCCGGAGCAACATAATACCCATCAAAGGCTTGCTGCCACTGTGAGGAGTCTGAAAAAGCAGAAGCAAAGGCTCAGGCCTGCACAAGACACACTCAGAATTAGATGGAGTGAAGTACTCAACACTGCAGCAAAGTACGGCGGTAGTCGCCACACAAAGAGCTACCCGAAGCGAAAGCTGCTACCTGAATTTGATGAGGACGCCTTAGATACCCCACAATCAAAAAACAAAACAACCATCCGGTCGGATAGACGACCTCGTGGCCAACATAGAGCGGCAAATGACGTCTCACACAAGCTAGTACGCGATCCACATGAGGGCTCGCATCAAAAGGACGGCGCAACCAGATCCATCTACGGGCCAAGCAAGCACGCTCGAGCACGCAATGCAACACAACAAAAATCCGAACACCATGGTACACCCAAATACAGGGGTGCCGCACACCCCCTAGGTTTCACCGATGAGGTGTTGGACCATGAATTTCTAGAGGGATTCAAACCCGTAAACGTAGAGGCGTACGATGGAACGACAGACCCTGGGGTGTGGATTGAGGACTACATCCTCCATATCCACATGGCTCGAGGAGACGATCTCAACGCCATCAAGTACTTACCCCTCAAGCTCAAAGGGCCAGCTCGGCACTGGCTTAAAAGCCTCCCCGAAATCTCCATTGGAAGCTGGGAAGAGCTCGAAGACGCTTTTCGGGGAAATTTTCAAGGGACCTATGTCCGACCACCAGATGCACACGATTTAAGTCATATAACTCAACAACCCGGAGAGTCAGCCCGAAAGCTTTGGAACATGTTTCTCACTAAAAAGAACCAAATAGTCGACTGTCCGGACGCCAAAGCCTTACCAGCTTGTAAGCACACCGTTCGAGACGAATGGCTTGCCAGACGCCTCGGCCAAGAAAAGCCAAGAACAATGGCAGCATTAACAAGCCTCATGACCCACTTTTGCGCGGGGGAGGACAGCTGGTTAGCCCGATGCAGCACCAGCGACCCAAGTACATCCGAAGTCAGGGACGGAAATGGGAAGCCACGACGCAGCAAAAACAAGCGCCGTAATAAAGAAGACAGCCCAAAGAGCACGGCGGTAAACGCCGGATTCAGAAGCTCTCGGCCAGGTCAGCAAAAGCTGCCCTCCAAAGGCAACAGAGACGAACTGTCCAGCCTGAACAAGATTCTGGACAAGCTATGTCAGATCCACAGCACCCCCGAAAAACCTGCAAATCATACCCATAGGGAATGTTGAGTCTTCAAGCAGTCCGGCAAACTCAACGCCGAACACAAGGGGCAGGATACACCAAGCGAAGATGAGGACGAGCCTCGCAAGCAAAGCACTAGGGAACAGAAGAAATTCCCACCAGAAGTCAAAACAGTAAACGTGTTACACGTGATGAAGTGGAGAAACAGGGCCTATCACCGCGGAGTTCTGCTACTGGTCATCCAAACTGATCACCTTTGACCATCGGGATTACTCGGCAAGTATCCGGCATGCAGGATGGGCTGCCTTGGTGTTAGACCCGATAATTGACGAATACCACTTAACACGAGTCCTGATGGACGGCGGCAGTAGTTTAAACCTGATATATCAGGACACAGTCCGCAAAATGGGGATAGACCCAATAAAAATCAGCCATAGCAATACTACCTTTAAAGGAGTAACGCCAGGCCCAGAAGCCCATTGTACGGGCTCCCTGCTACTAGAGGTTATATTCGGCTTTCCCGATAACTTCTGCAGCGAAAAGTTAACCTTCCACATCACTCCGTTCCAAAGTGGCTATCAAGCACTACTCGGACGTGAAGCTTTCGCTCGCTTTAACGCAATACCGCATTACGCTTCTCTCATGCTTAAGAAGCCCGGTCCACGTGGCATCATTACAGTAAATGGAAATATTGAGCGCTCCTTGCGCGCGGAAGACCGTGCGGCTGCCTTGGCAGCCGCACACTAGACGGCCTCACCAACTAGAGCATCTGACAGGTCGTTAAGACCACGGACACGGTTAGACGAATCCGGTGTAGCTATATATAATTGATACAGGTTTGATGGCTATACCCATACAACAATACAAGGGGCTCAACGCGTGTGAACAAGTGACAATTAGGCTCAACTTTACTCATCTGGAACTATACATGGTTTATTTAGTATAACCTACCTTTTGCATGATAACTTTTCGACTAAGTTCCTCTCTTTTTCAGATGACCATCATGCTACACCTGTCCAGAATACGGCACAACGGAGACACAGGCGCAGACGTGCAGCAGGGACCCGTTCCAAGGACTCTTTTTAGATTAAGACCCTGCGTAAACCTTTTTTACTATCTCTTGTTGATACACATCCCCCGGATTCTCAGTACAACTAAGAAGGATGCTGACGTATTGGCATGTGGCCACGTCAGAATATTGCATGTACCTGGACACGAGAGGCTTATTACAAAGGGCACTGTTTAGCCCAGTTTACATCATAAAGACCAAATACCTTAGGGAGTGTTCGGCGTCGCGAGTTTGGCCTTATATGCATCAGCTCCGAATCATGTCTTTGGTCAAATGTTGGGTTTGCCTGGCTCCTGTGTTTTGCTGCCTTGCGTTCCGCTCTATCAGCTAGGCGGCACCAGGAGAACTACTGCGATTATGCCCTGGTTCATCCGGACGAGCACCTCAGTAGAGAAAGCCAAAAACTGACTGTCATGATATAGCGTGAGACTGGTCAACCACTCGATGACCTAGCGGAATCTTCGAGATTCCTCCGCCTTAACGAAGGGCCGTTTCCCGGCCACGCGTGTACGCGCCCGGAATTCGGATGAGCGCGGAGCCACCAGGGGCTATATAGTAGCCCCACCGTCAAACTCCTCTGGCTAAGTGAAAGTGTTAAAGCATTATAGTCCGATTGCCTAGTTCGCTGCGCTATCACCTCCTTAATGGACCAAGACGTTGGATCAAGTGTGAACATGCGTCTTCTGCGAGCACCCCCGCATTATATGCATGGGAGCTGAAGCCGATGACTGCCATCTTTCAGGTTATATACATATATACATAAACGGCCACACAGGAGGCATCATAGTACTTTCGGGAAAAAGTATAAAAACAGCCTTGATAAACTCAATAAATCATTGTTTTTCAATGGGAATACATGTCATTAGAACATAATATTCTTCGAGCACTACGCTTCTATCGAACGAGCGCCCTCAAGAACTTCTCGAAAGTAGTGCTCGGCAGGTACTCGGCTCTCGTCTGAATCTTGGGCTGCAATGGTGGTGGCCTCCATCTCCACCCAGTATGTCTTCACACGGGCAAGGGCCATCCGCACACCCTCTATGCACGCCGACCTCTTCATCACGTTGATGTGCGGCACCGCACCAAGGAACTGCTGCACCAAACTAAAATAACTGTTCGGCTTTGGCCTTTCCGGCCACAAATGATCCACAACAAACCTCATGGCGAGTCCGGACAATCTATTCAGCTTGGCCCATTCGGCCAACCGATCAGTCAATGGAAGCGGACGCTCTGGAACGTTAAGTTGTGACCAAAACAGCTTTTCCACTTCATGATCTGTTTGATCTCTGAAGTATTCGGCCGCATCAGCAGCACTCGCCGCTAAGCCATATATGCGTCCGCAGAACTACACAGCCGGTCCAAAGGGGCGTACCGAGGATCTCCAAACTTCATCCGCATCATAAAGGGCTTCCCAGCCGTGATATCCCCGGCTTGACGCAGCTCCTCCTTCATCGCTCTCAGTGCAGAGTAGGTGTCTTTGGTTGCCATCGTGGCCTTCTCCAGGTCTGTCCTCTTTGCTTGATCTTCCTTTTCAAGAAGCTCGTAACGGTCTGCGGCGTTCTTCAATTCCACAGCCATCCTGGCTATTTCCTCCTTGCTTTGGCAGTGAGCAGCCTGTTTGGCTTTCAGCTCCTCGATTGCCTTTAGGGCAGCCGCATCGCTTTTCCTGGCTTGTTCTTTGGCTTGGGCAAGTTCCGCCCAAAGGTTCTCCACGGCCGCAGCTTCATCTGCATTCACACACATGTTATAGATACGGGCATCATGCTCCTCTTCCTATGTGTCACCGGAGGAATCACATACCCTCTGCCTCGTCAAGCCGCTTGTTGACAAGTACGATGTCGGCGTCTGCCACGTCAAGCTGTCGCTTTAGCTCGGCAAACTCATCAGTTCGGCTGGCCACCGGACCCTCCGGCACCTGCGTATTAAGGCGGCACGATTATTCCTGAGACTATGATCCTCTGTGTGTTGTCGTCTTCGACAGCACCCAGAGTCTCAGGCGCTACTATCTACACAAGGCACATCTAAAAATGTGTGGTACTGTCAAAAATGTACATCATTTCGCGTACCTCAAAACCCGTCAGTAGACTCATAAAGGTTTCGTGCAACCCGCTTTCGGCGAATGAAATCCTTTCAATCACCGTACCCATCAACGTGCGGTGCTCTTCTGAGATAGCCGCTTGCTCTAGCAAATCCCTCAGTACATCCGACCGTACACCAGACGGTGCCGGACTCTTTCGATTGCCCTCTTCAAGAGCCGGATACTGAGGACTTCGGGTGGCCATAGGATTACCTTCTAGCCTTGCCAGATCAGGAGAAACCCTTCGCGTCGACACCTCGGGGTCGCCCGCCTCATGAGGCGGTATGGCAGGGGGAGGCATTTCGCTCTCCATCATCTCTGGAAGAAGATTCCTTGAAGCCGAGCTCTGCTGAGAAGGGCTAAGATCTGAACTGCAAGATAAATGCTTCGGTTATTTTCCTCAGAAGTAAGGCGAGATATTTTCATTATTAAGTACCCTTTTACTTACAGCTCGGTGGAGGGCTGATCCCCTTGAGGGCATAGTGCGGCCGGGGTATCCCCCAGGGAAGGACCCTCCGGCGAAGATTTCTTCCCCCGTTTGGAGATCATGGTCTCCGGGTCTTCAAAGGCGTTCCTCTTCCTTCCCTGGGGAGAGGAAGTTTCAGTTCCTCTTCCCCGGTTAACCTCCTTCGCGGAGGCGCTAGCCTCCTTGTCCCCCCTTTATCTTCTCCTGAGGGCGCTTGATAAGGCGCGATCTCCAGCATCCTGGTTAGCACGGGATTTGGTGATATCTCAGGGAGGGGGCCGGATACCTGATCAACTTTGCCTTCGCTATCCAATCCTGGTCAAAGAGCGGCTTTTTTAGGGCGACGTTGCGATAAAAAAACGGACAGTGTGTTCGGATGCGGGGCTACTTACTTGGGTATTCAGGTGATTGCAGCTCGGACCTGCATCCTTAGTGATGTTCGGACACATTATTTGTGGTCTGAAGAACAATTTGCACATCTCCTCGGGCATCATGCCAAGGAAGTGTTGAATAGCTCGCGGTCCTTCCGGGTTGAATTCCCACATGCGAAGGGGCCGGCGTTTGCAAGGCTGGACTCGACGAACTAGCATAACTTGCACTACCATAACCAGACTGAAATCTCTCTCGAAGAGATCTCGGATACGACTTTGCAGTGTTGGCACTTCCTTGGATGGACCCCAGCTCGGCCCCCTGCTGATCCATGACGTCAGTTGTGGTGAGGGGCCTGAGCGAAAGGTGCGGGCAGCTACCCACTTGGCACTTCGGGTAGCTATGATGTAGAACCACTCCCGCTGCCACAATCCGGACACATCTGGGAAGCTACCCTCAGGCCATGGAGCGTTAGCAATTTTGCTTATTAAAGCGCCTCCGCACGCTGCGTGCTGCCCCTCGATCATCTTCGGCTTCACATCGAAGGTCTTGAGCCACAGGCCGGAGTGAGGGGTAATGCGGAGGAACGCCTCACATACGACAATAAATGACGAAAGGAGAAGAAGGGAATCCGGGGCCAGATCATGAAAATGTAGCCCATAATAGAACATAAGACCCCTAACAAAGGGATCCAGAGCGAGGCCTAGTCCTCGGAGGAAGTGGGAGACGAACACGACGCTCTCGTTGGGTTCGAGAGTAAGGACGACCTGCCCTCGGGCGGGCAGCCGATGCGAAATTTCGGCGGTGAGATATCTGGCCTCTCTCAACCTCTTGATGTCCTCCTCCATGACGGAGGAAGGCATCCACCGACCTTGAAGGTTGGATCCAGACATAGTTGAAGGTCCGAATCACCTGACCTGAGTTTTGGGTGTTCGAACTCGAGGCGGGGGGAGGATTTGATTGAGCATGAGAGGGAAAAAAGAAAAAGTCTTGTCCCCTTTATAAAGAGGGTGAATATCAAGCGTCCTCCTCGTGGCCGTTTGGGACTTGCCTAAGATCAAGGAAGTCCTACCAATAGGCACGGTTGGGTTACCCACGTCCGTATTGATGAGAATCCCGTAATAAAGGGGACACGATCTCTGCTTCGACAAGACGTGCCAAGGAAACCGCCTCGCGAAACATGCTGAGATTGGTTATGAAAAACGATTCGAATAAAGACCTGGCTGTCGTGTGATGTCACACTATGGGGTACGTCAGCAGATTAGATTTATGGAAATATTATTCTCTCTACGGCGGTATGTGGAACCTGTTTTGCAGAGCCGGACACATTCCTCGTGTTCAAAATATTCTATGAAGTATTCAGAGGAGGAACCCGCCTTGCAATGCCAAAGACAATCTGCGCGCCGGACTCATCATCATTGAAGCCTGGTTCAGGGGCTACTAAGGGAGTCCTGGGTTAGGGGGTATCCGGACAGCCGGACTATATCCTTTGGCCGGACTGTTGGACTATGAAGATACAAGATTGAAGACTTCGTCCCGTGTCCAGATGGAACTCTCCTTGGCGTGGAAGGCAAGCTTGGTAGTACGGATATGTAGACCTCCTTCCTTGTAACCGACTCCGTGTAACCCTAGCCCCCTCCGGTGTCTATATAAACCGGAGGGTTTAGTCTGTAGGACCAACAACAACAATCATACCATAGGCTAGCTTCTAGGGTTTAGCCTCTTCGATCTCGTGGTAGATCAACTCTTGTAATGCTCATATCATCAAGATCAATCAAGCAGGAGTAGGGTTTTACCTCCATCAAGAGGGCCCGAACCTGGGTAAAAACATCGTGTCCCCCGTCTCCTGTTACCATCCGCCTAGACGCATGGCAATATATCTCGGAATGATGATGATGGAAGTTGCATGGCAATATATCTCGGAATGGCTATGGAAATGCCATGATAGGTAGGTATGGTGGATGTTTTGAGGAAGATGTAAGGGGGCTTGTGTGTGATAGAGCATATCATATCAAGGGGTTTGGATGCACCGGTGAAGTTTGCACCGACTCTCAAGGTGAGAAAGGGCAATGCATGGTACCGAAAAGGCTAGCAATGATGGAAGGGTGAGAGTGCGTATAATCCATGGACTCAACATTAGTCATAAAGAACTCACATACTTATTGCAAAAATCTATTAGCCATCAAAACAAAGTACTACGAACATGCTCCTAGGGGGATAGATTGGTACGAAAATACCATTGCTCGTCCCTGACCGCCACTCATAAGGAAGACAATCGATAAATACCTCATGCTCCAACTTCGTTACATAACGGTTCACCATACGTGCATGCTACGGGAATCACAAACTTCAAAGCAAGTATTTCTACAATCCACAACTACCCACTAGCATGACTCTAATATCACCATCATTATATCGCAAAACTATTGCAAGGAATCAAACGTATTATATTCAGTGATCTACCAGTTTTATGTAGGATTTAGTGACTAACCATGTGAATGACCAATTCATGTCATCTCTCTAAATAGATATAAGTGAAGCAAGAGAGTTTAATTCTTTCTACAAAAGATATGCCCACGCTCTTACAAATATAAGGGAAGCAAAAGAGCATTCTACAAATGGCGGTTTTCTATGTGAAGAGAAACAGGCAATCCAAATTCAAATGATAGAAGTGAAGCACATGAAGCATTCTATAAAACCATACTCAAAAGATATAAGTGAAGTGCAATGAGCATTATATAAATCAACCATGTACTATCTCATACAAGCATGGTGCATCAAAGAAAAGTGAAAACTAAATGCAAAAGACGCTCCAAGATTTGCACATATTGCATGAACGAAACGAATCCGAAAACATACCGATACTTGTTGAAGAAAGATGGGATTCCTTCAGGGGCATCCCCAAGATTAGACACTTGAGTATCCTTGAATATTTACTTCGGGTGCCTTGGGCATCCCCAAGCTTGGGCTCTTTCCTCTCCTCCTTCTCCTCACATCGAGACCTCCTCGATCTTCGAACACTTGATCCGCACAAAACTCAACAGATAGCTCGGTAAGATCCGTTAGTATAATAAAGCAAATCACTACTCTAAGTACTGTTGCAAACCAATTCATATTTTGTTTTTGCATTGTAGCTACTGTAATATAACTTTTCCATGGCTTAATCCACTGATAGAAATCGATAGTTTCATCAAAACAGGCAAATGATGCATCAAAAACAGAATCTGTCTTAAACATGACAGTATGTAGTAATCTGAACATTCACTATTCTTCTGGTAGTCTAAAAATTATGAACAAATTAGGAAAAATAAACAATTTGTATAGAACGACAGTGAAAAATGTTTCAAAACCATTTGACATTCCATTAAAATATGTAAAATCACGCACTACAGCCAAAGTTTCTGTTTCGCACCGCATAAACCAACAAGCAATGTAAACATCCTAAAGGCAAATCTTGCACATTATTTTTATTTTTAAACTTTATAAAAGCACACAAAATAAATAGATGACTCTCTAAAACTTCCGGGTTGTCTCACTGGCAGCGCTTTCTTTAAATCCATTAAGCTAGGCATATAGTGCTCAAGTAAGGGATCCACCCGGATCCCAAGGTATATCAAAGCAAATTTTAATTAACAATGATTTATGATTTAGTAGTGAGAACAAAGAAACGTATATCAAGCAATGACAAAGTCTAACTCTCTTCCTATGCATCGGCATGTCATAAAAGAACAATTCAAGCACACATAGTAAAGGCCAATGCATAGTATAAATAGTTTCTTGCAATTTTATCATATTGGAAACATGGAGAGGCGGAGATGTAGTTCCTCTATCATAATAATTACAAGTAGGAGCAGCAAGCACATGCATATTATATCTATCAAAATCATCATGTATAGTAGTAAAACGCAACCCATCAATATAATCCTTAATAAGGGCAAACTTCTCCAATATAATGTAGTCGGGAGAATTCAAAAAGATAATAGGACTATCATGCGTGGGTGCAACAGAAACAATTTCGTGTTTAATATAAGGAACTATAGCAAGTTCATCTCCATAAGAATAATTCATATTGCCATCTTGGCCATAAGCATAGCAAGCATCATCAAAAAGGGATATTTCAAAAGAATCAACGGGATCATAACAATCATCATAGCATTCATCCTTCGGTAAATTTGAAGGGAAATTAAACAATGTATGAGTTGAAGAGTTACTCTCATTAGAAGGTGGGCGTGGGTAGCTAATCTGCTCTTCCTCCTTTTGTTCTTCGCTCTCCTCATCATCTTTTTCCTCCAATGAGCCCACAGTTTCATCAATTCCTTCTTCCATAGACTCCTGCAAAATATTAGTCTCTTCTTGGACAATGGAGGAGTCCTCAATATATGGTTTAACATAGGCTTTAGAAGCATAATTATCATAATAATATTTAAGTATGGCAAATTTTTCAAATTTGTAAAGAGTAGCATCATACTTTACAAGCAAAGAAGCAATTTCATAAGCACCCCTAAAAGCAACAAATTCTTCAATTTATTGAACATCATAGTAAGTATAAACACCCTTAGCATATAAACACCCTTAGCAGGAACGTATCCTAAAAAACCCAACTAGGGAATGGTTCTCCACCCACCCACCCACCCCTCCCACCTCCGGCCTAGGTTCTCCGGTGATCTCCTCTTCTAGCCAGTGAATTTGGCTTCTGATCCACCCATCTCCTCCGGCGGCATCTGATCTACACGTCTATACCCATTTCATATGGGTCCTTCTGGTGGATCGACGTTGGATCTGGATTTTTCGGTGGGCGCCATCTTTGAGGACAAGGTTTTCAAGCATTGTGGGAGATCTATTCATTCCACGGATGGCACGGGACATTTCATTATGATCGTGTCTTTCAGCAGACATATATTCCATCTTAATGACGATTCTGTGGCGGCTGCATTGGAATCAGCGATTGGGGGTTCAGCAATTGAATTTTCAGTGCAATTCATCCGAGACAAGGTATTCTCCTTTTTGTCTCATGCAAGAAAGTTGGCCTATGCATTCTCCAGTTGCGATCGTTTCCGTGTCCACAATTCAAATGCTATTTTCATCTTTGGGGGAATGGTGGCCCTAATTGGACTCGTGAGTTTAAGATCTGGAAAAAGGAGTGTGACGCTGAGTGGATCCTTGTGAGCCCCTCTAAGAAGCGTGACACTTTGGGGTTACTAGCTATGCATAAACCCCCGGCTAAATCTTCTTTAAGATCGTGTTCGTCAATCCAGAAGAATATTTCTTTCGCCATGTTCTAGCAATATCCTGCTTGAAAGGGTTATAGGTACCCTGCCTCATAGTCTGAGCTGGACGTGCTCTCTGAGGCCGGATACGTCGTGAACCCCCAGGAGAAAGTGATCGTGCCCCCACTGCCGGTGACCGACCTCCAGTGGACGGTGGCGACGCCGTCCATCTCTTTCGGAATGATAAACGTCCCTGCCATGAACACCGCCATCATATCCGGAACTGCACCCACCCAGTTAATTCAAATTGAACATGTTCCAAAAGACCCAGTAACACGTGATGTGATTGCATCGGATTCAGCCCAACATTGCTGCATGGCCCAGCATGGGTCACCAACCCAACATGGATCTCCAGCTATGGGTGGGGATGTCACGGCCCAATCTCTTACGGCTCAGCCATCGCAGGATATTTTGGAATTTTCTGTTGCCACAGTTGGATTATCTGCTCAAGCTATTATCGACGAACAACCACCTGATCTTACAAACGGTGCTGCTCAACTTAATGATCTCATTGATGACATGGTTTTCAAGGTTTGGAAATGCCAGAATTTTTTATCTTTGCTGCACTATACCAATTCGTGCACCAGTCCTATTCGATGTCACAGATGCATTCGGCTGGGTCATCGAGCCAAAGGATGCTCCGACGCTGCGCATTCCCCGACTTACAAGTGGGTCCCGTGGGTCAATCCTACTTCCCCGGACCGGTCAGCTGAGATTTTCTCGCCCGACACCTCAGTTTCCCACGCAGCCAACCAAGTTGGGGCTTTGTCCAGTCCCATCACGCCATCACTTCCACCATTGCCTGCCGAGCCACCGCCCATCACACCAGTGCCACCAACCTCCTCACCATCGCCCTGCCTAGCAGCACCACCTTCCGCCGCGGCTCCTACGCCGCCATCGCCTTCTCAGCCAGCAATGGTGACCTTCACACTTGACCCCGCGCCTTTCGTCTCGCCGGGCTTCGATATCATTGACGGCGGGCCACGGCGGCTTCCGTGAACTTTCTACTCTCCCGCAGTGGCTCCTGACCGTCAGCATGAGGAGTACGCCATTGGCATCATCGAGCCCGAGCCACTACCTAAAGAAGCCGCTATCTTCAGAAACATGGTCAGTGATTTCGTTGTCAATAATCTTGGCCGCGCTGTTCTTGATGCTCAGCCTTAGATCCATGGCGTTGGACTTTTCCGCTTTCGTAGTGCGGTTGCTAGGCAGACACTGGTGGATCACCCTCCCTTTTAGTTGGATAATGATCGCTTTGTCAGAATTGTGCCACATGATGAAGGGATCAACTTCAGAGCTATTCAGGGTTTTCGTAGGGGTTGGGTTATGATAGTTGGAATAACCCTGGACTATAGGAGGACGCAGTATATTGCGGATGCAATTAGTACCTTTGGCCGCTTCCACCACTGGCACCAGGATGATCCGCTGCTCGTGCATACATTGGCATATGTTTCCTTTCCAGCAACCACTCTGGCACCAGGATGATCCGCTGCTCGTGCGTACATTGGCATAGGTTCACATATTTCTTGGTCTGCTCCTATTTATATTTTCTCTGCGGATTTTGCCGATATACTGCCACCTGATGAGGATCCGATGCCCTTCGACGACAATCCCCATCCACTCCCTGGACATCTACAATTTAATAACCACAATTGGGTTATGCCTGAGTTTCCTGAAATTGGCTGGGACAAGCTACCTCCTCCAATGAAGGAGAATGCTCCAAATGACCAGGAGATTCCTCATGATGATCTGAACATTCAGGAGGAGATTGTGGAAGAAAACCAGGTGAACCAGTCCCAGGAATTAATCGTTCTTCAGGTTTCAGATGACTTTGTTAATGTTCAGCCAGTCGACGACCTAGCGATCATTCAACAACCAGCAGTCCAGCTATAGCCTCCTCTTCATGTTGGCAGAGTTCTTACTGTCTTTGGCCCTGTCTTACCACCTGTGATGCAATGGGAAAGGGCTTTCCAGAAGTTAATGCCAACTATTTGCTCTGCTGACATCTCAAAATGTGTGTTCAGGCTTGATTTTGCTAATCCGCTACTGTCTAAGAACTCTTGGGACATTTGTTTTCAGGGGCCAGATATTAATCTCTCTTTGCAACCTGTGACAGAGCCCACACCCTCATCCAACACCAGGTTTCTCCTGTCGAGAGGCTAGTGGCAAGGGCACTCTGTTTTGACGACATCTCTGAACCTGTCATGGAGTCCTTTGAGTTCTCTGCTCTGCCTGAGATTACCACCAAGCGTGGTCGGAAGCCTAAAACGGTTAAGGTTTTGGTTGATACAGAGGTGCGCCACAGCGCAAGACTAAGTGCGTTACGTGATGGTTACCATAGATCTCCAAGCCGACCTTCCCCGCAGCCCAAAACCCAAAGCTCTTTCAAGAGGCGCCGGACCAGATCATCACAGCCGGAGGAGAAGCAATCAGTGCCTCCACCAACACCTGTTGCTGATCTTCAACGTATTGGGGAACGTCTGCACATTGCACCAAAGAATATTTCCATGGAAAAGCTTGAGGCTGATCCTTCTACCTCAACCAGCAGCAAGGGTTCTCATGATTAGTCGCATCGGATGGCTTGATGGTCCATGGCATACCAATATAAATGCCATTTATCCGCTCTTATGTTTTATGTTCGGGTTTTATCCAAACTGTTTAGTATGTCAGTGTAGGTCATTACGTGACCTTCTGTTTCTGCTTTATGTTATGGTTTGTAATGAATCAATCCGGGTTAAGAGACTGGAAGGTTTTATGTTGGAACGTGCGTGGCCTTAATTCTGAAGCACGTCAGCTTGCGGTCAAACAAAAGATTAAGGAAATTGGTTGTTCAGTCATTTGTTTGCAAGAAACGAAATGCATGCACATTGATCATAGGTTTATTAGAAAGTTCTGTCCTTGCCGCTTTGATAACTTCTCCTATGTGCCTTCGGTAGGGGCTTCGGCTGGTATGATTATCATTTGGAATTCTTCTTTCTTTGAAGGAAAATTAATTGAGGCAAGGCACTATGGTATAATTATGGAATTCCATTCTAAACATACTTCTGAAGTTTGGAACCTAGTGTCAGTATATGGACCATGCCAGGGTCAGGCCAGGGATGATTTTGTTCAATGGTTATACAACCTAAACATCAACTCCGATGATAATTGGCTGCTTTTAGGGGATTTCAATTTCATGCGATCATTGGAAAATCGAAACCTGCCCGGGGGTAATGTTAACGATATCTTTCTGTTTAATGAAGTGATTGGCCATCTGGGCCTAGTTGAGTTACCAATTAAAGGACGGCAATTTACCTAGTCGAATATGCAAACTGAACCTTTACTAGAGCAGATGGATTGGTTCTTTACTTCAGTTGCATGGACAGCGGACCATCCTAACACACTGGTACTACCCCTTGCACGCACGACATCAGATCATGTTCCGTGTGTGGTCTCGATTGCTACTGCTTTCCCAAAGGCTAATATCTTCCATTTTGAGAATTACTGGATTGACTTGCCTGGCTTTTATGACTGTGTGGCTCAGGTTTGGAATAAATCCGTGGACAGACCCTCGGCTGCTCTAACCATTTCCTCTAAATTCAAGGCTCTGCGGTATGCACTCAAGAAATGGCACATGAATTTGTCCACAATTAAAGCACTCATTGCTGATTGCAACAAAGTAATTCTATTCTTAGATGGTCTGGAAGAGATTAGACCTTTGTCAAGACCCGAGTTTAATTTCAGGTGAATTGTGAAATTGCATTTGGAGGATACTTTGCACTGGCAATTTGTTTATTGGAAACAGCGTTGCACTATACATAGAATAAAGGTTGGGGATGAAAACTCTAAGTTTTTCCATGCAATGGCCATGGAGAGATATAGGAGAAACACAATTTCCTCCATTAAGAATGCTAATGGTGAAGTTGTCTCGGATCACCAACAACTTGTGAATATGTTTTGGTCTGATTTTAATCAACGAATGGGCTCTACAAAAGGAATTCGCATGGGTTTTGACTTAGACACATTAATTCCGAGAGTTGATGGCCTTGAGGATCTATCCCAGCCTTTTACTGATTCTGAGGTTGATGCTGTCATTAAACACATGCCGCCGGACCGGGCCCCTGGTCCCGATGGGTTTTCTGGGCTATTCCTAAAGAGATGCTGGCCAATCCTAAAGGAGGATTTCATGCAACTTGTGAAGGAGTTTTATGAGGGAAGATGCAATTTGGAATGTCTTAACACTTCCTCAATTACCCTTATACCAAAAAAGTTGAGCCCTGAAGTGGTTGGAGATTTTTGGCCAATCTCTTTGACCAACACATGCCTGAAATTCTTCACCAAGCTGCTTGCTAATCGACTCCAATATGGTTTTCTTCGATCTCGGTCGATCCAAGATTGCCTAGCATGGTGTTTTGAGTATATACACCAATGTAAGGCCTCGAAGCGCCCCATCGTCCTCTTAAAGCTGGATTTCACTAAAGCTTTTGACACAATTGAACATGACCTAATCCTCCGAATCATGCAACGCAAGGGCTTTGATTCCTGATGGAGTGGTTGGATCAATAATATCCTATCTACTGGGTCTTCTTCTATGCTCCTCAACGGTGTGCCAGGGAAGCACTTTGTCTGCAGAACGGGCGTGCGTCAGGGGGATCCTCTCTCACCGTTGCTTTTTGTGATTGCGATGGATTTACTGCAATCTTTTGTCAATGAGATGTGCACCAGGAATATTCTATCGCTGCCAATCCCAACTAACTCCAATGATTATCCGATAGTACAATATGCCGACGACACTTTAATTGTTCTGCCTGCGATCGATGAGCAACTCATTGCCTTCAAGGAAATGCTGGCTACTTTTGCTGAGTCCACTGGTTTGCGGGTTAACTTTAGTAAATCCTCTCTCATTCCTATGAACATGTCTGATGAGGACGGAGCTAGAGTGGCCTCTCTGCTTGGATGTGATGTTGGGACGATGCCTTTCACGTACCTAGGACTGCCAATGGGAACTTCTAGGCCTACAATTTATGATCTTCTTCCTCTGGTTGACCGTGTTGAGCGCCGTTTATCTGCATCATCATGCTTACTAAACCAAGGGAGCCGACTGCAGCTTCTTCAGTCGGCGTTGTGCTCCATGCCCATATATTATTTGTGCACATTATCGCTCCCAAAAGGTATCTTGCAGCAGTTAGAACGAATCATGAGACAGTGTCTATGGAGAGGCAACACGGATAACCCACGTCAATCACTAGCTGCTTGCGATTTAGTCTGTCGCCCTAAGGATGTTGGGGGTCTGGGTGTTCTTAACTTGGCCATCCAAAATGAGCCTCTCCTTCTAAAGCATCTATTCAAGTTTTTCAATAAGGTGGATGTGCCCTGGGTGTCTTTAATTTGGGACACTTATTACGCAGCATCACCGCCACAAAGCACACAGAGTTGTGGTTCATTTTGGTGGTGTGATATCATGTGTTTATACCCCAAATTCTGCAAGCTTGCTATTCCACAAGTTCTTGCTAGTGACACGGTACTTTTTTGGCTTGATCGTTGGCAGCTGGGAAATCATGCTGTCTTCTTGCAGGATTGTTTCCCTCGGCTACACTCATTTATTGTGGATGATGCAGTTACAGTCAAGGACTTTATGGAGCAGCCCGATATCTTGGAACATTTCCATTTGCCTCTTTCGCAAGAGGCCTTCTCGGAACTCACACAATTACAGGCCCTCCTGCCTTTGATCAATCTGGATGGTGAGAGCAAGGATATTTGGAAATGGCCATCAAAGACTGGAGTCTTCCTGTCAAAAATATATTATGATTCTTGCTTCTCACACCTAGTGGTTGACCCAATTTTACGGTGTATTTGGAAATGTGCATGCACGTTAAAAATAAAAGTTTTCGGTTGGCTTCTGTTAATGGATCGCCTAAATACCAGGGATATGATGCAACATCGACATTGGATTATCCAGGATGGCACATGTGTGCTATGCAACCTTGCACAACATGAGGATCGGGCTCATCTCTTCTTTGCTTGCAATTTTAGCCAATGGGTTTGGAACTATCTTGGAATTTCTTGGACAGTTCAACCGAACCAAACCACACATGAAATGGCACAAGCAGTTAGGAAGGATTTTGGCTTCCCTTTTTCTCTGAGGTTGTATTCACTGCTACCTGGAACATTTGGATACAAAGGAATGGCAAGATCTTCAGAAATGAACAACCAACATTCCGAGCTTGGAGAAGAAATTTTATTCATGACATCTGTCTTCTTCCCATAGGATTAAATATAAATATAGAGATAGTATTCTGTCTTGGATAGCTAACCTTTCTTAGCCTTTTCTTGTAAGTATCATTTCTTACTCTGTACATCCTAAAACTTGTAACTTTCTTGTTCTTTATTAATAAAGGACTGTGAGGCTATTGCCTTGCAGTAAATAGTCAAAAAATATAAGATTCCATTATCACTAAACTCACATTGGTAGGGAAGGTGTTTCTTAGGGTCTTCAGAACAACAAGTAAAATCATATATTTCACATAAATTCCAAGCATAGCATTGCAAACGATGAATTTGATCTAGTAAAAGTTTCCCTTTTTCAGATATGCGGTGTCGCACATAACAAGCATGCTCATCTAAAGATTTGCCCTCAACTAAGCTAGTTGGGGTTTCAGCACGAGCACATAGGGATCGAAGATGATCCAAGTAAAAATCTTCAGGAGTGTGATAGATTTTGAGTGGTTCTTCAACCATGGGTGTACTAGGTACAACTAATTTTTTTGTAGTTTGTGTTTCCTACCCATAACTAAAGATAGAAAACAAGAGCACAAAATAAAAACTACTTAGTGATAAATCAAACAAGCACACACGAGAATATTCACCCCACGTTATAACTTCCCGGCAAAGGCGCCAGAAAAGGTCTTGATAACCCACAAGTATAGGGGATCAATTGTAGCCTCTTTCGATAAGTAAGAGTGTCAAACCCAATGAGGAGCTAAAGGTAGAACAAATATTCCCTCAAGTTCTATCGACCACCGATACAACTATACGCACGCTTAACGTTTTCTTTACCTAGAACAAGTATGACACTGGAAGTACTTTGTAGGTGTAACGGGATAGGTTTACAAGAATATAAAGAGGACGTAAAAAAACTAGGGGCTGTTTTAGGTAAAGAAGCAATAAAGTTAGTATAGCGAGTGTGGATAAGTGGTGGTAGGAGTTGTGAAATTGTCCCTGCAATTGACTACTTTACTAGACCGACATCAAGTTTTATGTGGGAGAGGCAACTGCTAGCATGTCATCCCTGACTTGGAATTCTATGCACTTATGATTTGAACTATTATCAAGCATCCACAACTACTAACGTTCATTAAGGTAAAACCCAACCATAGCATTAAGATATATTGGTCCCCCTTCAATCCCATATGCATCAATTTCTACGCTAGGTTGAAGCTTCTGTCACTCTTTCCCTCCAATACATAGTCCTATCAACATACATCTAACCCTATGGTGTGATCCACGCGCGCCCTCATATGATGGGCACTGAAGAACAGCAACATAATCACAAGCAAATTAAACCAATCATAGCAATTCACCAATTATCGATAGGACAATGAAAATCTACTCACACATCATAGGATGGCAACACATCATGGGATAACAATATGAAGCATAAAGCACCATGTTCAAGTAGAGGGTACAGAGGGTTTCGGGAGAGTGAACCGCTGTAGATAGATGGGGGAAGGTGATGAAGATGTTGGTGAAGATGACTGAGGTGTTGGTGTAGATTGCGGCGACAATGATGGCCCCGGCGCCACCGGGAGAGACGGGGAGAGGGCCCCCCTTCTTCTTCTTCCTTAACCTTCTCCCTAGAAGGGAGAAGGGTTTCCCCTCTGTTCCTTGGCTTCCATGGCATGGGAGGCGCGAGAGCCCCTCCGATATTGGACCTGTCTCTCTGTCTCTCTCTATTTTTGCTTTCCAGATTCTGGCCTTTCACCATTTCTTATATTCCCGGAGATTCGTAACTCCGATTGGGCTGAAATTTTAACACGATTTCTATCCGGATATTGGCTTTATTGTGGAGAAAGAAGGTCACCAACCGCCTTATGGGGTGGCCAGAAGGGCCTAGGGCGCGCTTGACCCCCTGGGGCGTGCCCCCTGCCTCGTGGCCCCCTCGGGCATCGTCTCGCGTTTATTATTCTTCCCAAAAATCACATATATTCCCAAAAAAACTCCGTAAATTTTTATCCCATTTGGAATCCATTTGATATGAATTTTCTGTGAAACAAAAAACATGCAACAAACAGGAACTGACACTAGGCACTGGATCAATATGTTACTCCCAAAATAGTATGAAAAGTTGCCAAAATTATAAGAAAGTTGTATAATATTGGCATGGAACAATAAAAAATTATAGATGCGATGGAGACGTATGAGGAGCTAGCCCGAGGAGGACGCTCCTTCCGGAGCTCTTGATGACGTCCGTCTCGCGAGGCTTGGCCCCTCGCGAGGTTCTTGTCTTGATGGTGCTGAAGATGGGCCATAGCAGGCCATTAAAGGAGCCACGTTGTGGGTCGTAGGCAGGCAAGTCTGGGTACCCTGGTTCCCAGAACGCCGATAGTTCCTAATGAAAAAAATGAACTTATTCCACAAAGAATTGTAACTGGTTATAGGATGGTAATTGATTTTAGAAAATTAAACAAAGGCACTAGAAAGGATCATTACCCCTTACCTTTTATTGATCAAATGTTATAAAGATTGTCTAAGCATACACACTTTTGCTTTCCTGATGGATATTCCGGTTTCTTTCAAATACCTGTATCACAACCCGATCAAGAGAAAATCACCATTACTTGCTCTTTTGGAATTTATGCTTATAGACGTATAGCTTTTGTTTATGTAATGCACTTGCTACCTTTCAAAGATGTATGACTTCTATATTCTTTGACTTATGTGAAAAGATTGTTGAGGTTTTCATGGATGATTTTTCCGTTTACGAAACTTCTTTTGTTGATTGCTTAAGCAACCTTGATCGAGTTTTGCAGAGATGGGAACAAACTAATATTATCTTGAATTGGGAGAAGTGCCACTTTGGTGAATGAAGGTATTGTCTTGGGGCATAAATTTCCAAATGAGGTATTGAAGTAGAAAGGCTAAAGTTGATGCAACTGAAAAAATGCCATTTCCTAAAGATATTAAAGGTATAAGAAGTTTCCTTGGTTATGTTGGTTTCTATAGAAGGTTTATTAAAGACTTCTCTAAAATTTCTAAGCCTCTTACAAATCTCATGCAAAAAGATGTTCCATTTGTTTTTGACGATGATTGCGTAGAAGCCTTTGAAACACTTAAGAAAGCCTTAACCTCTGCACCTATTGTCCAACCACCTGACTGGAACTTGCCTTTTGTAATTACGTGTGATGCTAGTGATTATGCTGTTGGTGCTATTCTAGGACAAATAGTTGATAAAAAATTAAATGGTATACATTATGCTAGCAAAACTATAGACAGTGCCCAAAGAAATTATGCTACTATTGAGAAAGCATTTTTAGCAGTTGTGTTTGCTTGTGATAAATTCAGATCTTACATAGTTGATTCTAAATTAATTTTTCACAGCGATCATGCTGCTATTAAATACCTTATGGAAAAGAGAGATGCTAAATCTAGACTTGTTAGGTGGGTTCTACTAGTACAATAATTTGATTTGCATATTACTGATAGGAAAGGAGCTGAGAATCCCCGTAGCTGATAACTTGTTTTGGTTGGTGAGGGAGTCCTGGATTAGGGGGTGTTCGGGTAGCCGGACTATACCTTAAGCCGGACTCCAGGACCATGAAGATACAAGATTGAAGACTTCGTCCCGTGTCCGGATGGGACTTTCCTTGGCGTGGAAGGCAAGCTTGGCGATGCGGATATTCAAGACCTCCTACCATTGTAACCGACTTTGGGTGACCCTAACCCTCTCCGGTGTCTATATAAACCGGAGGGCTTTAGTCCGTAGGACAACTTCATCATACAACAATCATACCATAGGCTAGCTTCTAGGGTTTAGCCTCCTTGATCTCGTGGTAGATCTACTCTTGTACTACCTATATCATCAATATTAATCGAGCAGGACGTAGGGTTTTACCTCCATCAAGAGGGCCCGAACCTGGGTAAAACATTGTGTCCCTTGTCTCCTGTTACCATCTGCCTAGACGCACAGTTCGGGACCCCCTACCCGAGATCCGCCGGTTTTGACACAGACATTGGTGCTTTCATTGAGAGTTCCTGTGTGTCGTTGCTTTTAGGCCCGATGGCTCCTTCGATCATCAACAACGATGCAGTCCAGGGTGAGACTTTTCTCCCCGGACAGATCTTCGTCTTCAGCGGCTTCGCACTGCGGGCCAATTCGCTTGGCCACCTTGAGCAGATCGAAAGCTATGCCCCAGGCCATCAGGTCAGGTTTGGAAGCCTAAACTACACGGCTGACATCCGCGGGGACTTGATCTTCGACGGATTCGAGCCACAGCCAAGCGCGCCGCACTGTCTCGATGGGCATGACATAGCTCTGCCGCCGAACAGCGCCTTGGAGGCCGCACACGCATCAGTTCCGACCATTGATTCGGAGCCTACTGCGCCGATCTAGGATCAGCGGTTGGACGCTGCCTCAGGGGCTGCGATCTCAGAGACGATCGATCCAAACTCCAGCCCCACACTCCGCATGGCCCGTGACTCCGAGGAGCCGGATTCCTTTCCGAACTCCGAGCCCCCCGCGCCGCTGCCGATCGAATGCGATTGGGCGCCCATAATGGAGTTCACCGCCGCGGACATCTTTCAGCACTCGACCTTCGGCGACATCCTGAATTCACTAAAGTCTCTCTCTTTATCAGGAGAGCCCTGGCCGGGCTACAGTCAGCAAGGATGGGATTCGGATGATGAAGAAATTCAAAACCCACCCACCACCCACTTCGTAGCCACTGTCGATGACTTAACCGACATGCTCGACTTTGACTCCAAAGACATCGACGGTATGGACGACGATGCAAGAGACAACCAAGAACCAACGCCTATAGGGCATTGGACAGCCACCTCATCTCACGATGTGTACATGGTGGACACCCCTAATGGAAGCAACACCAAGGAAAACGGGGATGGAAAGAGGGATCGATCTCTCGAAAAACAATCAAAGCGTCGGCGTAAACGCCGACCCAAGCCCCGCCTCAATAAAGACCCAGCCATAGAGCAGGATGAGCCGGTAGACGACGAGCATGCCTTAGAGCAACCGTCCGAACAGGACAACCCGGATAGAGAAACCGAACATCCCTTCCCCGGCGAAAATGGCATTCCGGACGATCCTACGCCGGACAAGCCCACTAAGCAGAAGAACCTCCACAAACAGCTCGTTGCAACCGCACGCAGCCTGAAAAAGTAGAAGCGGAAGCTAAAAACTGCAGAAGATGCACTCAAGATCAGATGGAGTAAAGTAATCAATACCGCAGACAAATACAGCGACAGTCGCCGTACCAAAAGCTATCCGAAGAGAAAGCTACTGCCTGAACTCGACGAGGAGGCCTTAGAGCCCTCGCATTCCAAAAGTGAGAAAGCCACACGGTCGGATAGACGAACCCATGGCCAGCATAAAGCGGCAAGCAGCGCCACACTTAAGCCGGCATGCGACCCACTTAAGGATTCGCATCATGGCCCAGCCAGGTCCATTTACGGGCCAAGAAGGCAAGCTCTCGTAAGCAATGCAATAAAGCCATTATCAGAATTCGGCACACCCAAATACAGGGGTGCCACACACCCCCTATGTTTCACCAATGAGGTCCTGGATTATGAATTTCCAGCGGGATTCAAACCCGTAAACATAGAGGCATATGATGGAACAATAGACCCCGGAGTCTGGATTGAGGATTATATCCTCCACATACATATGGCTAGAGGAGATGACCTCCATGCCATAAAATACTTACCCCTCAAGCTTAAAGGGCCAGGCCGGCATTGGCTCAAAAGCCTTCCTAAAAACACAATCGGAAGTTGGGAAGAGCTCGAGGATGCTTTCCGAGCAAATTTTCAAGGGACCTATGACCGCCCTCCGGATGCAGATGATCTTAGTCACATAACTCAACAGCCCGGAGAGTCAGCTCGGCAATTCTGGAACAGATTTCGTACTAAAAAAATTAGATAGTCGACTGTCCGGACGCTGAAGCCTTAGCGGCTTTCAGGCATAATGTCCGAGACGAATGGCTCGCCAGACACCTCGGCCAAGAAAAGCCAAGAACAATGGCCGCACTAACAAGCCTCATGACCTGCTTTTGCACAGGAGAGGACAGATGGTTGGCAAGATGCAGCACCAGTGACCCAAGTACATCCGAAACTAGGGATGGAAATGGAAAACCGCGACGCAATAAGGACCGTCACCGGACTAAGGAAAAAAGTCCGAAGAGCACGGCAGTCAACGCCGGATTCAAAATCTCACGACAGAATCAGAAAAAGCCGCCCCTCCAAGATAATAGGGACGACCTATCCAACCTAAACAAAATCTTGGATAGGATATGTCAAATACACAGCACTCCCAGAAAGCCTGCTAACCATACCCATAGAGATTGTTGGGTTTTCAAACAATCCAGTAGACTCAATGCCGAACACAAGGGGATCGACACACCAAACGAAGACGAGGACGAACCCCAAAAGCAGAGTACCAGGAAACAAAAGAATTTCTCACAAGAAGTAAAAACAGTAAACTTACTCCACATAACAAAACGTGCGGCGCCCATAAAGGTACGTGCCCCACAGCCTATCCCAAAGGAATCTCGCCACTGGTTGTCAAAACCAATCATCTACGATCATCTGGATTATTCTAGAAGTATCAGGAACCCAGGCTGGACTGCCCTGGTACTCGATCCAATAATTGGCGGACTCCAGTTTTCAAATGTCCTTATGGACGGTGGCAGCGAACTCAACCTGATATATCATGACTCAACTCGCCACATGGGGATCGACCCAAAAAGAATTCGCCACAGCAAAACCTCCTTTCAAGGAGTAACGCCAGGTCCGGACACCCATTGCATGGGTTTTCTCCGGCTCGAGGTTATTTTTGGCTCTGCCAATAACTTCCGTCACGTAAAGCTGACTTTCCACATTGTCCCATTCTCAAGTCACTACCAAGCACTACTGGGACGCGAAGCTTTCTCCCGCTTTAACGCAATACCGCATTATGCATCTCTTACGCTTAAGATGCCCGGTCCACGCGGCATCATCTCCTTAAAGGGGAAGTAGTGAGAACACCTCCCCCAAGCGGAGGATTGTGCGGCCGCTTTAACAGCCACACAATACAATGGCTTCACCAGCCAGAACATCGGAACAGGTCATTAAGACCACGGACACGGATAGACGAGTCCGGCACAAAAGTATCGTTGATAAAGGCTTAGTGGCCATATACCCCTGCACTAGGGGCTTCACACGTATAAAATAAGAGACGATAAAGCTCAATTTTTCATATTTTACTTTACACTTTGTTTATTTCATATAACTTTTGTTCGGCACGCCCCTTTTTCAACTTAGTTGCTCTCTTTTTACAGATGAACATCGTGCTGCGCCCGTCCAGGATACGGCACAACGGAGACACAGGCGCAGACGTGCAGTAGGGACCCGTTCCAAGGATTCTTTTCAGATTAAGACCCTGCGTAAACCTTTTTTACTGTCTCTTGTTGATACACATCCCCTGGTTCTATGACCAAGGAGGAGGCTGGCGTCTTGGCATGTGGCCACATCAGAATTCTTGCGTGTACCTAGACACTAGGGGCTTATACCTCAGAGCGTTACCTCGCCCGCTCTCATAAAGACCAAATACCTTAGGAAGTGTTCGGCGTCATGAGTTTGGCCTTATATGCATCAGCTCCAAGTCATGATTTTGGTCAAATGTTGGGTTGCCCGGCTCCTGTGTTCGGCCGCCTTACGTTCCGCTCTATCGGCTAAGGCGGCACCAGGGGAACTACTACGATTGTGCCCTGGTTCGGCCAGGCGAGCACCTCAGTAGAGAAAGCCGAAAACCGACTGTCATGATATGGCGTGAGACTGGTCAACCACTCGATGACCCTCCGGAATCTGTAGGATTCCTCCGCATTAACGAAGGGTCATTTCCCGGCCAGGCACATACGCGCCACGAATTCGTGCGAGCGCAGTCGCCACCAAGGGGCTACCTAAATAGTCCTATTGTCAAGCTCCTATGGCTAAGTGAAAGTGTTAAAGCATTATAGTCTGGTTGCCTAGATCGCTGCGCTATCACCTCCTTTGTAGGACCAAGACGTTGGATTAAGTGTGAAAATGCGCCTTCTGCGAGCACCCCGCACTATGTGCGTGGGGGCTGAAGCCAACGACTGCCATCTTTCAGATTTTGTATATATACGTTAAAACGGCCGCACAGGAGGTGTTCCAAAAACTTGAAGGCACAAGTATAAAGGGCTACTGCAATTCATCAAAATATTGCTTTATAATTACATATGCTATCAGAACATAGCATCCTTCGAGCACTGCGTCTCTATTACACGAGCGCCTTCAAGGACTTCCTGAAAATAGTGCCCGGAGGGTACTCGGCTTTTGTCCGAATCTCGGGATGCAACAACGGTGGTCTCCATCTCTACCCAGTATGTCTTGACACGGGCAAGAGTCATCCGTGCGCCCTCTATGCATGCTGACCTCTTCATCGCATTGATACGTGGCACCGTGCCAAGGAATTGCTGCACCAAGCTGAAATAACTCTTCGGCTCTGATCTCCCTGGCCACAGATGACCCATGACATACTTCATGGCGAGTCCGGACAATCTATTCAGTTCGGCCCATTGAGCCAGACGATCGTCCACTGCCAGTGGACGCTCTGGATTGTGAAACTGCGACCAGAAAAGCCTTTCCACTTCGCGATCTTCTTGATCTCGAAAGTGTTCGGTCGCATCAGCAGCACTCGCTGCCAAATCCAGATAGGTGTCCTCCACACTCCACATCTGGTCCAACGGAGCAAACTTCGGATCGAAAAACTTCCTCCGCAGCATAAAGGGCTTTCCGGCCGCAATCTGTCCGGCCTGACGCAGCTCCTCCTTCGCAGCTCTCATCGCAGAGCGAGCGTCCTTGGCATCAGCAATGGCCTTCTCTAAATCCGTCTGTCTCGCCCGGTCTTCTTTCTCAAGAAGCTTGCAATGGTCAGCAGCGCTTTTTAACTTCACGGCCATCTCGGCCATCTCCTTCTTGCTTCGGTAGTGAGCAGCCTGTTCGGCTCTCAGCTCTTCAAGGGCCTTCTCAGCAGCCACATCACTTTTCCTGGCTTGTTCCTTAGCTCGGGCAAGTTCCGCCCGAAGACTCTCCACGGCGGCCGCACCATCTGCGTCAAGCACACACATTGTAAGATACTGGCATAAAGCTCCTCTTACCAGATGCCGCCCGAGGAATTGCATACCTTGAGCCTCATCAAGCCGCTCATTGACGAGCGCGATGTCGGCATCTGCCACGTCAAGTTGCCACTTTAGTTCGGCAAAATCATCAGTTCGGCTTGATTCCGGATACTTCGCCACCTGTATACAAAGGAGACATTTTAGACCTGGGATTATGATCCTCTGCGCGCTGTCAATTTTGACAACGCACAGAGTCTCAGGGGCTACTATCTACACAGGACGCATCTTGTTTATGCGCAACTGACAAAGAAGTACATTATCAAACGTACCTCAAAACCCGTCAGCAAACTTCTGATGGCCTCATGCAATCCGCTTTCCACGGACGAAATCCTTCCAATCACCATACCCATCAATGCACGGTGCTCCTTTGAGATAGAAGCTCGCCCCAGCAGAATCATCAGCTCCTCCGACCGCGCATCGAACGGTGTCGGACTCGTCCTATGACCTCCATCGAAGGCCGGATGTGGAGAACCTTGGGAGGCCATATGGCTACCTTCCACCCCTGCCGGATTCGGAGAAACCCTCCGCGATGACACCTCAGGGTCGCCCTCCTCGCCAGATGATACGGCAGGGGGAGGCGTTCCACTCTCCATCATCTCCGGAAGAAGATCCCCCGAAGACGAGCTCTGCTGAGAAGGGCTAAGGTCCGAGCTATAAAGTAAAATTTCGGTTAATCTTCTCAGATAAAAATCAAGGATTTCTCTCATCCCTTTAAAGGAAAATCTTTCTCTACTTACGGCTCGCTGGAGGCCTGATCCCTTTGAGGGCATAGTTCGGCCGAGGATCTCCCCGGCGTCGGACCCTCTGATGAGGACTTTTTCCCCCGCTTTGAGGCCATGGTCTCCGGGTCGTTAGAGGCGGCCCTCTTCTTCCCCTTAGGAGAGGAATTGTCGGTTCCTCCCCTCAGAGCAGCCTCCTACGAGGAGGCCATAGTTTCCTTGTCCTCCCCCTCACTTCCCTCCAAAGGCACGATCTTCAACATCCTGACTAGCACGGGATCCGGCCTGGTCTCAGGAAGGGGAGCCGGACACCTGATCAACTTTGCCTTCGCTATCCACTCCTGTTTAAAAGGACAGCTCTTTTAGGGGCGAGTTTATGACAATCTTACGGGTAGCGAGGCCGAGCACAAGGTTACTTACCTGAGTATCCGGGCGATTGCAGCTTAAACCTGCGTCCTCGGTCAAATCCGGACACATCGCTTGTGATCCGAAGAACATTTTATACATCTCCACGGGCGTTGCACCCATAAAATGCTAGAGAGCCCGTGGGCCCTCCGGATTAAACTCCCACAAAGGAAGGGGGCGACGTTTGCCGGGCAGTGTTCGGCGAATCAGCATGACCTGCGTCACCTTGACCAGGTTGAGGTCTCTTCCTAAGAGATCCCTAATGCGGCCCTGCAACAAGGGCACGTCTTTGGATAACCTCCAATCTAATCCTTTGTTGACCCATGACGCTAGTCGTGGTGGGGGACCCGAGCGAAAGGCAGGAGGCGCCACCCACTTGGCGCTCCTGGGAGCGGTGATATAGAACCATTCTCGTTGCCACAAGCCGAGCTCCTCTTGAAAGGAGCCCTCGGGCCATGGAGCATCAGCATTCTTACTTATGACAGCGCCTCTGCACTCTGCGTGCCGTCCCTCGATCATCTTTGGCTCCACTCCAAAAGCCTTGAGCCATAATCCGAAGTGAGGAGTAACACAGAGGAACGCTTCGCACACAACAATGAATGAGGAAATATGGAGGATGGACTCCGGAGCTAAGTCATGAAATTCCAGCCCATAATAGAACATCAGCCCCCTCACGAAGGGATCCATCGGGAAGCCTAACCCCTGAAGGAAGTGAGACATGAACACCACGCTCTCACCAGGCTGGGGACTGGGAATAGCCTGCCTTTGAGCAGGCAACCTATGCGAAATTTCGGCGGTCAAGAACTTAGCCTCTCTCAACTTTAGCACGTCCTCCTCTGTGATGGAGGAGGGCATCCATCGGCCTTGAAGGTAGGAACCGGACATTGTCGAAGGTCCGGAGCACCTGCAATCTAGAGCCTAGGGTGTTGGAACTCGAGGCGACGGGCGAACTTGTTTTGAGATTGGAGAAAAGGAGTAAGGCCTTGGTCTCTTTATAAGAGGTTGAATACCAGGAGCCCTCCCCGTAACTGTTTGGGACTCGCCTTTAATCGAGAAGACATGCTAACGGGCACGATTGGGTTACCCACGTCCGTATTGATGAGAATCCCGTAAGTAAAGGGGACACGATCTCTGCTTTGACAAGACGTGCCAAGGAAACCGCCTCGCAAAACACGCTGAGGTGGAGAAGTGAAAACGATTTGAATAAAGGCTTGGCCGTAGTGTGATGTCACGCTGCGGAATACGTCAGCAGATTAGATTTGTGTTAATATTATTCTCTCTGTGGCGATACGTGAAAACTTATTTTGCAGAGCCGGACACTACTCTTGGTGTTTACAAACTTTTATGAAGAATTTGGAGGAGGAACCCGCCTTGCAATGCCGAAGACAATCTGCGTGCCGGACTCGTCGTCATTGAAGCCTGGTTCAGGGGCTACTGAGGGAGTCCTGGATTAGGGGGTGTTCGGGTAGCCGGACTATACCTTCAGCCGGACTCCAGGACTATGAAGATACAAGATTGAAGACTTTGTCCCGTGTCCGGATGGGACTTTCCTTGGCATGGAAGGCAAGCTTGGCGATGCGGATATTCAAGATCTCCTACCATTGTAACCGACTTTGGGTAACCCTAACCCTCTCCGGTGTCTATATAAACCGGAGGGTTTTAGTCCGTAGGACAACTTCATCATACAACAATCATACCATCGGCTAGCTTCTAGGGTTTAGCCTCCTTGATCTCGTGGTAGATCTACTCTTGTACTACCTATATCATCAATATTAATCGAGCAGGATGTAGGGTTTTACCTCCATCAAGAGGGCCCGAACCTGGGTAAAACATTGTGTCCCTTTTCTCCTATTACCATCCGCCTAGACGCACAGTTCGGGACCCCCTACCCGAGATCCGCCGGTTTTGACACCGACAGTTGGAAAATATTCTTGACGACCCACTACCTATTGATGATAGTTTCCCTGATGAGCAACTAGCTATCATAAATGATTCTTGTAATACTCCTTGGTATGCACACTATGCTAATTATATTGTTGCTAAATTTATACCACCTAGTTTCACATACCAACAAAATAAAAAGGTCTTCCTTGATTTAAGGCATTACTTTTGGGATGCCCCACATATTTATAAAGGAGTAGATGGTATTATTAGACGTTGTATACCTAAGCAGGAACATGAATAAATCCTACAGAAGTGTCACTTCGAGGCTTACGGACGACACCATGCGGGAGACAATACTGCACAGAATGTATTACAATCTGGTTTTTATTGGCCTACTCTTTTCAAAGATGCTCGTAAGTTTGTCTTATCTTGTGATGAATGTCAAAGAATTGGTAATATTGGAAGAAGTTGGGAAATTCCTATGAATTATTCACTTGTTATTGAACCATTTGATGTTTGGGGATTTAATTATATGGGACATTTACCTTCCTCTAATGGGTATTAACATATTTTGCTTACTCTTGATTACGTTACTAAGTGGGTAGAAGCAATTCCAACTAGTAGTGTTGATCATAACACTTCCATTAAAATGCTTAAAGAAGTTATTTTCCCAAGGTTCGGATATTTAATGACCGACGGTGGTTCACATTTTATTCATGGTTCATTCCATAAATTGCTTGCTAAATATGATGTCAACCATATAATTGCATCCCCCTATCACCATCAATCTAGTGGTCAAGTTGAACTAAGCAATAGAGAAATAAAATTAATTTTGCAAGAGACTGTCAATAGATCTAGAAAGAATTGGTCTAAGAAACTTGATGATGCATTATGGGCCGATAGAACTACTTATAAAAATCCTATGGGTATGTCTCCTTATAAAATGGTTTATGGAAAAACATATCATTTACCTCTTGAGTTACAACATAAAGCATATTGGGCAATTAAAGAGCTTAACTATGATTTTAAACTTGCTGGTGAAAAGAGGTTATTTGATATTAGCTCACTAGATGAATGAAGAAACCAAGCTTATGAAAATGCCAAATTGTTAAAAGATGGCATGATAAAAGAATTCAAAAACGGGAATTCAAAGTGCGTGAGTATGTTCTATTGTACAATTCTCGTTTTAGATTTTTTGCAGGAAAACTTCTCGCTAAATGGGAAGGAGCGTATATCAAGGAAGTTTACCGCTCTAGAGATATTATGATCAATAACGCCGAAGGCACTAATTCGAAGGTGGTCAATGGACAAAGAATTAAGCATTATATCTCAGGTACGCTATTAATGTTGAAACTAACATTATTCAAACTATTACAACGGAGGAGTACATAAGAGAGACCTTCCAGAATACTCCAGAACCCTGAAAAGGAAGAGGTACGTGATATGGTAAGTAAACCAACTCCAAAAATTCCATAAAAATACTTTATGTCGGTTTTGGAATATTAGAAAAAAATACAAAAACAAGGAACAGCATAGGGGGCCACCCAGGTGCCCACGAGGCACCAGGGCGCGCCCTGGTGGCTTTTGGGCCCCTCGTGAGCCTTCCCGACTCTGTTTTCTTTTGGAATACTTGTTTTGCAAGAGAAAAATTCTATATATATACTACCAGACGCTTTGACCACCGTATCACAGAAATATCCTCTGTTCTTGTTTCGTGCTACTTTTCTGACAAATCTAGATCTCCATGGCTCCGCCAAGCTCTTCCAAGGACAAATTCTATGAGAAGGTCATCAACCCTTACCTATCGGAGGTGATGAAGCACCCTCAAGCCATTGAGATGCGTGAGGAGGTGCTCCACATCCGAGGCGTTCAAGGGCCCAAGAAGACATGAAGCATGGAGGCCAGGCTTGAAGAAGTGGAGCAGGAGATCTTCAAGTGCCAAGGGATGGTGGAACATGGACTCAGTGCCAACCACTCCATGATTATAGAAATCACCCATGATCATAAGGTGGATGGCCAGTCAATGAATGACATCGTCTTCTGATGTCTACTACGCAACTTTATTCTTGTAGACACACGTCGGGCCTCCAAGCGCAGAGTTTTGTAGGACAGTAGAAATTTTCCCTCAAGTGGATGACCTAAGGTTTATCTATCTGTGAGAGGTGTAGGATGAAGATGGTCTCTCTCAAACGACCCTGTAACCAAATACAAGAAATCTCTTGTGTCTCCAACACGAAAAATACAATGGAAAATTGTATAGGTGCACTAGTTCGGCAAAGAGATGGTGATAAAATTGTAATATTGATGGTAGAAATATATTTTTATATTTTGAATAAATAAAAACAGCAAGGTAGCAAATAGTAAATGGGCACAAAAACGGTATTGCAATGCTTTAAAATGAGGCCTAGGGTCCGTACTTTCGCTAGTGCAATCTCTCAACAATGCTAATATAATTGGATCATATGACCACCCCTCAAAGTGCGATGAAGAATCACTCCAAAGTTCCTATCTAGCGGAGAACATTAGAATAAATTGTTTGTAGGGTACGAAACCACCACAAAGCTATTCTTTCCGTTCGATCTATTCAAGAGTTCGTACTAAAATAACACAAAGCTATTATTTCCGTTTGATCTATCCTAGAGTTCGTACTAAAATAACACCAAAGCAAATTCATATTCATAATACTCAATCCAACACAAAGAACTTCAAAGAGTGCCCCAAGATTTTTATCGGAGAAACAAAGACAAGAACGTGCATCAACCCCTATGCATAGATTACCCCAATGTCACCTCAGGAATCCGTGAGTTGAGTGCCAAAACATATATCAAGTGAACCAATATAATAGCCCACTTTCACCGCAAGTATTCAATTGCAAGACATATATCAAGTGTTCTCAAATCCATAAAAGTATTATATTCGATAAAAACAAAATCTCAAAGGAAAAAACTCAATTCATCACAACAAGATAGAGAGGGGAAAACACCATATGATCCGACTATATTAACAAAGACCGCGATACGTCAAGATCATGACATCTCAAGAACACGAGAGAGAGAGAGAGAGATTAAACACATAGCTACTGGTACAAACCCTCAGCCCCGAGGGTGGACTACTCTCTCCTCATCAAGGTGGCCGCCGGGATGCTCAAGATGGCCACCGGTGACGATTCCCCCTCCGGCAGGGTGCCGAAATGGGTCTAGATTGTATTCTCGTGGCTACAGATCCCTACGGTGGCGGAACTTCTAATCTAGGTTAACCCTGATGTTTTCTCTATTTATAGAATTTTTTGGCGTTGGTTTCACACTAAGATGGGCCTCAAGGTCAGCAAAACACACCCGGGCAAGCCAGGCCCACCAGGCACGTCCTGGTGGGTTGTGCCCTCCTTGTGGCTCTTCTGGCCCTCCCACGAAACTTCGGGGGTCTCTTTTGGTCGTGGAATTGTCACGGCATATGTCCTAGCAAAAGGACTTAGTCGTAGGGCCATTGCAACTAGGAAGCTCAAAGGGGTTAATCGGGAAAAAGGACATGAGAGATTTATACTAGATCAGCCCCTTACGATGAAGGTAAAAGCCTACGTCTAGTTTTGTTGGAATTTCTGGGGTTTCGAAGACCAGGGAGCGAATATGCTTGTCCTAGCTTTGAGTTGTTGTCTCTTGCCCTAAGTCGCCGCCGGGTCGTCCCCTTATATACATGGGTTGACGCCTGGCGGCCTACAAAGTCCCGGCCGGTTCATAAACGTGTCCGGCTCGGTGACTTCTTTATATGCCTTTCTTTACAAGTCTTTCCTTACATACGGTGGTTTACAATATTGGGCCTTAAGCCGCCTATGGGCTTAGGCCTTCTACAAGTCTTAATAAACTATCGCCTTGAATGTTACGGGACTTCTTTTGTAACCTGCCATTAGGATTGACCCAGTCCCTCCTGGGCGGGTCTTATCTGGTAGCTATATTCCCAACATTAGGCCCCAGGTTGACTTTGAAGTTTGTTCTTTGTCAATATTCAATACTTAGACGAAATCCATCTTCCTCTCTCTGTAAAATTTTTGTAACCCGCCATGATGTCATCTTCTGAAAACACAAAAAACTGTTATGACGTCATCCTCAACGGATCTTTATCTTTTAATGTCTTCCGAGAATTGAGGCATCCGTTTAGTTGGATAATCATTATTTAGGTCTTCCTCAATTTTCGCGTCCGCCTATTTGCTTATCCCCTTATAAATAGGCATGCCCCGGTCTTTCTCATTCTTCTCTCTCTTCGTCTTCTTTCTCTCGCAACTCCACCGCTGCTCGAGCTCCGCCGCCATCGCAGAGAACCTCGTCTCCGTCGACCTTGGCCGCTGCATCAACCAGAATCAGTCCAGAGAACAGCAGGGACTCTCCACGGAAGATTCGTGGTTGTAAGTGTTTGCCCTCCTGTTCCTCAGATCCGCATTAGGGTTTCTAGGTTTTCTGCGTGTTCTTCACAGTTCATCTTAGTTTCTTCGTAGTTCTTCCACTGTAGCTTCTTCTTGATCCAAATAAGAACATATACTTGTGCGGTAGCTGTTTTGTGCCCATCCTTGATACCAGCAGATTCTTTCCCTTGGTACAAAAAGCCTCATTAGAACTTACGAACCCATATGTGCTGGATTTTTAGGTCTAGAATATTTTCCATTTCAAACGGCCATTTGATCCAGAATAATATCAAGAAATTATGAAATTTGTTTGTCTCAACACTTAGCCAATTCTGTTGCTGGTATTTCTCAAATATATGTAGTCATGGCGGCTTATGGTGCCGGCTTACTTTTTCCTTTATATGAAATTAGCCCTTACGTAAGCCGCCATTACTTATTTGTACCATCATCATTTAACTTCACCATCACCATTGAATTGAACCGGCACGTTACTTTCTTTTCAGTTCATCTTTTGATCATCATGCTGTCAAAAGCACCGACTATCTGCAACTGGGTCCCCTCCATAGTAACTGAGGATAACTTGAAGGAATTCTTCACCATAGGATTTTTGCCAGGGAAGAATGTTATGTCTTACCGTGCACCTGACCCGGACGAGGAACGGCCTAACCCAAAAGACGGTGAAGTTATTGTCTTCTCTGACCACATGAATTGGGGTTTTTCACCACCCGGCTCAAAGTTCTTCAGAGACGTTCTTCACCATTTCAAACTCCACCCTCAAGATCTTGGTCCCAATTCCATATCCAATATCTGCAACTTCCAAGTTCTCTATGAGGTGTATATTCAAGAAGAGCCGACTATGGAACTCTTCAGAGAGTATTTTTATCTAAACCGCCAGAATGAGTGTACCAATGGCCCTAGCTTGGAACTTGGTGGAATCTCAATTCAGTGCCGACAGGGCGCCATCTTTCCCCTAATAGTCTTACCGAGTCATCTCAAGGATTGGAACCAGACCTGGTTTTATTGCCAAGATACATCTCCAACAAATGAAAACCCAGTGCCGGGTTACCGCGCTGAGCGTCTGGACTCCAAATTTGTTCTCCCTTATAAGCTCACTGCTGCTGAACGCAAGAAGCTTATTCCATCTATAAAGAGGATTAATGCCTTATTGGGGAATGGCTTAATCGGAGTTGACTTGACCCATTGCTAGGTCTCGTGGTGGGTCATCCCTCTAAGCCGCCGATCAAAATTGATGTATGACTATGGCGGAGGCCCAGATGACTCTGCTCGTCACAACTCCGTTCAACTAACTGAAGAAGATATTGTTTGAATGTCATCCCTTCTGCTGAACGGCAAATATGAAGACTGCAGTAAAGTCGGATTAAACCCCTTCTGCAAACTTAACCCGGCGCCAGAGGTAAAAACCCCTGACCTCTTTCTCTTTGTATTTTCCTCAACAGTTTAAATACCTGCATGACCTTTTATCCTGTTTACTTGTTTATAGGCTAAATCTGACTTCTGGAAAGCCAAGTATGACCATGAAGCCGCCAAGAAGGCTAGATCCACCGCCATAGCTGCCAAGAACATGACCCGGAGGTCCAAGAAGAAAAAGAGCACCGCTGAGGACATGTTAAAGCTTGACGATGATACTGAGTCGGAGGTAGCCCTTAACTCCCTTGGCCAGTTTTTTAATAACCTTATTGACACTGACTATTGCCAAGACGACACGGGGGCCAGTCATGCCGTAGAAGAAGAGGTAACTATTTCCTCCGACTCAGCCCATTTGCCAAGACAGAAACTTCGACTCGTAACCCAGAAAGTAAGGTTTTCGCACCCTTTGGCTTATTTGGACCCTCATTTTCTTTTGAAAAAGCAGCAACATGAGAGCTGCCATCAGGCCCGGAATGATGATGAACTGCCTTCCATTGTACAACAAACTCCTCAAAAACGCCAGAATGAGGTATGTTTTATCTTCATCTTCTGCTTTTATTAATGAGTCTATTCTCTTGCATTACTAACTTTATTTTACCTTTGCAGGAGGTTTCTCGCTCTTCTGGCGACTCGTCTCAGACGCAATTTCCGGCCTTCAAGACTGCCCCTGGGTAAGGAAAAAAATCATCTTTCCTATATGTCTTTAAAAAACTGCATCATTGCACTAACTGTCTTATAAAATATGTCTTAGTGGTCAAGCCAAGTCCAAGAAGGCTAAATTGGTTAAACCGGCGGAAGACCCGTCAGTTCTTGCACCTAAACCGACCATGCCAACTTCTCCCCCTCGAACTGAAGCACCAGAAGACCCAGCTATTAATACTCCATTGGACCCTCCTGAGCCGTCAGTTGATGATACCGTTGTTAACACCTCTACTGCCAGACCATCCAGTTTAACTAACCCGCCGTCATCTTCTGATCATGATGTTCTGATCACGGGTAGCCGTTTTGTTGAACCGGGGACTCCCACTGTGTTAGCTTGGCACACTGCTAAACAAGAAGCCTTGGAGAGACAAAAAGTGAGTTTCGATATCTCTCACTACACTCATCTGAATGCTAGTGACATATTGTCCGGCTATCTTAGCCATGTTCACTCCAGCCGTGAGTCAGAAATTGAGATGGTCAAGCAACTGCAGCTGAAATATGAGGTATGTTCTCCGGTTTACTTATACTCTGCTAGCCCCCAAGTCTTCAGATGATGAACATGAATGATCTGGAGACTTTATGATATAGATTGATACTTTCTCTCTAAGTTTTCCAAAAGTCCAATAAAATAGTGTAAACTTCACCTATAGTCCCCAAGGGCCGGCTCAATTTATCATAAATGAACCGGTACTTTAACTTCATAGCTGTCTTTTGCCAATCCCAACAAATATTGTAATCCGGTTTAATCTTGAGAGACTTTCTGAATATCATGCATTAGTCCCCAAGTGCCAAGTGTTGTTACTTTGTAAGGAACTTGGGACTTGAAATATATTAGAGTCATAAGAAATTGTTTTGGCAGACATTAGCCCCCAAGTGTCAAGTGTTATTACTTTGTAAAACACTTGTGACTTGAAACATATAAGAGTTATAAAAGAATATTTTGGCAGACATTAGCCCCCAAGTGTCAAGTGGTATTGCAATGCAAAGTACTTGAGACTTGAATCTTTATAACTTTTAGTTTAAGCCTCGACACACCTGTGTTTGTTTTGTAGAACGCCCTATCTGAATTGGGCTCCCAATTAACTGATGCAAAGACCTGGCTGGCGGATCAAGAGGTAGAAATCAAGTCTACTGATTCTAAACTTCAATTGAGTCTTGCTGAGACGAAAAAATTGAAAACCAGCTTGACTGCAAAAAAGAAATCCTGGGCCGAAGAAAAGACGTTGCTAACACAACGCGCTGAAAAAGCTGAAGCAGCTCTTGAGGAGGTTACCATGGAGCTTACCGGCTTAAAGAACCGGGTGTCTCAAATGGTTTCCGCCATCTTTGGTAAGCCATCTGTACTGATCCTTTATACCTTATTTTGACCCGGAATATAAACCGCCTGCTGACCCCTTGTTTAAAAAATATGTGCAGGTCCGCGAAGAAAAAAATCTGAGCCAAGATAATGTGACCAAACTAAAGGCGGTTTACACCTTAGTAGAGCAGTTGTATACTCTCCTGCCAACCAAGGACCCAATCGGCTGAGCGATGTTTTGAAAAAATTGTCAATCTTACCCACCAGGTTTCAAGAGGTCAAACGATCATGTGCCAGAGCCGGAGCCTTGACTGCCCTGAGCCGCTCCAAAGCCTGGGTGCCAGATCTAGACCCAGTGGATGTAGCTAGGGGGTACCCTACTGTGAAGGAAGATGGGTCTCTATTTGAGCAGGATGACTTCATTGCCTGCGTGAGGGGAGTTCGACCTCAAGCTACCGTTCTTGGAGATGAGACCAACATTGACAAATATCAGCCGGGTTTTGATTTGGAGAATAAGAAGATGGCGACTCCCTCTTACAAGGTGGCAGATCTTATTCCGTCGGTTCGTCAACATACCTTCGCTCCGGAAGTTGATTCGCCTGGCCTGATTGATGATGAAGCAGAGTTCATTGCCGTGACGGCTTTAACTGGTCCAATCCCAGCTTCCAATCACCAGAAGGAGGTGAACCAGCGAGGGAAGAGTGATAACCATCTTGTGGGATCTTTAAAGCCTTATAATAGATTTAGCTTGAAACAACTGCATATTTTGCCTATGCCATCGTGCATAAGATGCCGTGTGTGACTCTTTGCTTCCTGATGTCAATATATGCGTCACATCTATGGTTATCTCTATAATATTTTGACTTTGTTCCTATAGGAAAGGGAAAAACTGGCTTGGTGGTTTAGCACCGAACGGGTCAGAACACCCGGTACATAACCAATGGATTTATCATAGTAGAAAAAACAGAAACAGACGTGAAAATAAACAAAGTTGAAACAACCATTGATTAACACAGAAAGAACTGTTCATAAATAACAGTCATACCTGTATCTTTTGCATCTGGACCACCGGTTTACATGACCCGGGTGATGAGGTTGATGATCCAGTCCTCTTTTTTTAGAAGTCAATGCTTCTGTATGCCTGATGACTATCATGCCTTGGCAGCTTATTGTCAAATAATCAAGCCGGTAAAAAAACCGTGCTGATCATTTAAATTTGAGATAACAAAGACCAGTAAGACAAATAACAGATTTCAAACAATATAAATTAACTTTGTAACTCAAAGTAGGGGGTTTCTGATTCGAATACGATCAGTAAACCGGACCAAAGGGGTTTAAGCTAAGATTCGAATACGATCATAAAGCCCCCATTGGCTTTGGCGTTGCGCCGATCAAGAGGGTACCGACAGCTATGTTCTCTTTGGTTTGAATACGACCTATGTTTGAACAGGAATCCCCCAAATGACCTTGAGGGGTTTTTAACGACCCTGATTCGAATACGATCCAAGTCAGACCCAAAAGGGGTTAAGCTATGATTCGAATACGATCAAGAAGCCCCCAAGTGAGTTTGGCTTTGAGCCGATCAAAAGGGTTACGATAGCTATGTTCTCTTTGGTTCGAATACGACCTATGTTTGAACAGGAAGCCCCCAAGTGATCATGAGGTTTATAGCTAGATTCAAATACGATCATAAGCCAGACCAGAAAGGTTAAGCTAAATTCAGATATGACCAGCTCCTTAATAGTCATGAAAATAGTAAAGATATATGACCTTTGAAGAGGAAAAGGACAGAGGTCCTGCTTTATTACTTATCATAATAAATACAATGTCGAAGTACGTACATGATGAGAGCAGGTGGCTCAGGTGTAGTATGGAAGAAGTTGGGCAATGTTCCACGGCCGGCGGGTCTCCTCCTCCGACTTACGTGAGTCTTTGTGTTATCGAACGTCGATGAGGTAATATGACCCGTTGTTTAAATTCTTGCTGACCACAAAGGGTCCTTACCAAGGCGGGGATAGCTTGTGTGCATCTGACAGATCCTGGATGAGCCGGAGCACCAGGTCACCTTCTTGAAAAGTCCTGGACTTAACCCGGCGGCTGTGATAATGGCGCAGGTCCTTTTGATAAATTGCTGATCGAGCCGCTTCTAAGTCTCCCTCCTCATCTAACAAGTCAAGTGCATCCTGTCGGGCTTGTTCGTTATTAGCTTCAACGTAAGCTGCCACACGAGGCGAGTCATGACGGATGTCACTAGGCAGCACCTCTTCCGCTCCATAGACCATGAAGAAAGGTGTATAACCTGTAGACCTGTTAGAAGTGGTGTTGATACTCCACAGCACCGAGGGTAACTCCTCTACCGAACAACTCGGCGTCTGTTGTAAGGGAACCATGAGCCGGGGCTTGAGACCATTTAAGATTTCCGGATTTGCTCTCTCAGCCTGCCCATTAGATTGAGGGTGAGCTACAAAAGAAACATCCAGCCGGATGTGCTCTCTTTGACAAAACTCCTCCATAGCACCTTGGGACAAATTAGTGTCATTGTCAGTGATAATGCTGTGTGGAAAACCAAATCAAAAAAAACACCTTTTTCATGAACAGAACCACCGTGGCTGCATCACACATACTCACTGGCTCTGCCTCAACCCACTTTGTGAATTTGTCAACTGCCACTAAAAGATCTGTCTTTTTATCTTTGGACCTTTCGAAAGGTCCAACCATGTCAAGCCCCCAGACTGCAAACGGCCAAGTGATTGGAATCATCCGCAATTCTTGAGCTGGCACATGCGCTCGTCGTGCAAATTTTTGACATCCATGACATCTACTGACCAGATCCTCTGCATCAGCATGAGCCGTTAACCAATAAAAACCATGACGAAAAGCTTTGGCCACAAGAGACTTTGACCCGGCGTGATGACCACAATCCCCTTCATGGATCTCATGAAGTATTTCTTGTCCTTCTTCAGGAGAAACACAACGCTGAAACGCTCCAGTGACGCTACAATGGTATTACTCTCCGTCAGAAATCATCATTGACTTGGACCGCCGAGTTATCTGTCGGGCCAGGGTCTCATCCTCTGGCAACTCACCCCGGGTCATGTATGCCAAGAACGGTATTGTCCAATCTGGAATGACGTGAAGAGCCGCCACCAACTGTGCCTCCGGGTCAGGAACGGCCAAGTCTTCCTCTGTAGGTAACTTAACAGACGGGTTATGCAAAACATCCAAAAAGGTGTTAGGTGGCACCGGCTTACGCTGAGATCCCAACCGGCTTAAAGCATCGGCCGCTTCGTTCTTCCTACAGTCAATGTGTTCCACCTGATTACCCTTAAAATGGCCTGCCACAGTGTCGACTTCATGGTGATAAGCCGCCATGAGGGGATCCTTGGAATCCCACTTGCCTAACACCTGTTGGACACCGGACCCGGCTCAGGCTCATCTCTTTAGCCATTCGAAGACCATGGAGCAAGGCTTCATACTCTTCTTCGTTGTTAGTACAAGGAAACATTAATCGCAACACATAACAAAACTTGTCCCCTCAAGGAGAATTAAAACAACTCCAGCCCCTAAGCCTTCCAGTTGTCTGGACCCATCAAAATGAATCACCCAATATGTGTTGTCTGGTTTCTCCTCTGGCATCTGCAATTCCATATAGTCGTTAATGAAGTCAACCAGTGCTTGAGATTTGATCACAGTACGTGGCATATACTTTAAACCATGAGACCCAAGTTCAATGGCCCACTTGGCGACTTGTCCTGTGGCTTCTCTATTTTGAATGATGTCTCCTAAAGGAGCAGAGCTAACCACAGTGATTGGGTGACCCTGAATGTAATGTTTGAGCTTCCGGCTTGCCATGAACACCCCATAAACGAGCTTCTGCCAATGTGGATATCTTTGTTTAGATTCAATCAGCACCTCACTGACATAGTAAACTGGCCGTTGGACCGGATGTTCCTTGCCAGCCTCCTTGCGCTCCACCACAATGGCCACACTAACAGCACATGAGTTAGTAGCTACATATAACAATAACGACTCTTTATCAATCGGAGCAGCAAGAACCGGCGGCTCAGCAAGCTGTATCTTCAGATCATCAAAGGCAGAGTTTGCAGCATCACTCCAAACAAAGTCATCAGTCTTTTTCATCATCTGATACAAAGGCATCGCCTTCTCCCCTAACCGGCTTATGAACCGGCTCAAAGCAGCAACGCAACCCGCCAGCCGTTGAACGTTATTGATACACACTGGTTTGGCCAGGGATGTGGCTGCCTTAATTTTCTCCGGGTTAGCTTCAATACCTCTGTTAGACACCAAAAAACCCAAGAGTTTGCCAGCTGGGACTCCAAAAACACACTTGGACGGGTTAAGCATCATCTTGTAGACCCGGAGGTTATCAAAGGTCTCCTTCAGATCTGTTACCAAGGTTTCCTCTTCTCTGGATTTCACCACTATATCATCCACATAAGCATGAACATTACGCCCAATCTGGTTGTGAAGGCAATTCTGTACACACCGTTGGTAAGTCGCCTGGGCACTTTTAAGCCCAAAAAGCATAGACACATAGCAGAAGGCTCCAAACGGAGTGATGAAAGCTGTTTTCTCCTGGTCCTTAATTGCCATCTTGATCTGATGATAACCTGAGTATGCATCCAAAGAACTCAAACGCTTGCAACCTGCCGTAGCATGAATGATCTGATCAATACGAGGGAGAGCAAAAGGGTTAGCCGGACAAGCCTTGTTTAAATCGGTGTAATCCACACACATACGCCAGGTGTCGTTCTTCTTGAGTACAAGCACCGGGTTAGCCAACCACTCTGGGTGAAAAACTTCCACAATGATCCCGGTAGCATTGCGCCTTTCCTCGTTAAACCGTCGGAGGAATTGCCTGACCGGCTCAAAGTTCGGATCAATATTAAGAGTGTGCTCAGCGAGTTCTCTCAGGACACCCGACATGTCAGAAGGTTTCCGTGCAAAGATGTCCCGGTTCTCATGGATGAACTTGATGAGCGCGCTTTCCTATTTTGGATCCAAGTTGGCACTGATGATGAACTGCTTGGATGAATCTCCAGGCACAAAATCAACCATTTTGGTGTCATCAGCTGACTTGAATTTCAACACCGGTTCATGCTCCGTAGCTGGCTTCTTTAAAGACGTCATGTCTGCCGGGTCAACGTTGTCTTGATAAAACTTCAATTCCTTTGTCGCACAAACAGACTCAGCATAAGCGGCATTACCTTCTTCACATTCCAGGGCTATTTTTCGGCTTCCATGTACTGTAATGGTGCCTTTATAACCCAGCATCTTGAGCTGCATATATACATAACATGGCCGAGCCATGAACTTGGTGTAAGCCGGTCGTCCAAACAGAGCATGATACGGGATTTTGATATTAACCACTTCAAAAGTTAACTTCTCATCCCTGGAATCATATTCATCCCAAAGGCTACTTCCAGTTCAATCTTACCAACTGGGTATGCTGACTTACCAGGGAAAACACCATGAAAAAAATGTTGGATTGTTTAAGACTCTTATCAGTCAACCCCATCCGACGAAACGTCTCATAATAGAGGATGTTGATGCTACTGCCTCCCTCCATGAGTACCTTAGTGAACTTATATCCACCAACCTGAGGTGCTACCACTAAGGCCAAGTGACCCGGATTATCAACCCGGGGAGGATGATCTTCTCTGCTCCACACAATAGGTTGTTCTGACCACCTCAAATAATGTGGAATCGTCGGCTCAAGGCATTGACAGCCCTCTTATGAAGCTTCTGGTCCCTCTTGCATAAAATAGTGGTAAACACGTGGTACTGCCCACTATTCAACTGTTTTGGATTACTCTGATACCCGGGTTGTTGTTCCTGATTATTCTGGTCGGGTTGCTGATTATAGCCGCCTTGGTTACCCGGATGGCCCTGACCGTGAAAACCGCCTCCGCCTGACCCGGCGCCCGGGCCCTGAAAAACGCCTCCGCCTGAACTGCTGCTAGGTCCGTGGCTACCATCAAACATGTTGGAATTTTTAAATGCCTTCCTGATCATACAGTCTTTCCACAGATGGGTAGCTGGCTTCTCCCGGGTGCCGTGTCTCGGACAAGGTTCATTCAGCAGTTGCTCGAGGGTGGGACCTGACCCGCTTGACCGAGGGGGTTGCCTACCCTTGCGCCGTTGGTTGTTGCCCTGTGCATTGGTGTTAGCCACAAACTCGTCGGCCTTACGTTTATTACCTCCTTGATTCGTCGGGTTATGCTGGTGACCCTTGCCGTTGCCGTTATTCTTTCCTTTCCATGTTTTTTCTTCATCAGACACGGGATCCTTGGTATTGTTAGAATCAACATATTTGACCAGGGCCGCCATCAACTGGCCCATGTCATTGCAGTCACGCTTGAGCTGCCCCAGCTTCTGCTTCAGAGGTTCAAAACAGCAATTTTCCCTAACATTAAGACTGCCAAGACGGCATCCATCTTATCAGATGAATGTATTATCTCCTTGACCCGGCGTACCCAATGGGTCGTGGACTCACCTTCCTCTTGCTTACAATTAGTTAGGTCCACGATTGACATAGGTTGTTTGCATGTGTCCTTGATGTTCTGAATGAACCGGGCCTTTAATTCCACCCATGAGCCGGGGGGCAATCCTTTCAACCAAGTGCGAACTGTTCCATCCAACATCATAGTGAAATACTTAGCCATTGCTGCATCGCTGACTTCCAACAGCTCCATCGCCATCTCATAACTTTCAATCCAGGCCCCAGGATGCAAGTCGGCCGTGTAATTAGGCACCTTACGAGGCCCCTTGAAGTCTTTTGGCAAGCGCTCATTACGTATAGCCGGCACCAGGCAAGGCACGCCTCCTATTCTTGTGGCTACTCCTGCCTCAACAGAGGTTGCCGGATAAGCTGGAAAAGCCTGATGAGCCGCCTGCTTAGCTGCTAGTTGAACCGCCCGCTCAGCATCTTGACGGATCCTCTCCTGATCCGCCAAGTTAAGGGCTCCACCCTGTGCCGGCTCATGCCTGCGTGTTTGGTTACGGCGCTGAGTTGCTTGACATAGTGGCTGAGTCCATATGCCTGCTATAGATCGGGCTCCGGCTTGGGCGAGGGGTTGAATGGATTCTGTCTCGACTGTAAGAGTACGCATCTTGCTGCGCCAGAGCCGTCTGAGGAAGTTCTCTCACCCTTCATGTTTCGATTGTTGTCGGAGAGTCGCCTTCCATCGGGAGAGCCGCCAAACGAGCCGACGCAGCAATGAGATTCTCGAAAGGATTGGAAAAGTGACCCGGTGGTATTGGTGTATAATGAGGCGGAGCGGTATTCATACGTGGCGGTACCATGGCCCGCAGCTGAACCGGCGCTCCGGGTGTCGTGATCCGATTTGCCTCCGGCGGGTTACTTGGACTGGCCCCGGGTGTGTGGAAAAGGTTCGTAGGATCGAGGATCAGAGGTAGACGTGACTGAGTTTTCTGATGCCTTCTCCTCATGACCTCGTTTGACGCGTTCAGATCCACCGAGAGCCGAAAAGTCTCCACTTGAAGCTGCTGAGCACGAGCGTCCAAAGCCGCCCGCTCCGCAGCCATCTTGACCTCTTCTGCTGCTAAATTTTCCTTCGCATGTGCCATCTCTTCACGTACCCATGCCACATCCACGTCATGCTGAGCCTTATCTGCCGGCTCCACCACAACAGTCAACAGAGCCGTCAACTTATCCATGAGGTCCATTAGCATCTGAGCCGGGGGGCGCGCGGGGTTTCCTGACCCGGCTGCAGCTGACCCGGTGGTTACTACTGCCACAGCCATAGAGTTCTGCCCGGGTTGAGTGCCAGCCATGAAAACTCCGGCTCGATTCGGCGGCTCAGAGAGGTCTAGAATACTGCTGCCATCGGAACAGCCCCCAAGCACGCCATCTTGTAGCTGATATAAAGAATATGTCTCGCCTGAGGACGACTCACCGTCGGAACAGATGGCCATCTCACCGCCATCCACGGATCCTTCAGAAAACTCGCCTCCATGGATGCAACCCACGAAGGCATGCTTTACGGTGGGTTGGGCCTGGGCGGATCTCGCACGCTGAGCCGTCTCGATGATGTTGGTGCAGACGTCCGGCTCAGGGCCTGATTCGCTGATCCGGCCGATGAAGACATGAATTCTGCCGAAGGGGACCCGGTACCCGTACTCAATCGAGCCGGCCTCGGGGCCCCAGCCTTCGTTGTCGATGTAGAGTTTGCCGCGATGACTCTTGGTCATCTGGCCCACAGCGCATCCCTTCAGCCCTTCGAAGTTGCCCTTCAAGAACTCAAATCCACCGTGCACTGGACGCACGGTGGGCGCCAACTATCATGGAATTTTCATGGCAGATGTCCTAGCAAAAGGACTTAGTCGTAGGGCCATCGCAACTAGGAAGCTTAAAGGGGTGAATCGGGACAAAGGACACGAGAGATTTATACTAGTTCGGCCCCTTATGATGAAGGTAAAAGCCTACGTCTAGTTGTGTTGGAATTGCTGGGGTTTCAAAGACCAGGGAGCCAATATGCTTGTCCTGGCTTCGAGTTGTTGTCTCTTGCCCTAAGCCGCCGCCGGGTCGTCCCCTTATATACACAGGTTGACGGCTGGCGGACTACAGAGTCCCGGACGGTTCATAAACGTGTTCGGCTCGGTGACTTCTTTATATGCCTTTCTTTACAAGTATTTCCTTACATATGGCGGTTTATAATATTGGGCCTTAAGCCGCCTATGGGCTTAGGCCTTGTACAAGTCTTAATAAACTATCGCCTTGAATGTTACTGGACTTCTTTTGTAACCCGCCATTAAGGTTGACCCGACCCCTCCTGGGTGGGTCTTATCTGGTACCTATATTCCCAACACTTTTGTTCCCAAAAAAATTCAAAAAGTTTCAGCTCATTTGGAGAACTTCCATTCCTGCACAAAAAACAACGCCATGGTAGTTCTGCTGAAAACAGCGTCAGTCCGGGTTAGTTCCATGCAAATCATACCAAAACCATATAAAATTGTTGTAAACATGGCATGAATACTTCATAAATTATAGATACGTTGGAGACGTATCATCTTCACGCTCGACGAACCAATCGGTTATCTTCAAGGCCAAGTTTATGATCTCCAAAACCAAAATTTTGAGTATGAAGCAAGATTCAAAGGTATGAGTTTAGCTGCAAGTTTCAGGACTCCGGAGACTCATGCATCCTTTTATGATGGAGAACCTCTAGCATGGAAGTCGGAGGACAAGCCCACCACTTCATCACCACCACCGTCATCGAAGAAAGAAACTTGAGTACAGGGGTATGGGCACTCCCCTTGGCTTGTGCCAAGCTTGGAGGAGGTGCCTCAGTATTGTATCACCATCACTTTTATTATCTTTACCTATTTTCGTTCGATCCTTAGTTATTTCGTGATTTATATGAATAAAAGTTTAGTATGATCTTTTTTCGAGTGCTAGTTTCATGATCTATCTATCTATGTAATCGAGTTGAGAGTTATAAAAAAGAGTAGTTTGAGTTTTTGCTTCTTTACTTTTATGTTTCGATCCTAGCAATGAAAATAATGAAAAATATCATATGTTAATCTCATGGAAAGTAATGACATTACATAAGGAAATGTTTATAGTGGTAAAATTTATTTAAAGTTGACAAACATAGCATTGGCCAATGATGCAATTCATGAAAAACATAATATGGCAAGAGAAGATTCACATGCAAATACACTATCTTGGACATCTTTTATGATTGTGAGACCCCAATAAGTATTTTATGCCAAATTGTTGATGTTGGACAAGGAAGACAATGTAATGAATTATGTTTGCTTATATTCACACAGAAGTTATATTGTCATAGATCCTCCAACATGTGGTACTTGCCTAATATCTTTGGTAGCCAAAAATCCGCACCAAGTAGAGATACTACTTGTGCATCCAAAAGCCTTAAACCTAGTTTCATCCCATGAGAGTCCACCATATCTACCTATGGATTGAATAAGATCCTTCAAGAAAGTTGTCATCAGTGCATAAAGCAATAAAAATTGCTCCTAAATATGTATGATCTTTTAGTGCAAGGGAAAATAAGCTTTTGTACGATCTTGTGATGGTAAATAAATAAAAGCGAGAGACTGCATAATAAAGGTTGCTATCACAAGGCGCAATATAAAGTGACATTCATTTGCATTAAGAGTGTGTGCATCCAAAAACAAAAGGCGCATGACAACCTCTGCTTCCCTGTGCGAAGGGCATGTTCTTTACTTTTATGTATTTATTTTTCATGCATGAGTCAATAGTGTTCTCCTCTATTCCTTTTTTATTTTTCTCTTTTGCAAGCATCATGTGACGGGGAAAGATCTAGGCATATATATCCAGTTGGATATGAGTGATCATGAATTATTATTTTGACATTACCCTTGAGGTAAATAAATTGGGAGGCGAAATTATAAGCCCCTATCTTTCTAGGAATGGCGGCGGGGGAGTGGGATAACACCATGAACAGAAAACAGTTTTTTGGCAACATAAGAAAAAGGGGAAAACTTACGGTGGCACGGAAAAGATTTTAGCTCGTACGTGTGTATCAATGGAAAGTCGGAGGCACAATGGGATGATGGAACCAAATCGGAGAAAGTCTGGCTCGGTCGATCGATCAGGGTGAGGAATACCTTATTCTTCACTCTGGGTCTTAAATGGACTTTCTGTATATATATATATATATATATATATATATATATATATATATATATATATATATATATATATATATATATATATATATATATGTAGGGTAACGCTATTCTAAGCATGAGTGTAGAATAGCTTATTCTACACGCCCTAGTAATGGTACATACAAAATCTAGTAAAATGGTGTAACAAATGTAGTAATTCAGAAAATATTTTTTATCACTCAAGTTTGTAATTTACTACAATTTTTCAAAAATTACTATATTTTACATAGTGTGTTACTATATTTTGTATGTACCGTTAATCGGTTGTAGAATAAGCTATTCTACACTCACGCTTAGTTTACTATATATATATTGTGAGTTAGCAATCATAGAAAAAAAATAATGGTTGAGTATGTGCACTTGCTAAAAAGCTCCGAAATGAGAGCCTTCCTGAAAATATGATGAATTGCAATTGATTGTTGACCGAGAACATAGTTTGTTAGGTTTCAAGAAATTTTATGCCTTATACTTCATTGTTGTGATGAATTGTTACTTTCTCATGAGAAGTTTTATGAGAACTAATATTTCTGCTATAATAATGATCATGATGGTACTCTTTTCATATTTTTTTGTCGACACATCTCTCTCTCTCTCTCTAAACTTGTGGACATTATTATCGATGTCGGCTTTTGCTTGAGGACAAGCAAGGTCCAAGCTTGGGGGAGTTGATACGTCCATTTTGCATCATGTTTTGCTACTGTTATTTGTAGTGTTTTTAATCAATATAAAACTTTTTGGAGCAATTCTAATGCCTTTTCTCTCTTAATATGCAAGATTTACATGAAGAGGGAGATTGCCAGCAGCTGGAATTCTGGACCTGAAAAAGCTATGTCACACATATCTATTCTGCACATCTCCAAATGAGCTGAAATTTCATGGAGGTTTATTTTGGAATAAATAAAAAATATTGGAGAAAATAAGTACCAGAGGGTGCCACCCAGGTGCCCACGAGGCACCAGGGTGCGCCTACCCCCCTAGGGCGCGCCCTGGTGGCTTGTGGGGCCCCTGGCCATCCTCTGGTGCCCTCTTCTCGTATATAAACCCATTTTCCCTATAAAAATAAGGGGAGTACTTTCAGCATGGAGCGCTGCCATCTCAAGGCAGAAGCTGGGCAGGAACAATTTTGCTCTCTAGCGGAGCGATTCCGTCGGGGATACTTCCCTCCGGGAGGGGGAAATTGAAGCCATCGTCATCACCAACAACCCTCCCAACATGGGAGGACCAATCTTCATCAACATCTTCACCAGCACCATCTCATCTCAAACCCTAGTAGATGATGAGACACATGATGGGTGATGTTACAAATGCTTTCAAGAGTAAGCACATACCAAGCGTCGATCAAACCTATTCTAGAACACCAGCTTGTTTGATTATGATTATGACTATTGGTTGAATTTGATACTAGCAAGCTCATGGCGTTATTTATTTATTTATTTTAAAAAGGAGGAAAGCCTCCGACCTCTGCATCAGAAAGATGCATGCAACCCATTTATTAATTAATAGTGTGAAAATAAAGTCCAAGGCCCAGTACAGGCTCACAAAAGGAGCATGAATGTAATAAAGATAAAAAATGCCACAACCGGTGAAAAACATGCCTATATGACTAAGCACCTAGCCTATTATTGGATCGCCATCGAAAGCGGTTGTAGATAACCCGTGTTGTCGTCTCCCATTGGTTGCACCCAGTAACCAAAAGATCATATCATTTATGTAGTTCCATATAGCCCAAAGTAGTGCACATATTCCTATCCGAATATGTCTCGTAGTATTTGGTTCCACTCAAGTTAGCCACGTTCCAAATAACATGTTGGTACTAACTGGAGGACTGACATTAAAAGTTATATGAATCATACACCAAAGAAGTTTCGTGAGAGGACAATCGAGAAAGAGGTGTTGTATTGTTTCATACTGGTCAGAGAATCAACATCGAGAACTACACATCCATCTTTGCTTTACCAAATTATCTTTGGCTAGAATCACTTCCTTGTGAACAAACCACATGAAAGTCTTGATTCTGAGCGAACTTTAATTTTCCGGATATGAACTTTTTCGGAATTGAGTCAAAGTCAATTAGGTCCAGGTACATAGATTTGACCATGAAACTATTATTCGTAGATAATTTCCAATGAAGTTGCTTGGTAGTGCTAGCCCATTTAGGAACATGTTCGTGGCTACATTTATTCTGCCTAGCGCTACTCGGGCGTCGTGGCTGCTTACAACACACTTCATCTAGCAATGCATACTTTGACTAGCATCTTTAATGTCTCAGCCGCCGCCGCAGCCGTCAAAGCAATGCCATCGCAGCAATCGAAGTAGCGGGACCGCTATTGTAGCACCGTCATAGCAACCGTACCATCATCACAACACTGCTACACCCGGGAAACACGCAGTTGCAGCATCGAAAAGCACCCGGGCCTCCGACATAACTTCATCGTGGTCCTCGAAGCACGCGGTCATAGCATTGTTGTGATCGTTCAAAGCATGCCAAGGCCATGACTAGCAACCACCTTAGTCGTTGAAGCACAACATCGCAATATGATCGAAGCAGCTAGGCTCCCATTGTAGGATTGCCACGTTCGTCGACGCATGTTGTCTAAGCACAGCATGACCGTTCAAAGAAGGCCGTCGTGACATCGCCGTGGCTGTCGAAGCATGTCGTCGCAATATCATCAAAGCAGCAAGGATACCATTATAGCATTCTCGCGGTCGCTGGTGCATGTTATTGAATCACACGCAGTCGTTCAAAGAACACCACCGTGACATCGGCACAGTCGTCAAAGCATGTCATCTTAACATCATCGAAGCACCAGGCTGCCATTGTAGCATTGCCATGACTGTTAACGCATATGACGAAGCATGTTATCGCAACATCATTAAAGTAACAGCTCCGCTGCCATAGCACGCTTGGTAGCATCACCACAGTCATCAAAGCAGTCGAGCTGCCGTCATAGCACGCTTCGTAGATGTTGGGAAACATTGCATGGAAAACAAAACAATCTACGCACACGCAATGATCTATCCATGGAGATGCATATCAACGAGGGAGAGAGTATGTCTACGTACCCTTGTAGACGTAAGCGGAAGTGTTTAACAACGCGGTTGATGTAGTCGACCTTCTTCGCGCTCCAACCGATCAAATACCGAACGTACGGCACCTCCGCGTTCTGCACACATTCAACTCGGTGACGTCCTCCTCCTTCTTGATCTAGCAAGATGGCGAGGTAGTATATGAGTTCCGGCAGTATGCCGGCATGGTGATGGTGATGGTGAAGTGATATCCATAGGGCTTCGCCTAAGCACTACGAAAATAAGGGAGGGGGTGCACCAGCCCCCTTGTCAGCTGGTTTGTCCCCTCCTTTGGCCCATAAGGCCCATAACTTGCCGGGGGGTGCCCGGAACCCCTTCCGGTGACCCAATTCATTCCTGGTACATCCTGAAACACTCCCGGTGTCCAAATACCATCGTCCTATATATCAATCTTTACCTATCAACCATTTCAAGACTCCTCGTCATGTCTGCGATCTCATCCAGGACTCCGAACAACATTCGGTCACCAAAACATATAACTCATATAACACTATATTGTCAATGAACGTTAAGCGTGTGGACCCTATGGGTTTGAGAACTATCTAGACATGACCGAGACACCTCTCTGGTCAATAACCAATAGCAGAACCTAGATGCCCATATTGGCTCCTACATATTCTACGAAGATCGTTATTGGTCGAACTGTTATGACAACATACGTAATTCCCTTTGTCCATCGGTATGTTACTTGCCCGAGATTCGATCATCGGTTTCTTCATACCTAGTTCAATATTGTTACCGGCATGTCTCTTTACTCGTTCCGTAATACATCACCTTGTGACTAACTCCTTACTCATTTTCTTGCAAGCTTATGATCTGTATTACCGAGAGGGCCCAGAGCTACCTCTCTGATACTCAGAGTGACAAATCCTAATCTCGATCTATGCCAACTCGACAAACACCTTCGGAGATACTTGCAGAGCATATTTATGATCACCCAGTTACATTGTGACATTTGATAACACACAAGGCATTCCTCCGGTATCCGGGAGTTGCATAATCTCATAGTCGAAGGAATATGTATTTGACATGAAGAAAGCAATGGCAATAAATTGAACGATCATTATGCTAAGCTAACGGATGGGTCTTGTCCATCACATCATTCTCCTAATGATGTGATCTTGTTATCAAATGACAACACATGTCTATGGTTAGGAAACCTTAACCATCTTTGGTCAACGAGCTAGTCTAGTAGAGGCTTACTAGGGACACGGTATTTGTTTATGTATTCACACATGTATTTTAGTTTCCGATCAATACAATTCTAGCATGAATAATAAACCTTTATCATGAATAAGGAAATATAATATAAAATAACAACTTTATTATTGCCTCTAGGGCATATTTCCTTCAGTCCCCCACTTGCACTAGAGTCAATAATCTTGTTCACATCACCATGTGATTTAACACTCATAGTTCACATCACCATGTGGCCAACACCCAAAGAGTTTAATAGAGTCAATAATCTAGTTCACATCGCCATGTGATTAACACCCAAAGTGTATTAAGGAGTGATCATGTTTTGCTTGTGAGAGAAGTTTAGTCAATGGATCTGTCACATTCAGATTCGTATGTATTTTTGCAAATCCTATGTCTACAAAGCTTTGTATGGAGCTACTCTAGCTAATTGCTCCCACTTTCAGTATGTATCCAGATTGAGACTCAGAGTCTTCTAAATTGGCGTCAAAGCTTGCATCGACATAACAATTTACAATGAACTCTTTATTACCTCCATAATTGAGAAATATCTCCTTAGTCCTCTTAGGTAACTAAGGATAATTTTGACCACTGTCCATTGATCTACTCCTGGATCACTATTGTACCCACTTGCCAAACTCATGGCAAGGTACACAACATGTTTGGTACACAGCATGGCATACTTTATAGAACTTATGGCTGAGGCATAGGGAATGAATTTCATTCTCTCTCTATCTTCTGCCATGGTCGGGTTTTGAGTCTTACTCAACTTCACACCTTGCAACACTGGCAAGAACCCTTTGTTTGACTGGTCTGTTTTGAACTTCTTCAAAATCTTGTCAAAGTATGTGCTTTGTGAATGTCTTATTAAGCGTCTCGATCTATCCCTATAGATCTTGATGCCCAATATATAAGTAGCTTCACCGAGGTCTTTGATTGAAAAATTCTTATTCAAGTATCCTTTTTATGCTATTCAGAAATTCTATATCATTTCCAATCAATAATGTGTCATCCACATATAATATTAGAAATGCTATAGAGCTCCCACTAACTTTCTTGTAAATACAGGCTTCACCATAAGTCTGTATCAAACCATATGCTTTGATCACCTCATCAAAGTGCATATTCCAACTCCGAGATGCTTGCAATAGTCCATCCATGGATCGCTGGAGCTTGCAGACTTTGTTAGCACCTTTAGGATCGACAAAAACTTCTGGTTGCATCATATACAACTCTTCTTTAATATCCATTAAGGAATGCCATTTTTGGCATTCATTTGCCAGATTTCATAATTATAAAATGCGGCAATCGCAACCATGATTCGGACAGACTTAAGCATTGCTGCGGGTGAGAAAGTCTCATTGTAGTCAACCCCTTGAACTTGTCAAAACACTTTTTTGACAAGTCGAGCTTTGTAGATAGTGATATTACCATCAACGTCCGTCTTCCTCTTGAAAATCCATTTATTCTCAATGGCTTGTAAATCATTGGGCAAATCCACCAAAGTCCACACTTTGTTCTCATACGTGGATCCTATCTCAGATTTCATGGCCTCAAGCCATTTATCAGAATCTGGGCTCATCATAGCTTCTTCATAGTTCGTAGGTTTGCCATGGTCTAATAACATGACTTCCAGGACAGGATTACCGTACCACTCTAGTGCCGAACGTGCTCTGTTCGACTTACGAAGTCCAATAGTAACTTGATCCAAAGTTTCATGATCGTCATCATTAGCTTCCTCTTTAGTTGGTGTAGGCATCACGAGAACGGGTTTCTCTGATGCGCTACTCTCCAATCCGAGAGAAGGTACAATTACCTCATCAAGTTCTACTCACTTCTTTCAAGAGAAAACTCCTTCTCTAGAAAGGACCCATTCTTAGCAACAAAGAACTTGCCTTCGGATCTGTGGTAGAAGGTGTACCCAATAGTTTCTTTAGGGTATCCTATGAAGACGCACTTCCCTGATTTAGGTCCGAGCTTATCAGGCTGAAGCCTTTTGACAGAAGCAACGCATCCCCAAACTTTAAGAAATGGCAGCTTAGGTTTCTTGCAAAACCATAGTTCATACGGTGTCATCTCAACACATTTAGGCGGTGCCCTATTTAACCTGAATGCGGTTGTCTCTAATGCATAACCCCAAAATGATAGTGGAAAATTGGTAAGAGACATCATAGATCGCACCATATCTTGCAAAGTATGGTTACAATGTTCGGACACACCATTATGATGTGGTGTTCCAGGTGGCGTGAGTTGTGAAGCTATTCCACATTGTTTTAAATAAAGGCCAAAGTCGTAACTCAAATATTTGCCTCCACAATCAGATGTAGAAACTTTATTTTCTTATTACGATGATTCTCCACTTCACCCTGGAATTATTTGAACTTTTCAAATGTTTCAGACTTGTGTTTCATCAAGTAGATATACCTATAACTACTCAAATCATCTGTGAAGGTCAAAAAATAACAATACTCGCCGCGTGCTTCAACACTCATCGGACCGCATACATCGGTATGTATTATTTCCAGTAAGTCATTAGCTCGCTCCATTGTTCCGTAGAACAGAGTTTTAGTCATCTTGCCCATGAGCCATGGTTTGCATGTATCAAATGATTCATAATCAGGTGATTGCAAAATCCCATCCGCATGGAGTTTCTTCATGCGCTTTACACCAATATGACCTAAACGGTAGTGCCACAAGTATGTTGTGTTGGGAAACGTAGCATGCAATTTCAAAAAAATTCATACGATCACGCAAGATCTATCTAGGAGAGGCATAGAAACGAGAGGGGGAGAGTGTGACTACGTACCCTCATAGACTGAAAGCGGAAGCATTTGACAACGCGGTTGATGTAGTCGAAGTTCTTCTTGTTCTGACCGATCAAGCACCAAACGTACGGCACCTCTGAGTTCTACACACGTTCAACTCAATGATGTCCCTTGAAATCTTGATCCAACAAAGTGTCAAGGAAGTAGATAAGTTACATCAGGACGATGGTGTGGTGACGGTGATGGTGAAGTGATCCGCGCAGGGCTTCGCCTAAGCACTACGAAGATCTGACCGGAGGCGTAAACTATGGAGGGCGGCGCCGCACACGGCTAACAATTGTTGGTATGTGCTCTAGCGGTGCCCCCCACATATATAGGTTGGAGGGGAGGAGAGGCAGCCAAGGGGGCGCCCCAAGTAGGAGGAATCCTACTTTGGGGTCCTCCCCAATTCGTCCCCCTTTCCTTATTAACCGAAGGGGAAAGGAAAGAGAGGGGGAGGGAAGGAAGGGGGAGGCCGAATCCTCCCCTTTCCTTCTCCCTTCCCCTATTTCCTTCTCCTCTTATTACAGCCTATATGGGGGCACACCAGCCCCTTTTGGGCTGTTCTGTCCCTCTCTTGGCCCATGAGGCCCATATCTTTGCCGGGGGTGCCCAAACCCCTTCCGGTGATCCGATATGTACCTGATACCCTCTGGAACACCTCCATTGTCCGAATACTATCGTCCTATATGTTAATCTTTACCTCTCGACCATTTCGAGACTCCTCGTCATGTCCATAATCTCATCCGGGACTCCAAACAACATTCGGTCACCAAATCACATAACTCATATAATACAAAATCGTCATCGAACGTTAAGTGTGCGGACCTACGGGTTTGAGAACTATGTAGACATGACCGAGACACCTCTCCGGTGAATAACCAATAGCAGAACCTGGATGCTCATATTGGCTCCTACATATTCTATGAAGATCTTTATCGGTCGAACTGCTATGACAACATACGGTATTCCCTTCGTCCGTTGATATGTTACTTGCCCAGGATTTGATCGTCGGTATCCATATACCTAGTTCGATCTTGTTACCGGCAAGTCTCTTTACTCGTTCCGTAATACATCATCCCATAACTAACTCATTAGTCACATTGCTTGCAAGGCTTCTTATGATGTGCATTACCAAGAGGGCCCAGAGATACCTCTCCGATACTCGAAGTGACAAATCCTAATCTCGATCTATGCCAACCCAACAAACACCTTCGGAGATACCTATAGAGCATATTTATAATCACCCAGTTACATTGTGAAGTTTGATAGCACACAAGGTATTCCTCCGGTGTCAGGGAGTTGCATAATCTCATAATCAAAGGAATGTGTATATGACATGAAGAAAGCAATAGCAATAAAACTGAATGATCAACATGCTAAACTAAGGATGGGTCTTGTCCATCACATCATTCTCCTAATGATGTGATCATATTCATCAAATGATAACACATGTCGATGGCTAGGAAACTTAACCATCTTTGATTAATGAGCTTTTCTAGTAGAGGCTTAATAGGGAGACAATGTTTTGTCGATGCATCCACACATGTATCAAGTTTCCGGTTAGTAAAATTCTAGCATGAATAATAAACATTTATCATGATATAAAGAAATATAAAATGACAACTTTATTATTGCCTCTAGGGCATATTTCCTTCAGTCTCCCACTTGCACTAGAGTCAATAATCTAGTTCACATCGCCATGTGATTTAACACCAATAGTTCGCATCGCCATGTGACCAACACACAATGGGTTTACTAGAGTCAATAATCTAGTTCACATCTCTATGTGATTAACACCCAAAGAGTACTAAGGTATGATCATGTTTTGCTTGTGAGAGAAGTTTAGTCAACGGGTCTGTAACATTCAGATCCGTATGTATTTTGCGAATTTCTATGTCTACAATGGTTTCATCATAATAAATTCCCTCATCAAAACTTGGGGGACAAAAAATATCATCTTCATCAAACATAGCATCCCCAAGCTTGTGGCTTTGCATATCATTAGCATCATGGATATTCAAAGAATTCGTACTAACAACATTGCAATCATGCTCATCATTCAAAGATTTAGTGCCAAACATTTTAATGCATTCTTCTTCTAACACTTTGGCACAAATATCGGAATCCTTATTTTTATGAAAGACATTAAAAAGATGAAGCATATGAGGCAACCTCAATTCCATTTTTTGTAGTTTTCTTTTATAGACTAAACTAGTGATAAAACAAGAAACTAAAAGATTCGATTGCAAGATCAAAAGATATGCCTTCAAGCACTAACCTCCCCGGCAACGGCGCCAGAAGAGAGCTTGATGTCTACTATGAAACTTTATCCTTGTAGACGTTGTTGGGCCTCCGAGTGCAGAGTTTTGTAGGACAACAATAAATTTCCCACAAGTGGATGACCTAAGGTTTATCAATCCGTGGGAGGCATAGGATAAAGATGGTCTCTCTCAAACAACCCTGTAACCAAATAACAAAGAGTCTCTTTCGTCCCCAACACACCCAATACAATGGTAAATTGTATAGGTGCACTAGTTCGGTGAAGAGATGGTGATACAAGTGCAATATGGATGGTAGAAATAGGTTTTTGTAATCGGAAAATATGAAAACAGCAAGGTAACAAGTGGTAAAAGTGAGCGAAAACGGTATTGCAATGCTTGGAAACAAGGCCTATGGTTCATACTTTCACTAGTGCAAGTTCTCTCAACAATGATAACATAATTAGATCATATAACAATCCCTCAATGTGCAACAAAGAGTCACTCTGAAGTCACTAATGGTGGAGAATAAACGAAGAGATTATTGTAGGGTACGAAACCACCTCAAAGTTATTATCTCGGATTGATCTATTGGGCTATTCCTATAAGTGTCACAAACAGCCCTAGAGTTTGTACTAAAATAACACCTTAAGACACACATCAACCAAAACCCTAATGTCACCTAGATACTCCAATGTCACCACAAGTATCCGCGGGTTTGATTATACGATATGCATCACACAATCTCATATTCATCTATTCGAACCAACACAAAAAACTTCAAAGAGTGCCCCAAAGTTTCTACCGGAGAGTCAAGACGAAAACGTGTGCCAACCCCTATGCATAAGTTCACAAGGTCACAGAACCCGCAAGTTGATTGCCACCCCTTGAGCATGCGTTGGTTTTCCCTTGAAGAGGAAAGGGTGATGCAACAAAGTAGCGTAAGTATTTCCCTCAGTTTTGAGAACCAAGGTAACAATCCAGTAGGAGACAATGCACCAGTCACCTAGTACCTACACAAACAATCAAGAATATTGCAACCAACGCGATAAAGGGGTTGTAAATCCCTTCATGATCACTCACAAAATTGAGATATAATAGAGATAGTAAAGTAATTATTTTTGGTATTTTTTTTATATAGATTGGAAAGAAAATATTGCAAAATAGTAAACGAGATGTGATGTAAATAGAAGAGATGTAATATAATAGGAAAGAGACCCGGGGGCCATAGGTTTCACTAGCGGCCTCTCTCAAGATAGCATGTATTACGGTGGGTGAACAAATTACTGCCGAGCAATTGATAGAAAAGTGCATTGTTATGAAGATATCTAAGGCAATGATCATGAATATAGGCATCCCGTCCGTGTCAAGTAGATCGAAACGATTCTGTATCTACTACTATTACTCCACACATCGACCGCTATCCAGCATGCATCTAGAGTATTAAGTTCATAAAAACGGAGTAACGCATTAAGCAAGATGACATGATGTAGAGGGATAAAATCAAGCAATATGACATAAACCCGATCTTTTTATCCTCGATGGCAACAATACAATACATGCCTTGTTGCCCCTACTGTCACTGGGAAAGGACACTGCAAGATTGCACCCAAAGCTAAGCACTTCTCCCATTGCAAGAAAGATCAATCTAGTAGGCCAAACTAAACCAATAATTCGAAGAGACTTGCAAAGATATCAAATCATGCATATAAGAATTCAGAGAAGAACGAAATAATATTCATAGATAATCTTGTTCATAAATCCACAATTCATCGGATCTCGACAAACACACCGCAAAAGAGTATTACATCGAATAGATCTCCAAGAACATCGAGGAGAACCTTGTATTGAGAATCAAAGAGAGAGAAGAAGCCATCTAGATTGTAGGTATGCACCCGAAGGTCTGTGGTAATGTACTCACACTTCATCGGAGAAGCAATGGTGTTGATGTAGAAGCCCTCCGTGATCGATTCCCCCTCCGGCAGATCACCGGAAAAGGCCCCAAGATGGGATCTCACGGGTACAGAAGGTTGCGGCGGTGGAAAAGTTGTTTTGTGTCTCTCCTTGATGTTTCTAGGGTATAAGAGTATATATAGGAGAAAGAATACATCGATGGAGCTACGAGGGGCCCACGAGGGAAGGGGCACCTACCCCCCTAGGAGTGCCCTCCTGCCTCGTGGCTTCCTCATGGAGTTCCAGACTTCGACTCCAAGTATTCTAGATTGCATTCGGTCCAAGAAAGATCATCGCGAAGGTTTAATTCCGTTTGGACTCCGTTTGGTATTCTTTTTCTGCAAAACTCTAAAATAGGAAAAAAAACATAAACTGGCACTGGGCCTCCTTTAATAGGTTAGTCCCAAAAAATAATATAAAGGAGCATATTAAAGCCCATTAAACATCCAAGACAGATAATATAATAGCATGGAACAATAAAAAATTATAGATACGTTGGAGACGTATCAAGCATCCCCAATCTTAATTCCTGTTCGTCCTCAAGTAGGTAAATGATAAAAAATTGAATTTTTGATGTGGAATGCTACCTAACATAATTATCAAGGTAATTTTCTTTATTGTGGCATGAATGTTCAGATCTGAAAGACTCAAGACAAAAGTTTAATATTGACATAAAAACAATAATACTTCAAGCATATTAACAAAGCAGTCATGTCTTCTTAAAATAACATGGCCAAAGAAAGGTATCCCTACAAAATCATATAGTCTGGCTATGCTCTATCTTCATCACACAAAAAATTTAATCATGCACAACCCTGATGACAAGCCAAGCAATTGTTTCATACTTTTGGTGTTCTCAAACTTTTTCAATCTTCACGCAATACATGAGCGTGAGCCATGGATATAGCGCTATAGGTGGAATGGAGGGGTGGTTGTGGAGAAGAGAAAATGGAGAAGATAGTCTCAGATCAACTAGGCATATCAACAGGCTATGGACGTGCACATCAATAGATATCAATGTGAGTTAGTAGGGATTGCCATGCAACGGATGCAGTAGAGCTATAAATGTATGAAAGCTCAACAAAAGAAACTAAGTGGGTGTGCATCCAACTCGCTTGCTCATGAAGACTTAGGGAATTTTGAGGAAACCCATCATTGGAATATACAAGCCACGTTCCATAATGAAAAATTCCCAATAGTATATGAAAGTGACAAAATAAGATACTCTCTATCATGAAGATCATGGTGCAACTTTGAAGCACAAGTGTGGAAAAAGGATAGTAGCATTGTCCCTTCTCTCTTTTTCTCTCACTTTTTTGGCCCTCTCTTTTTTTGGCCTCTTTTATTTATTTTTTATCTTTTTCGTCCAGAGTCTCATCCCGACTTGTGGGGGAATCATAGTCTCCATCATCCTTTCCTCACTGGGACAATGTTCTAATAATGATGATCATCACACTTTTATTTACTTAGAACTCAAGAATTACAACTCGATAATTAGAACAAAATATGACTCTATGTGAATGCCTCTGGCGGCGTACCGGGATGTGCAATGAATCAAGAGTAACATGTATGAAAGAAAATTATGAATGATGGCTTTGCCGCAAATACGATGTCAACTACATGATCATGCAAGGCAATATTACAATGATGGAGCGTGTCATAATAAACGGAACGGTGGAAAGTTGCATGGCAATATATCTCGGAATGGCTATGGAAATGCCATAATAGGTAGGTATGGTGTCTATTTTGAGGAAGGTAAATGGTGGGTTTATGGTACCGGCGAAAGTTGCGCGGTACTAGAGAGGCTAGCAATGTTGGATGGGTGAGAGTGCGTATAATCCATGGACTCAACATTAGTCATAAAGAACTCATATAATTATTGAAAAAATCTATTAGTTGCATGCTCCTAGGGGGATAGATTGGTAGGAAAATACCATCGCTCATCCCCGATCGCCACTCATAAGGAAGACAATCAATAAATAGATCATGCTCCAACTTCGTAACATCACGGTTCACCATACGTGCATGCTACGGGACTCACAAACCTTAAGACAAGTTTTTGTCAAATTCACAACTACTCTACTAGCATGATTCTAATATCACCATCTTCATATCTTGAAACAATCATAAAGAATCAAACTTCTCATAGTATTCAACACACTTTCTATGAAAGTTTTTATTATACCCATCTTGGATGCCCATCATATTAGGACTAGCTTTATAGCCAAAGCAAATTACCATGTTATTCTAAAATACTCTCAAATAATATAAGTGAAGCATGAGAGATCAATAATTTCTATAAAATAAAACCACCACCGTTCTCTAAAAAGATATAAGTGAAGCACTAGAGCAAAATTATCTAGCTCAAAAGATATAAGTGAAGCACATAGAGTATTCTATAAATTCCGATTCATGCGTGTCTCTCCCAAAAGGTGTGTACAGCAAGGATGATTGTGGTAAACTAAAAAGCTAAGACTCAAATCGTACAAGACACTCCAAGCAAAACACATATCATGTGGTGAATAAAAATATAGCCTCTAGTAAAGTTACCGATAGACGAAGACGAAAGAGGGGAAGGCATCCCCAAGCTTATGCTTTTGGTTGTCCTTGAATTTTACCTTGGGGTGCCTGGGCATCCCCAAGCTTAGTCTCTTGGAACTCCTTATTACAAAATCCATCAAACCTTTACCCAAAAACTTGAAGACTTCACAACACAAAACTTCAATAGAAAATCTCATGAGCTCTGTTAGTATAAGAAAATAAACCACCACTTTAAGTTACTGTAATGAACTCATTCTTTTTTTATATTGGTGTTAAACCTACTATATTCCAACTTCTCTATGGTTCATACCCCCCGATACTACTCATAGATTCATCAAAATAAGCAAACAAAACATGAAAAACAGAATCTGTCAAAAACATAACAGTTTGTAAAAATCTGTAACTTTCGAATACTTCTGTAACTTCAAAAATTCTGAGAAATTAGGAAGCCATATATAATTTGTTTATTAATCCTCTAAAAAATGAATCAGTATTTTATCGCGCTTCTGTTAAAAATTAAAACTAATCTCCTGGGCGCAAAAGTTTCTGTTTTTCAGCAAGATCAAATCAACTATCACCGTAAGCTATCCCAAAGGTCTTACTCGGCACAAACACTAATTAAAACACAAAAATCACATCTAACCAGAGGCTAGATGCTTTATTCAAAGCAAAACATGACCTAAAAAGCAAGAACAAAAATAAAATTGGGTTGCCTCCCAACAAGCGCTATTCTTTAAAGCCATTAAGCTAGGCATCTACAATTTTAATGATGCTCACATGAAAGATAGCAATTGAAACACAAAGGGAGAATCATGAAGCATATGAAAATCACATCTAAGTCTAACATACTTCCTATGCATAGGCATTACATAAGCAAACAAATTATCAAGACAAGCAAAAACTAGCATATGCAAGGAAGGAGAAAGAAACAATAGCAATATCAACATAACGAGAGGTAATTTAGTGACATGGAAATTTGTACAACCATATTTTCCTATGTCATACTAATTACATGTAGGATCATAATAAAATTCAAAAATATAGCTATCACATAAAATTTTCTCTTCATGATCCACATGCATGCAAAGTTGACACTCTTCCAAAATAGTGGGATTATCATAAAATAAAGTCATGACCTCTCCGTACCCACTTTTATCAAAAACTTCATAACATTGAATGTTATACAAATATGTGGGATCTAAAGTTGACACTCTTCCAAACCCACTTTCAATATTATTGAAAACATTATTATCAATCTCATATTCATTATGGGGCTTAAATAAACTTTTAAGATTATAAGAAGAATCACCCCAATCATGATCATTGCAACAAGTAGTAGACATAGCAAAATTAGCATCCCCAAGCTTAGGGTTTTGCATATTATTAGCACAATTGATATTAATAGAATTTATAATAACATCATTGCAATCATTCTTTTTATTCAAAGATCTATCGTGAATCACGTCATAAAGCACTTCATCACAATTTTCAAATTCACAGATTTCAAGCAAAACTTCATAAAGATAATCTAGTGCACTCAACTCACTAGCAATTGGTTCGAAATAATTGGATCTCTTAAAAATATTATCAAGTGGATGCGGATCCATAAGTTTTGGTTCTGATTTGCAATAAACACACAATTATGCCAAGCAAACGAGCAAACAATCCAAGTAAGACATAAGGCAAATGAAAAAGACGAACGAAAGAGAGGCGAAGAAAAGGCGCATCTTTTCAAAAATCGTTTTAGAAGTGGGGGAGAGGAAAATGAGAGGCGAATCGCGAATAATGTAATGTGAGGGAGAAGAGTTTATGATGGGTACTTGGTATGTCTTGACTTGGCGTAGATCTCCCCAGCAAAGGCGCCAGAAACCCATCTTGCTACCTGTTGAGCATGCGTTGGTTTTCCCTTGAAGAGGAAAGGGTGATGCAACAAAGTAGCATAAGTATTTCCCTCAGTTTTGAGAACCAAGGTACCAATCCAGTAGGAGACAACGCACAAGTCACCTAGTACCTACACAAACAATCAAGAACCTTGCAACCAACGCGATAAAGGGGTTGTCAATCCCTTCATGATCACTCACAAAATTGAGATATAATAGAGATAGTAAAGTAATTATTTTTGGTATTTTTTTTGTATAGATTGGAAAGAAAAGATTGCAAAATAGTAAACGAGATGTGATGTAAATAGAAGAGATGTAATATAATAGGAAAGAGACCCGGGGGCCATAGGTTTCACTAGCGGCCTCTCTCAAGATAGCATGTATTACGGTGGGTGAACAAATTAGTGCCGAGCAATTGATAGAAAAGTGCATTGTTATGAAGATATCTAAGGCAATGATCATGAATATAGGGATCCCGTCCGTGTCAAGTAGATCGAAACGATTCTGTATCTACTACTATTACTCCACACATCGACCGCTATCCAGCATGCATCTAGAGTATTAAGTTCATAAAAACGGAGTAACGCATTAAGCAATATGACATGCTGTAGAGGGATAAACTCAATCAATATGACATAAACCCCATATTTTTATCCTCGATGGCAACAATACAATACGTGCCTTGCTGCCCCTACTGTCACTGGGAAATGACACCGTAAGATTGAACCCAAAGCTAAGCACTTATCCCATTGCAAGAAAGATCAATCTAGTTGTCAGTGTTCTCGGAATGGGGGTCCCCAGACTTGCCTGCCTGCGGCCCGCTGGGTGGCTAAGCCAGCAGGCCGTATGACCCATCTTCATCAACAAGGCATCCAAGACCCTCGCGAGGGACCAAGCCTCGCAAGGCGGACGACACAGGACCTCCTCTAGAGTGGCCTAGTCGGGCAGGCTCACAAGGAGCGGAGATTGCAAGGCGAGGAAAACCTCACGAGGCTCTCGTGACGTGAGCCATGACGATCGACACCAGGCGGGCGCCAGCGTGCGCAATGTCCTTGTTTACTCTTTGGTGCTAAGGAGGCCTGCACAGGCGAGGAGGACCGAAGCATTAGGCAAAGGTTGCCATATCGGTGCAACAAGACCGGGACCAGAAGGACGACAAGATGGAGGTCATCGTGGAGCCCAAGACGGCGTCACCACCAGAGCCTTTCGCAAGTGGAGACCGCCTTTGTCAGGATAGCTTGTACTAGTTGTCCCCCTTTAAATTTTCCCACCGTTGTTGGCTCCCTTCCCGCTCAATATTTTGGAAGAGGACCAGGGCCTCTATAAGTAGGACTAGCCACCACCATAGGTAAGGAGGACCATTTTTAGACCATCCAGAACCACACAAGTTAGCCAAGCACAAGAACACCTCAACCTTAGGAGGATGTTCATCCCTGAGGGAGTCCTGGATTAGGGGGTCTCCGGAAAGCCGGACTATATCCTTTGGCCGGACTGTTAGACTACGAAGATACAAGATTGAAGACTTCGTCTCGTGTCCGGATGGGACTCTACTTGGCGTGGAAGGCAAGCTAGGCAATACGGATATGGATATATCCTCCTTTGTAACCAACCTTGTGTAACCCTAACCCTCTCCGGTGTCTATATAAACCGAAGGGTTTTAGTCCGTAGAACAACAACTACAACATACAATCATACCATAGGCTAGCTTCTAGGGTTTAGCCTCTCTGATCTCGTGGTAGATCTACTCTTGTACTACCCATATCATCAATATTAATCAAGCAGGACGTAGGGTTTTACCTCCATCAAGAGGGACCGAACCTGGGTAAAACATCGTGTCCCCTGCCTCCTGTTACCATCCGTCCTAGACGCACAGTTCGGGACCCCCTACCCGAGATCCGCCGGTTTTGAAACCGACATTGGTGCTTTCATTGAGAGTTCCGCTGTGCCGTCGCCATCAGGAAGGATGTCTCATCCCGTCTTTAAAGACGGCACTGTTGCTGAGGGAGCTTTGTCTATCGGCCAAATTCTCCGGCTAGGTGGTTTTCTTATGACCGCTTGTTCGGCCGCTGCGCCGACGATGACTTCTCGGGTCATCGAAAGCAATCTTCACGTCAACTCGGAACGCGCCGAGCAGTTAGATCTAATGGAGCTCTCTTCCCTGAACGAGCTCTTGGATCGCATCACTGCCCTGGGAGTCGCTACAGACTACGATCAGATTGGGCCTAAACCCGATCTGAGAGAGATCAACTCTCCCCAGGTCACCCATCACGTTGCAGTGGTGGAGGAACAATGTGGCAACCCTTCCTCTATCTTAAGGACTAGCTATGTCCGGATCCCCGATCCCTCCAAGCCGGATACCCGCGGAGGGGAGGACGTCACTCAAGGCCTGAACCTAGAATCAGGCAGCGGGCTAGATTTATTGGAAAACATCCAAGAATCCAAACTTCCGAGTTCGGAAACTCCTTCGCCCCTGAGTCTCAGATTGGGTGAGGATTCGGATTCAATTCCACCCACCCACCCAAACATACGCGATCTATCCCAAATTAGGCAAGAGCCCGAAGAAACAGTACACCATTACTGGGCCAGATTCCTCCTGGTCATGAACAGGATAAAGGACTGCCGCGAGGAAGACGCAATTTCATTCTTCTGCAATAATTGCACGGATAAGGGAATCCGCAACGCCATAAGTCGCCGCACAATTACATGCTTTGCCGACTTGGTGTCCATAGTACGGAAGTACTGTGCGATGGAAAGCGCCTGGAAAATCGAAATAAAATTTTGGGATAATCCAGCCCTGAATACAAACCCAGTCCGAAATAAAAGGGTGCATTATCACAATACACCTGGGTTAACTACCAAAAAGCAAAAGCCCTCTACGGGGCAAGGAACCGTACTGGAGGGATGGCTCAACGGACCCTGCAAAATTCATAGTACAGCGGATGCAATACCAACGCACAACCTTAGAGCATGTTGGATACTCCGGTAGGTGGCCAAAAGTGGTGAGAATCTACTCCTCCCAAATACCACAGAGCACCATCCTGTGGACAACAATACGGTGTTAACGGTCTTTGAGACCTTCGCGTCAAATAATAGACGCAAGCGAACACTCCGCAGCATGGCCGAAATCTGCCACATAGCACAAATAAATCCTTGGAGTGACACGGCTATTACCTTCAATGCCAGTGAAGAACCTAAATTCCGAACAGCCTGGGCACCAGCCGCACTGGTCCTCAGTCCAATCGTGGACGGCTTTCGACTCACCAAGGTACTCATGGACGGCGGCAGCGGATTAAACCTCATCTATGAGGAAACTCTTCAAAAGATGGAAATAGACTGGAGCCGCATTGAGCAAAGTAGCACAACCTTTAGAGGAATCATCCCTAGTCGGGAAGCACGCTGTGCTGGGAAAATCACACTAGACGTAGTATTCAGCACGCCGGATAATTACAGGTCCGAAGAAATTACATTCCAAGTGGCCCCGTTCAGCAGCGGATACCATGCTCTATTAGGGCGGGAGGCGTTTACAATCTTCCAAGCCATACCCCATTACGGGTACATGAAGCTCAAAATGCCCAGGCCCAACGGAATCATCACTCTTGCTAGTGATCCGGACATAGCACTCCGTGCCGAAAATAAGACAGATGCACTGGACCTTGAGGCACTATCCAAAGCCCTAGCGGCCAAGGAACTAACTGCGCTGCGCTCCACGGTGAACAAGGACGACGTGATACTCGATAAAAGATCCAAGTCCACCTCCTTTAAACCGGCGGACGAAATAGTCAAATTCCAAGTCCATCCAACGGACCCTACAAAAACAGCTTCCATCGGAGCACAAATAAACCCTGATGTCGACGCCGCACTATGAGAGTTCCTACACGAGAACTGGGACATTTTTGCCTGTCACCCTTCAGACATGCCAGGAATCCCACGCAGGCTGGCTGAGCACAGCCTAAATATCCTAAAAAGATTCAAGCCAGTCAAGCAGGCTCTTCGAAGTTCCTCCGAACCTAAGAGACAAGCCCTGGGAGAGGAACTAGCCAAGCTATTGGAGGTCGGATTCATCGGAGACATAAAACATCCGGACTGGCTAGCAAACCTGGTGATGGTACCAAAGAAGGACAAATCCTGGCGCTTGTGCGTCGATTTTAAGGACCTTAATAAGTCCTGCCCAAAGGATCCCTTCCCCCTCCCCCGCATCGATCAAATCATCGATGCTACTGCAGGACATGATTCATTGTGTTTCCTCGATGCATACTCTGGCTACCATCAAATTAAAATGGCAGAGCCAGACCAAGCCGCAACGGCATTCATCACACCATACGGCCCATTATGCTTCAACACACAATGCCCTTCGGGCTCAAAAACGCCGGCACAACATAGGGCATGATTCAGACATGTCTGGCAAACCAGATCGGCAAAACAGTGGAGGCATATGTAGACGACGTGGTCGTTAAAACCAAGCATGTCGAAACTCTAGTAGACGACTTGAGGCTCACATTCGACAACCTCCGAACATACGACATCAAGCTCAATCCCGAAAAATGCGTTTTCGGCGTACCAGCCGGAAAGCTCCTTGGATTCATTGTCTCCAGTAGAGGTATTGAAGCTAATCTCGCCAAAATCCGAGCGTTGTCATAGTTGGCTACCCCAACAAACCTCAAACAAATACAAAAATTGACTGGATGCGTGTCGGCTCTAAGCCGCTTTATCTCCCGCTTGGGAGAAAAGGCATTACCCCTTTATCACCTCCTCCGGCGCACCGAACACTTTGAGTGGACGGATGCCGCCACGGCAGGACTCAACGAAATAAAAGCCATATTGGCAACAAACCCAGTCCTGGCCGCGCCAAACATTGGTGAACCAATGCTATTATACATTGCGGCAACTCATCAAGTAGTAAGCGCAGTGCTCGTCGTCGAGCGAGAAGTGGACGGACACAAATTCCCCCTTTAAAAGCCGGTTTACTATGTGTCCACTGTCCTTACTCCATGCAAATCACGGTACCCGCATTATCAAAAGATAGCGTACGCGGTATTTATGGCATCCCGGAAGCTGCGACACTACTTTCAAGAGTGTTCGATAATGGTAGCCTCGGAAGTACCACTTAACGATATTATAAACAACTGCGACGTGATGGCCGGATTGCCAAATGGGCCATTGAGCTCCTCCCGTTTGACATAACTTACAAGCCACGATGAGCTATTAGGTCGCAAGTTTTGGCTGACTTCATCGCTGAGTGGACGGAAGCCGAACTCCCTAAAGAGTACGACACATATTCAAACTGGATCATGCACTTCGATGGCTCCAAAATGTTGGCTGGTCTGGGGGCTGGCGTCGTTTTGACGTCCCCGACAGGAGATACCGTTCAATACGTACTACAGATAATGTATACGGACTCCAACAACGCAGCCAAATATGAGGCCCTTCTACATGGTCTCCGGATGGCAGTATCCATGAGCTTTCAACGCCTAGAGGTGCGCGGGGATTTGAACCTCGCGATATCCCAAATAAATGGAGACTTTGATGCCAAGGATCCGAAAATGGCAGATTATCGCAATACCGTCCTAAAAAATGTCAGCTCGGTTCGAGGGGCTCGAATTTCACCATGTGGCTCGGGAAAACAATCAGGCAGCGGATATCCTCGCCCGCATCGGTGCAAAACGCGACACGGTCCCTCCCAACATATTTCTGGAAAGGCTCTTCAAGCCATCTGTAGCATAGGAAGGGGACACCGGTAACAACAGTCCGGACCCGGCCAAAATACCCGATACCGAACTCTCTGACACAATTGGAGGCTACGCCACCGAAATAACACATTGAGCCCACGAAATAATGGCCATTATTGCCCCGTGGACAGAACCATTCCTGGCCTACCTAACTAGACATGAACTTTTGGAGGACCAAAATGAGGCACGTTGCATAGTGCGGCGATCCAAGGCCTACAGGGTTCATGAGGGAGAATTGTACAAAAAAAGCGCTACCAGAGTCCTTCAAAGGTGCATCTCCGAAGAGGAAGGGCAGAACCTTTTGGCAGAAATTCACGCCGGACTCGGCGGTCATCATGCCGCAGCCCGGGCTCTTGTAAGAAAGGCCTTCCGTACAGGATTCTATTGGCCAACGGCGCGGGCAGACGCACAGGACTTGGTCCAACGTTGAGCCGGTTGCCAGCTCTTTGCAAATCAAAGCCACATGCCACCCACCGCCCTCCAAACAATCCCCATTACATGGCCCTTCACGGTTTGGGGGCTTGACATGGTTGGACGCCTTAAAGGGGGAACCCACAAGAAAAAATACTTATTGGTCATGGTGGATAAATTCACCAAATGGATAGAGGCTAAACCGGTTAAAACAGCCGAATCCGGACCGGTGATAGATTTCATATCCGGGGTTGTACACCGTTATGGCGTCCCCCACAGTATCATTACTGATAACGGCACGAACTTCACGGCCGACGAGGTAAAACTCTGGTGCAGCAAAATGGGCATCAAGCTCGATTATGCTTCAGTCTATCACCCACAAACCAACGGTCAAGTCGAACGAGCAAATGGTCTTATAATGAGCGGCATTAAACCCAGATTAGTGCGCTCCTTAACGGAGTCTGACACGCACTGGGTAGAGGAGCTCGACTCCGTACTCTGGGGGCTGCGGACCACGCGGAATCGTAGTACCGGATATACACTGTTTTTTATGGTGTACGGCGCAGAGGCAGTCCTGCCCTGTGACATAATTCATGACTAACCTCGAGTGCACATGTACGAAGAAAGAGAAGTCGAGCTCGATCGGCAGGACAGTCTGGACACCTTGGAGGAAGAGCGCGACGTAGCCAAAGCCCGTTCCGCATTTTACCAGCAACAGGCTTGCAGATACCAAAGCAGAGAAGTACGGGCCAAAACTTATAACGTTGGCGAACTAGTTCTACGGCTGCCGGATAAGAAAAAGAACAAGTTCGAGCCCAAATGGGAAGGTCCCTTCATTATCGACCAAGTTCTGACCAGTGGAGCGTACTGACTGCGGGATGCATCGACTAGTCGACTCGAGCTGAACCCATGGAACGCAGCCAGGCTTCGAAGATTCTACGCCTAGCACCGGACTTTATGTTAGTCCCCTCCCTTTGTCCATTTTCTGCATATGCATTATCTGTCTTGTTTCCCTTTCTTTCTTTTACTTCTCTAGGCCTTCAAGGGTCACCTTGTGCCTCACTCATACATTACAGATGCGCTAGCCGCACTCTTCATAACTGGGGGCTTCTTTCATAGAAGCTTAAATTATTTACCTGGGCCTCACGCCCAACACATGTGTTATACTTCCGCATGTACCTTTTTTCACCATTATATGCATCGATATGACTTAAGTTTTGGCCAAGATGAGTTGCCTGGCTCTTGTATTTATGCCCTACGTTCCCGTTAATTCGGCTAGGGCATAAGGGGAGCACCTCTGCGACTGTTACTGCCGGGTCAGCCGGACATGTACCTCAGACTGGGTGAAGCCGAAAGCTAGCGTTCTTAAGGGAATATTCGGTCGGTGAACAAAAGATGACTTTTATTTATTATCCATATCTGCCCCCAGATTCTTTTTCTGCACTTCTTGTCGCAGTCCGGACATGCACTTTATGGCATGCTTACCGAGGGAAAGGAACCCTTAACGGAACTATTCTCCCTGGAAGATGTTTCTTACTACCCATGTAATATAACATAACTAGTTGGGCAATTGTCTGACAAAGCACTAATGACCCCTACGCCTGGTCTCCACGCATGCCCCGGTTCTTACATAACCGAGAGGGTATTCGGACACACTCCGGACCGTCGGGTCCTGAGGTCGAAGCAAAAAGGTCCGCCACGACAAACAATCTACAATCCGGCTAGAAGGCATTATACATGTCACTTTAAAATTACATAATCAATTTGATTGGTTGAACTCCTCTTCAATACCATCCAATAGGCTGTCTAGTCTACAGTCCTGTTGGGAATACTTTGCGGCCAATTCTACTTGGCCGTACACTAAGCTCACAGGGATCTCCTTCCCATCGGGACCCACAGGTCCGACTTCGGCCATGTGGTTCGGGTCAGCCTTCGTGTACCGTGGCTTCACCATTGCCCAGGCTTCCCTGGCGCCTTGACGGCAGGCCGATATCTTCCATAATCGGAAGCGCCGCCGCACTCCCTTTAGCTTTTCTACAAGCTCTCCGAGGCCTTCGGGTATGTAGATGGATGGCCACAAGGCTTGGGCGACGCCTTGCATCACCTGCCGAACTCGTTCGTGCAGCTGTGAGAGCTCGGGAAGAAGGTCACCCGTTGAACCAGGCATTTCCTCGGCAGGACGACCTGTTAGCATACCTACAGACATAACTCTGTCAGCCAGCTTCCTCGCCGAACTCTTTTTCAAAGTTCGTTCAAGCACTTACTAAATATGCCGCGTCGAAGCCGCCGATTTTCCTTAACAGAGTCTGACAGTTGGGCACGAACATCTTGTAGTATCACGCCCAGGTTGGTGTTGGCATCTAGGAGATCATTTTTCTCCTGCCTCACCCTCGTAAGCATGTTTTCACCGGCCTTCAGCTGGCGTAGGAGCTGTTGCTTATCCGGATTTACTCCAGTGTCATCTGCAATTTTATCGTCAGACGTGCATACACGCCGCATTCTATATGATACTTATCATTTGAAGGATATGTTACCAGAGGGGGTCTCTTTGGGCTCCCCTGCTGTGGCCAGTGCGGCCTGAAGTTGGGCTTTGCACTCTTCCAGCTCCTGGGACAGTTGAGTATTTTTTTCTGTAAGAACCTGCATAACAAATGATCCTTAAATCAGTTATCCTAACTGTTTCAAGTCTCAGGGGCTACTGATATATATAATCACCAAATTTTCTCACACGTATGTCTTTTACATACTGCTCCGTGGCTCTGGCTAGACCATTTTGAGCGGCACGGAGGTGCGCGTCTCCCGAGTTGAAGGCATCCAATGCCTCTTGGGAGAAACAAGCGTCACGAAGAACAGTCCGGCGACGCCTGTGGTTCATGGCACTTTCCACCTCGGAATTGGTGGCGGATAGTTTATCCGCATCCTCTGTCAGAGGAGCACCCGGCGCACGCCTCGTATTCGTTCCCGCCTCCAAATCCGGCCTTGCAGCCTGGCTTGTGGAGGCACGATTGGTAGCCTCTCTGGGAATAGTTCGGCGAGCGCTCTCTTTCCTGAAAAGAAGGCATGGGCATTAATACGCCTCTGAGAATAATGTCTTGCAATAAAGACGGCGCGCCGTACCACTGCGCCGGTGTCTCAATCCAGACTGCGGGTCTTTTCAGCCTGCCTGGCCTCGCGGCCCCTTGTTGGCCAGTCACCGCAGGCTCGGCCTTCTGCCTCGAGGACCTCCCCTGCAAAACACGGCTGTTATACGGCGATCAAAAACACGCAAGGACGGATCCCTTTTTGAAGTGCTGGGACTTCGGTCTCAGTCACCTGTGAGGCTGGAACTAGCCCAGGGTAATCGGCCATAATGGCCACCAAAGCATTATCATTGCTCGATTGGTAAATCACCCCATCGATCAGCTCCACAGATATGTCCGGATCCTCTTGGGAGGCCGGGTCGAGGGACCGTCCAGGGTCCTCGGGTTGTGGAGGGGGTTGTTTATCTCCCTTACAGCCTGGCGCAGTTCCTGCATAGAAATCGCTAGACTGAATACTTAACTGCGAAAATATGAAACGGATGGGCGAGAAAAAGTCTCCACTCACCCAGCTCGGAGGATTGTACATAGAAAATCCGCCCTGCGTGTTGATACGAAGGAATTCCTCCTCTTCTCCCTTGTACAAAGTGGATAAGATCCTTATTAGATCAGCAACCGATCCCGGCCCTTTACGGCCGTAGCGGGTGGCGTCATCCTCCCCATTGAAATCCCACATGGGGTGGCCTCTATACTGAAGCGGCTGCACCCCCCGCATGATACATATGGCCATGACCTCGATCATGGTCAATCCGGATCGAGCTAAAAAACTTATCCGGCTCATCAGGTAAAGAACGTCCCTGTCATCTTCCTCCAGGGAGCTCCATGGACGCCAGCTCCGGCGCTTCTTCAAAGGGGTATTGTCGAACTCAGGAAGGCCGATCCGAATAGGATCCGGGATGGGGACGTCTTCTATATAAAACCATTCTGAAGGCCAGTCTTTGGACGTCTTCTTTGGGGTTCCGGACAGGTATCCGGTCCCGGCAACACGCCACACTTCGGCTCCGCCCACTTGATATATTGACCCCTTCTGAGAACGGGGCACAAGGCAGAACAGCTTCTTCCATAGAGCGAAATGAGCCTCGCAGCCCAAAAACAACTCGCAAAGGGCTACGAATCCCGCGATATGCAGCATGGAGGCAGGTGTAAGGTTGTGCAACTGGAGGCCGTAGAACTCCAGGAGCCCCCGGAGAAACGGATGAATTGGGAATCCAAGCCCTCTTACCAAATAAGGGACAAGGCATACCCGCTCTCCCTTGGAGGGATTGGGAAGGCTCTCCGCTTGCTCTCCGCCATTATAGGTGGCGAGCCCGGCTTGAACCGGGACCATGTACGCTGGGGGAAGAAATCCCTTGGTTTGAAGCATCACTAATTTGCTGTGCGGGATAGAACATCTCTCCCAATCTCCTGGCTTGGAGCTAATGGAGCGAGAGGAGGAGCTACGTCGACCGGCCATGATGGAATGGATCTCTGTCGGGTGCGCTCCGATGAAGGCTCGCCAAGTGAGGATGGTGTGATTTGGATCTAAATCCCCGTCGTTTTAATAGGCGGCTCATTCACACAGCTAGGGGGTAAATGTGAAAACACCCTGGCTCTTCACATTCGCTCGACACGTGGAAAGTGGCCATTATTGGGCGTGGAAGCCAAGGAGTGCAACATTCACAAGAAAACGGACACTATTTCGACAGGTACACAGAATTTGGAGAGGAACCCGCCTTGCAATGCCGAAGACAATACTGCACGTCGGACTCATCGTCATTGAAGCCTGGTTCAAGGGCTACTGAGGGAGTCCTGGATTAGGGGGTCTCTGGACAGCCAGACTATATCCTTTGGCCGGACTGTTAGACTATGAAGATACAAGATTGAAGACTTCGTATCGTGTCCGGATGGGACTCTACTTGGCGTGGAAGGCAAGCTAGGCAATACGGATATGGATATCTCCTCCTTTGTAACTGACCTTGTGTAACCCTAACCCTCTCCAGTGTATATATAAACTGAAGGGTTTTAGTCCGTAGGACAACAATCACAACATACAGTCATACCATAGGCTAGCTTCTAGGGTTTAGCCTCTCTGATCTCGTGGTAGATCTACTCTTGTACTACCCATATCATCAATATTAATCAAGCAGGACGTATGGTTTTACCTCCATCAAGAGGGCTCGAACCTGGGTAAAACATCGTGTCCTCTGCCTCCTGTTACCATCCAGCCTAGACGCACAGTTCGGGACCCCCTACCCGAGATCCGCCGGTTTTGACACCGACAATCCCCTTGTATTGTTCATCATCAGCCCTGGAGGCAATCCACCACCACCACACTGGAGTAGGGTATTACACCACAACGGTGGCCCGAACCAGTATAAATCTTGTGTGTTTCTGTGTTGCGAGTTTGTCGAGTTCATCCGTGAGATCTTAGCGAGTTAGGGCGTAGATCGGTGGGAGGAAAAGACTTCGCGTGCACCCCAGTGTTTGAACCTTAAGGGTTTGCCGGAACCCCACAACCGACATTAGTAGGCGAAACTAAACCGATAATTCGAAGAGACTTGCAACGATATCAAATCATGCATATAAGAATTCATAGAAGAACCAAATAATATTCATAGATAATCTTGTTCATAAATCCACAATTCATCGGATCTCGACAAACACACCGCAAAAGAGTATTACATCGAATAGATCTCCAAGAACATCGAGGAGAACTTTGTATTGAGAATCAAAGAGAGAGAACAAGCCATCTAGCTAATAACTATGGACCCGAAGGTTTGTGGTAAACTACTCATGCTTCATCGGAGAGGCAATGGTGTTCATGTAGAAGCCCTCCGTGATCGATTCCCCCTCCGGCAGATCACCGAAAAAGGCCCCAAGATGGGATCTGACAGGTACAGAAGGTTGCGGCAGTGTAAAAGTGGTTTCGTTGCTCTCCCTGATGTTTCTAGGGTATAACAGTATATATAGGCGAAATAAGTGCGTCGGTTGACCTACGAGGGGCCCATGAGGGTGGGGGCGTGCCTACCCCCCTGGGCGCTCCCTCCTACCTCGTGGCTTCCTCGTGGAGTTCCAGACTTCAACTCCAAGTCTTCTGGCTTGCTTTCGGTCCAAGAAAGATCATCGCGAGTGTTTCATTCCGTTTGGTATTCCTTTTCTGCAAAGCTCTAAAATAGGCCAAAACAGAAACTGGCACTGGGCCTCCGGTTAATAGGTTAGTCCCAAAAATAATATAAAAGAGCATATTAAAGCCCATTAAACATCCAAAATAGATAATATAATAGCATGGAACAATCAAAAATTATAGATACGTTGGAGACGTATCATTGATCACCAAAACATACATCAAGTACATCATGTGAATATCCCATTGTCACCACAGATAAGCACATGCAAGGCATACAACATATGTTCTCAAATCCTTAAAGACTCAATCCAATAAGATAACTTCAAAGGGAAAACTCAATCCATTACAAGAAGGTAGAGGGGGAGAAACATCATAAGATCCAACTATAATAGCAAAGCTCGTGTACATCAAGATCGTGCCAAATCAAGAACACGAGAGAGAGAGAGAGAGATCAAACACATAGCTACTATTACATACCCTCAGCCCTGAGGGTGAACTACTCCCTCCTCGTCATGGAGAGTGCCGAGATGATGAAGATGGCCACCGGTGATGATTTCCCCCTCCGGCAGGGTGCCAGAACAGGGACCCGATTAGTTTTTGGTGGCTACAGAGGCTTGCAGTGGTGGAACTCCCGATCTAGGTTATGTTCTGGAGGTTTGGGAATATATAAGAGGTGTTGGCGTTGAGAACAAGTCAGGGGAGCCCACAAGTCAACCACAAGGTTAGATGGCGCGCCCTAGGGGGGTGGGGGCGCCCTCCACCCTTGTGGATGACTCGGGACTCTTCTGGACCAACTCCAGTACTCCATGGGCTTCTTTTCGTCCAAAACAATCGTCGTAAAGTTCCAGGTCAATTGGACTCTGTTTGATATTCCTTTTCTGCGAAACTCAAGAACAAGGGAAAAAACAGAAAGTGACACTGGGCTCTAGGTTAATAATTTAGTCCCAAAAATCATATAAAATAGCATATTAATGCATATAAAACATCCAAGATAGATAATATAATAGCATGGAACAATAAAAAATTATAGATACGTTGGAGACATATCAAGCATCCCCAAGCTTAATTCCTGCTCATCATCGAGTAGGTAAATGGTAAAAATAGAATTTTTGATGTGGAATGCTACCTAACATATTTATCCATGTAATTTCCTTTATTCTAGCATGAATGTTTAGATCCGCATGATTCAAAACAAAAGTTTAATATTGACATAAAACAATAATACTTCAAGCCTACTAACAAGTCAATTATGTCTTCTCAAAAGAACATGGACAAAGAAAGATTATCCCTACAAAATAATATAGTCTGGCTATGCTTCATCTTCATCACACACAAAATTCAAATCATGCACAACCCCGATGACAAGCCAAGAAATTGTTTCATACTTTTGATGTTCTCAAACTTTTTCAAGTTTCACGCAATACATGAGTGTGAGCCATGGACATAGCACAATAGGTGGAATAGATGGTGGTTGTGGAGCAGACAAAAAGAAAGAGATAGTCTCACATCAACTAGGCGTATCAACGGGCTATGGAGATGCCCATCAATAGATATCAATGTGAGTGGGTAGAGATTGCCATGCAACGGATGCACCAGAGCTATAAGTTTATGAAAGCTCAAAAAGAAACTAAGTGGGGTGCATCCAACTTGCTTGCTCACGAAGACTTAGGGCAATTTGAGGAAGACCATCATTGGAATATACAAGCCAAGTTCTATAATGAAAATTCCCACTAGTATATGCAAGTGATAACGTAGGAGACTCTCTATCATGAAGATCATGGTGCTACTTTGAAGCACAAGTGTGGTAAAAGGATGGTAACATTGCCCCTTCTCTCTTTTCTCTCTTTTTTTGGGCCTTCTATTTTTTTGGCCTCTTTTTTTTTGTCCGGAGTCTCATCCCGACTTTTGGGGGAATCATAGTCTCCATCATCCTTTCCTCACATGGGACAATGCTCTAATAATGAAGATCATCACACTTTTATTTACTTACAACTCAAGAATTACAACTCAATACTTAGAAAAAAATGTGAATCTATATGAATGCCTCTGGCGGTGTACCGGGATGTGCAATGAATCAAGAGTAACATGTATGAGAGAATTATGAATGGTGGCTTTGCCCATACGATGTCAACTACATGATCATGCAAAGCAATATGACAATGATGGAGTGTGTCATAATAAACGGAACGGTGGAATGTTGCCTGGCAATATATCTCGGAATGGCTATGGAAATGCCATAGTAGGTAGGTATGGTGGCTATTTTGAGGAAGGTATATGGTGGGTGTATGGTACCGGCGAAAGTTGTGCGGTACTAGAGAGGCTAGCAATGGTGGAAGGGTGAGAGTGCGTATAATCCATGGACTCAACATTAGTCATAAAGAACTCACATACTTATTGCAAAAGTCTATTAGCCATCGAAACAAAATACTACACGCATGCTCCTAGGGGGATAGATTGGTAGGAAACGACCATCGCTCATCCCCGACCGCCACTCATAAGGAAGACAATCAAAAAATATCTCATGCTCCAACTTCATTACATAACGGTTCACCATACGTGCATGCTACAGGACTCACAACCCTTAACACAAGTATTTCTCAAATTCACAACTACTCACTAGCATGACTCTAATATCACCATCTTCATATCTCAAAACAATCATAAGGGATCAAACTTCTCATAGTATTCAATGCACTTTATATGAAAGTTTTATTATATCCCTTTTGGATGCCTATCATATTTGGACTGAATTTATAACCAAATAAAATTACCATCTTACTTGAACTTTTTATTAAACTAAAATATGAAAAACATTATTCTAAATAACAACAAGAAAATAATAATAAAAGAAAATGAAGCTCCAAGCAAGACACATATCATGTGGTGAATAAAAATATAGCTCCAAGTAAAGTTGTCGATGAATGAAGATGAAAGAGGGGATGCCATCGGGGGCATCCCCAAGCTTAGGATCTTAGTTGTCCTTTAATATTAACTTGGGGTGCCTTGGGAATCCCCAAGCATAGGCTCTTGCCACTCCTTATTCCCTAGTCCATCGAAACTTCACCCAAAACATGAAAACTTCACAACACAAAACTCAACAGAAAACTCGTAAGCTTCGTTAGTATAAGAAAGCAAATCACCACTTTGGGTACTGTTGTGAACTCATTATTTTTTTATATTGATGTAATATCTACTGTATTCCAACTTCTCCATGGTTCATACTCTCCGATACTACTCATAGATTCATCAAAATAAGCAAACAACACATAGAAAACAGAATTTATCAAAAACAGAACAGTCTGTAGTAATCTGTAACTCTCGAATACTTATATAAGTCCAAAAATTCTGAAATATTAGGAAAACTTGAGAAATTTGTTTATTAATCTTATGCAAAAAGAATCAGTATTTTATCACGCTTCTGCTAAAAATGAAAATTATTTTCCTGAGCACAAAATTTTCTTTTTTTCAACAAGATGAAATCAACTATCACCGTAAGCCATCCCAAAGGTCTTACTTGGCACTTTATTGAAAAAAAAGCTATAAAACACGATTACTACAGTAGCATAATCATGTGAACACACGAAAATAGTAGGTATAAATATTGGGTTGTCTCCCAACAAGCTCTTTTCTTTATTGCCTTTCGAGCTAGGCATGATGATGACAATGATGCTTACATAAAAGATATGAGTTGAAGCATAAAGAGAGCATCATGAAGCATATGACAAGCACATTTTAAGTCTAACCCACTTCCTATGCATAGGGATTTTGTTATCAAACAACTTATGGTAACAAGAATCAACTTGCATAGGAAGGTAAAACAAACATAACTTCAAGATTTTCAACACATAAAGAGGAAACTTGATATTATTGCAACTCCTACAAGCATATATTCCTCCCTCATAATAATTTTCAGTAGCATCATGAATGAATGAATTCAACAATATAACCATCACATAAAGCATTATTTTCATGATCTACAAGCATAGAAATTTTACAACTCAATAAAATAACTATCATGTGAGGCATAATCAAATTGAAAATTAAAATCATGATGACAAGCTTCATGGTTATCATTATTCTCTATAGCATGCATGTCATCACAATAATCATCATAAATAGGAGGCATGCTTTCATCATAATAAATTCGCTCCTCAAAACTTGGGGGACAAAAAATATCATCTTCATCAAACATAGCATCCCCAAGCTTGTGGCTTTGCATATCATTAGAATCATGGATATTCAAAGAATTCATACTAACAACATTGCAATCATGCTCATCATTCAAGGATTGAGTGCCAAACATTTTAATGCATTCTTCTTCTAACACTTTGGCACAATTATCGGAATCCTTATTTTCACGAAAGACATTAAAAAGATGAAGCATATGAGGCAACCTCAATTCCATTTTTTTGTAGTTTTCTTTTATAGACTAAACTAGTGATAAAACAAGAAACTAAAAGATTCGATTGCAAGATCTAAAGATATGCCTTCAAGCACTAACCTCCCCGGCAACGGCGCCAGAAAAGAGCTTGATGTCTACTACACAACTTTATCTGTGTAGACGTTGTTGGGCCTCCAAGTGCAGAGTTTTGTAGGATAGCAACAAATTTCCCTCAAGTGGATGACCTAAGGTTTATCAATCTGTGGGAGGCATAGGATGAAGATGGTCTCTCTCAAACAACCCTGCAACCAAATAACAAAGAGTCTATTTTGTCGCCAACACACCGAATACAATGGTAAATTGTATAGGTGCACTAGTTCGGCGAAGAGATGGTGATACAAGTGCAATATGGATGGTAGATATAGGTTTTTGTAATCTGAAAATATGAAAACAGCAAGGTAACAAGTGGTAAAAGTGAGCGGAAACGGTATTGCAATGCTTGGAAACAAGGCCTATGGTTCATACTTTCACTAGTGCAAGTTCTCTCAACAATGATAAAATAATTAGATCATATAAAAATCCCTCAACGTGCAATAAAGAGTCACTCCGAAGTCACTAATAGTGGAGAATAAATGAAGAGATTATTGTAGGGTACGAAACCACCTCAAAGTTATTATCTCGGATTGATCTATTGGGCTATTCCTATAAGTGTCACAAACAGCCCTAGAGTTTGTACTAAAATAACACCTTAAGACACACATCAACCAAAACCCTAATGGCACCTAGATACTCCAATGTCACCACAAGTATCCGCGGGTTTGATTATACGATATGCATCACACAATCTCATATTCATCTATTCGAACCTACACAAAGAAATTCAAAGAGTGCCCCAAAGTTTCTACCGGAGAGTCAAAACAAAAACATGTGCCAACCCCTATGCATAAGTTCAAAAGGTCACATAACCCGCAAGTTGATCACCAAAACATACATCAAGTAGATCACGTGAATATCCATTGTCACCATAGATAAGCACATGCAAGACATACATCTAGTGTTCTCAAATCCTTAAAGACTCAATCCGATAAGATAACTTCAAAGGGAAAACTCAATATATTACAAGAAGGTAAAGGGGGAGAAACATCATAAGATCCAACTATAATAGCAAAGCTCATGGTACATCAAGATCGTGCCAAATCAAGAACATGAGAGACAGAGATAGAGAGAGAGAGAGAGAGATCAAACACATAGCTACTGGTACATACCCTCAGCACCGAGGGTGAACTACTCCCTCCTCGTCATGGAGAGCGTTGGGATGATAAAGATGGCCATCGATGATGATTTCCCCCTTCGGCAGGGTACCGGAACAGGGCCCCAATTAGTTTTTGGTGGCTACAGAGGCTTGCAGCGGCGAACTCCCGATCTAGGTTCGGTTCTGGAGGTTTGGGGATATATAAGAGGTGTTGGCATCGAGAACAAGTCAGGGGAGCCCACGAGTCAACCACAAGGTCGGAGGGCGCGCCCTAGGGGTGCGGGCGTCCTCCACCCTTGTTGATGACTCGGGACTCTTCTGGGCCAACTCCGGTACTCCGTGGGCTTGTTTTGGCTCAAAAACAATCGTCGTAAAGTTTCAGGTCAATTCGACTCCGTTTGATATTCCTTATCCGTGAAACTCAAAAACAAGGAAAAAGAGAAACTGGCACTAGGCTCTAGGTTAGTCCCCAAAATCATATAAAATAGCATATAAATGCTTATTAAACATCCAAGATGGATAATATAATAGCATGGAACAATCAAAAATTATAGATACGTCGGAGACTACTTAGGTGTTGTTCTTACTTGAATAAACCTCCTACTTATGATTAACCCCCCTACAAGCATCCGCAACTACAGAAAAGTATTAAGAATAAATACTAACCATAGCATTAAACTTTTGGATCCAATCGGTCCCTTACGAAATAGCGCATAAAATGGGGTTTAAGCTTCTATCACTCTCGCAACCCACCATCTAATGGCTACTCCACAATGCATTCCCTTAGGCCCAAATATGGTGAAGTGTCATGTAGTCGACGTTCACATGACACCACTAAGGGAATAACAACATACATACTATCAAAATATCGAACACATATCAAGTTCACATGATTACTTGCAACATGGTTTCTCCCGTGACCTCAAGAACAAAAGTAATTACTCACAAATGATAAACATGTTCATGATTAGAGGAGTATTAAATAGCATAATGGATCTGAACATATAATATTCCACCAAATAAATCATATAGTAATCAACTACAAGATGTAATCAACACTACTAGTCACCCACAAGCACCAATCTATAGTTCCGGTAACAAGATTGAACACAAGAGATGAACTAGAGTTTGAGAGGATATGGTGTTGTCGAAGATGTTGATGGAGATTGCCCTCCCCAAGATGGGAGAGTTGTTGGTGACGATGATGACGATGATTTCCCCCTCCAGGAGGGAAGTTCCCCCGGTGGAATCGCTCCGCCGGAGGGCAAAAGTGCTCCTGCCCAAGTTCCGGCTCGAGGCGGCGGTGCTTCGTCCCGAAAGTCCTCTCCTTATTTTTTTCTAGGTCAAAATGACTTATATACCAGAAGATGGGCACCGGAGGTGGGCCGAGGAGGCCATAACCCACCAGGGTGCGCCTGGGGGGCCTAGCCCGCCCAGGTGGGCTGTGCCCACCTGGTGGCCCCCCTCTGGTGTTTATTGTCTCCAGTATTTCTTAAATAAGCCATAAAAAATCTCCGTGAAGTTTTAGCTCATTTGGAGTTGTGTAGAATAGGTGGCCTGACGTAGCTTTTCCAGGTCCAGGTTTCCAACTGCCGGAATGCTCCCTCTTGGTGTGTTCCTTGCAAATTATGAAAGAAAGGCATTATAATTACTCCAAAAGGCATTATTATGGATAAAAAATTGTAAATAACAGTAAGAAAACATGATGCAAAATGGACGTATCAACTCCCCCAATCTTAGACCTCGCTTGTCCTCAAGCGAAAATCGAAATTGAAAAACATGTCCACATGCTTTGAGAGAGAGGTGTCGATAAAAACAAAATACGGACATAGAAGCATCATGTTGATTATTATAACCACAAAAACATTAAACATAGGACTTTTATCATAGAACTTTTATCATATACTTCTCATGAATCAGTAATAGTTCATCACACAATCAAAGTATAAAGCAAAAACTCTATTAGAAACCGACAAACTATGTTCTCAGTCAACTTTGCAAGTACAATTCATCACCTTTTTAGGAAGGGTCACGTGTCGGAGCCTTTAGGCAAGTTCACATACTCAACCATCATATTGTCTTCTATGATTGCTAACACTCACCTCGTACCCATGAGCAAAACGTTTCAACCAGACACATAGAAAGATAGGGGCTTATAGTTTCGCCTCCCAACATACTCACCTCAAGGGTGATGTCAACAATAATAACTCATGCCATCTATATTCAACTGGACATATGTGCCTAGATCTTTCCTCGGCACATGATGCTTGCCAAAGGAGAAAAATAAAAGGAATAGAAGGAAAACTTTGACTCTTTGCATAAAAGTAAGTGCATAAAAATAAAGGATAGGCTCTTCGTAGAGGGAAGCAGAGGTTGCCATGCGCTTATTTGTTTGTATGCTCAATCCCTTAGTGCAAGAGAACGTCATGTTGTATTGCCCCTTAAGATGACAACCTTTATTATGCAGTCTGTCGCTTTTATTCTTTGTCATCCAAGTTCGTACAACGCTCAATTTTCTCGTACACTAAATGATCTCACACTTTTAGAAGCAATTTTTATTGCTTTTTTACACTGATGGAAACTTACTTGAGGGATCTTGCTCAATCCCTAGGTAGGTATGGTGGACACTTGAAAAAGATTTGGGTTTAAGGGTTTTTGGTGTAGAAGTAGTATCTCTACTTAGTGCAGATTTTTTTGGCTAGCAAAGATAGGGGCAAACACCACATGTTAAAAGGATCTATGACAATATGACTTCTATGTGAATATAAACAAACATAAACCATTAAGTTGTCTTCCTTGTCCAGCGTCAACAATTTTGGCATATAATATTTTGATGAGGGATCACAATAAAAAAAACATTTCTAGGATAGTATATCTGTATGTGAATCTTCTCTTCCCTTATTAAATCTTTCATGAGTTGCATCATTGACTAATGCTATGTTTGTCAATCTCTAATAAAATTTTCTACTTATACTTTTCCTTATGTGGTGCTATCACCTACCATAGGATTAGGATATAATCTTATTGATTTGTTTCCTTTCTTCATTTATTTCCTTTCTCTTTTTCTTTCTTTCTTATTTCTTTTCTTTATTTGCAACATGAAAGTAAAGAAAGCAAAAACTCAAACTAACTTTATTATATAACTTGCACACGATTACAAGGATAGATCACTAGGCAAACTCTCAAAGAAGAAAGGGTCAAACTAAATTTATTTCATCTAAAAGAAAATGATCGAACTAGGATAAGTAAAAGCAAAAAAGATAGTGGGATGATACGATACCGGGGCACCTCCCCCCAAGCTTGGCGGAAGCCAAGGGGAGTGCCCATACCAAATACTCAGTTCTCCTTTGGTGGTGAAGAAGATGATGATGGTGATGAAGGAGAGATCGTGTCCTCGGATTTCCATGGTAGTGGCCCACCATCATAAAAGGAGGAGTGAGTCTCACGAGTCCTGCAACCAGCAACCAAACTCATAACTTTAAACCTCGCCTCATATTCAAAGACTTGGTTTTGAAGATCATAGATCTGGCTTTGGAGAAAGTTGATTTGCTCGTTGAGGGTGAAGATGATGTCCTTCATGGTCTTGCCATCCACCTTGAAATCACGGGGAAGGTCCGTGATCATGAGGTGATTGCCATTGAGCCCACGCTCCACCATCCCCTTGCACCAGAAGACGTCTTGCTCCACAGCTTCAAGCCTGGCCTCCATGGTTCCCGTCCCCTTGGGACACGGCACATCACAGAGGTGAAGCACCCCCTCATGCATCTGGATGACCTGAGGGTGCTGCACCACTTCCCGCAAATATGGGTTGATGACGTTCTTGAAGAACTTGTCCTTGGAGAAGCTTGAAGAGGCCATGGTAGATGGGATCTGACAGAAAACAACAAGGAAAAAGAGAACAAAGGATTTCTCTGCGATACGGTGATCAATAGGTTTGGGAAGTATATATATATATATATTATCTTGGAGGACACATGGAAAAATGGAGTATGGAGGGTGTCCCATGTGGGCACAACCCACCTGGGCGCACCAGGCAAGCCTGGCGCGCCCTGGTGTCTTGTGCCCACCAGGGACGCTTCCTAGAAGTTTCTTCATTTCCAAAATTTTAAAATATTCCAAAACTGATAAAAAATATTTTTACGGATTTTTCGGAGTCCGTTTACTTACCGTATCATGTACCTCTTTATTTTCACGATTCTAGAGTTTTCCGGAAGGACTCTTTTATGTGTTCTTCCGGTGTCAAAGTTTGGATAATATTACTTTCAATATTGATAGGCGTACCTGAGATATAATGCTTTATTCGTTGCCCATTGACAACCTTCAGGTTAGTACCTTCGGAGTTATTTATTTTGATGGCTCGAGACCAGTAAACCTCCTCGATGATGTATGGGCCTTCCCATTTCGAGAGGAGCTTTCCTGCAAAAAATCTAAAACGAGAGTTGTACAAAAGAACATATTCTCCAACTTTAAACTCATGCTTTTTAATTCTTTTGTCATGCCATCTTTTAACTTTTTGTTTGAATAACTTTGCATTCTCATAAGCTTGGGTTCTCCATTCATCTAAGGAGCTTATATCAAATAACCTCTTTTCACCAGCAAGTTTGAAATCATAGTTGAGTTCTTTAACTGCCCAATATGCTTTATGTTCTAACTCAAGAGGCAAATGGCAAGCTTTTCCATAAACCATTTTATAAGGAGACATACCCATAGGATTTTTATATGCTGTTCTATAAGCCCAAAGTGCATCATCTAATTTCTTAGACCAATTCTTCCTGGACCTATTAACAGTCTTTTGCAAAATTATTTTATTTCTCTATTGCTAAGTTCAACTTGACCACTAGACTAAGGATGATAGGGTGATGCAATTCTATGGTTAACATCATACTTAGCAAGCATCTTACGAGAAGCACCATGAATAAAGTGTGAACCACCATCAGTCATTAAATATCTAGGGACTCCAAACCTTGGGAAAATAACTTCCTTAAGCATTTTAATAGAGGTGTTGTGATCAGCTAGCACTACTGGTTGGAATGGCTTCTACCAATTTAGTAACATAATCAACAACAACCAAAATATGTGTATACCCAGTAGAGGAAAGAAAAGGTCCCATGTAATCAAATCCCCAAACATCAAATGGTTCAACAACAAGTGAATAATTCATAGGCATTTCTTGACGCTTACCGATATTACCTATTATTTGACATTCATCACAAGAAGAGACAAACTTACGAGCATCCTTGAAGACTGTAGGCCAATAAAATCCAGATTGCAGTGCCTTGTGAGTAGTTCTATCTCCAGCATGATGCCCTCCATAAGCCTCAGAGTGACATTTCCATAGGATCTGTCCCTGTTCATGCTCAGGTACACACCGTCTAATAATACCATCTACTCCTTTATAAAGATGTGGGTCATCCCAAAAGTAATGTCTTAAATCACAGAAGAATTTTTCCATTGCTGGTATGTAAAGCTAGGTGGTAAATATTTAGCAACAATGTAATTAGCATAGTCATCATACCAAGGAGTACTATTAGCAACATTTACTGCAGCTAACTGCTCATGAGGAAAACTATCATCAATAGGTAGTGGGTCATCAAGCACATTTTCAAGCCTAGACAAATTACTAGCTACGGGGTTCTTAGCTCCTTTTCTATCAATGATATGTAAATCAAATTATTGTAACAAGAGAACCCAATGAAGTCTAGGTTTAGCATCCTTCTTTTCCATAAGATATTTAATAGCAGCATGGTCTGTGTGAACAGTTACTTTGGAATCAACAATATAAGATCTAAATTTATCACAAGCAAACACCACTGCTAAGAATTCTTTTTCAGTAGTAGCATAATTTCTTTGAGAACTGTCTAGAGTTTACTAGCATAATGAAAAACATTAAGTTTCTTATCAACTCTTTGTCCTAGAACAACACCAACAGCATAATCACTAGCATCACACATAATTTCAAAAGGCAAGTTCCAATCAGCTGGTTGGACAATAGGTGCAGATATTAAGGCTTCTAAACAATCATCATCAAAAACAAAAGGAATATCCTTTTGCAAAAGATTAATAAGAGGCCTAGAAATTTTAGAAAATTCTTTGATAAATCTCCTATAGTGTCGGGGGTTTGGTGCGACATATGCCAATGGATGGCTTATCATGGTGGGGGCGAGTAGAACGTCGCCGGTGCCTAGAAACGGGATGAGGCGAAGACATGCACGCCGGCGAATCTTACCCAGCTTCAGGGCTCTCCGCGGAGATAACACCCCTACTGCTGCTCTGCGGGGTCTCCGCATGATCACTATGGTCAAGTGTTTACACGGTTGCTCCTTGAGCTGTATCTGGCGGTAGGAGAGGGCAAGGCTAGCTCCCTCCTTCTATTTGGTATGGTATAGAACTACTGGGATCCAACCCTTTGCATGGGTGCCCTGGGGGGTTTATATAGGCCTACCCCCCAGGTGTACAATGGTAATTAGACTGGGTACGGGCCCAGCCGTCAGTGCCTCCGACCTCCGACTTCTCCGCCGACTGCTGGGGCCCGCCGACTGGTCTGGTACGGAGCCGACAGGCCGCGTCCGCCGCGGGCGGGTCTTGCCGGCTGCTGATTACTGTAGCCGTGCTCTTCATGACGCAGGCTTGGTCATGGGGTCGTGGCAACAATCCCGCCGCCTGGCGGGCGATCACTGTGGCCACTCCCCATCTCATCTTGATTAATGGCGTGTGGGCCCCGGGGCTGGCTTGGCCGACTTCCCCGGGCCGACTCCCGACGGGTCCGACTGGAGGTCCTCCCACTGTCTCCTGAGATCTCGCTGGCTGGTGGGTCCCGATGCTTCCAGGCTGTACAGACAAGCCGTCGTGGGAACAGGACTCGGTACTGTGGTGCTGACGTTAGGGCCGGCATGGCAACAGTGCCACACTGCACGGAGATCTTCCAGAGTACGGCATGTTGTGGCCATGCCTGCCCTTGGTGAGGGGCGGGGGTAGGCTTTGCTGTAGCCACGCCCTGCCTCGTCCCCCTTTGATGAGGTCGTGATTTGTTGGACTCGCCGGCCGGCTCCCCAAGCCAGCTTCTCTGGAAGTCATCCCTGTTACTCAGCCGTGGGCGGGCAGCTGGCCGCCCTACCGTCGACTCCTCAGGAGGCGGCTCTTCGTCCCGGAGTCTTGAGGGGCGCAGCCTGCCCTTATGTCTTGAAAGGTCCTGGGGCCCGGCTGGGCCTACCCGTGGCCCATTACTCCAATAGTAGTCCCCGAAGCTGGTGAGGCGCCACGGACGATCGGCCGAGAAGCCTCAGCAGTTTCTCTCTCCGGGTGCTTGACGCATGGTCTTGATTGACTTCTGCCAGGCTGACTAGAAGGAGTCGGACTCGCCCGACTCAGACTCACTCAATTCCGACTTGCTCAGTAGTTCGAACGTCGCGGCGGGATTTCAAGTGGCGAGGGCACGTGGCTAGGCCGTTCGGCCCGCCACTACCACACCTCGGCGCCCGAGTGGATCCGATGCGGCCCCGGTGGACGGTTGGGATTCCCGTGGAGTTACTACGCGCAGTAACTTTTCGGGGATCATGGGGGACGTGGGGTTGTGGGCGCAGTAAATCCCCAAGTCCGTCCCCTCGGCTTCGCAGCCCACGGGGCTATAAGTAGGGGGAAGAGGGGGGCACGCGCGCCCCTCCTTCCCACTACCTCTCGCTCTCTTCATCCTCGCTCTCCTTGCTCTCCTGCTTCCTCTCTTCTTCGCTCCGCCGCACGCCCAAGCTCCAGCGAACACCGCGGCGACAGCTTCGCGATGAGTTCCTCCTCTGCTACCGCGCCTCCCCCAATGCGCTCCGGCACCTGGGACGGCTCCGAAGTCCACGAAGACCATATCGAGTTGCTCCGCCGGACCCGTCGGCTTCCCGGCGAGGATCGCGTGCAGGTGCGTCTTGCGCCGGAGGGGGAGATTTCCCCCGCCCCGCAGGAGGGCGAGCGGGTCATCTTCCGCTCGCACTGCCTGCGCGGGTTGGGGCTGTCGGCGAGCAGCTTTTTCCGGTCGTTCATGGAGTTCTACGGCCTTCAGCCACACCACCTCACCCCCAACACAGTGGTGCTGTTGTCTGCCTTTGTGGCTCTGTGCGAAGGCTTCCTCGGAGTCCTCCCCGCCCTCGAGCTCTGGGGGAGTTCTTCTTCTCCAAGCTCGGCACCCAGGCCGCGGGCGTGCCGGCTCAGTGCGGCGCCTTCATCGCCATGCGAAGGACAGGAGCCAACAACCAGTTCCCCTCCGTCTCGCTGTTGAAGTCGGTGAAGATGTGGCAGAGGTCCTACTTCTACATCAGGAACGTCGCCACGAGGGGCGACTGGGTCAATCTGCCAGCTTTCAAAGCCGACCCGCCGGCTGGGAGACTGCCCAACTGGTCGTACCGGGCCAAGTCGCTGAAGCCCACGGGAGCCGGTGCCATCACGCGACTCCGAGTGCTGACGCAGTCCGAGGGTCTGACTGGTCCGGACCTGCTGGCCGCCTTTGTGTCGCGCCGAGTTCTTCCACTCCAAGGCCGCCCTCACATGATATGCCAGATGAGCGGGCACCGCGACCCGAGTCGGATGTGCACCAAGGACATGCCTCACGAAGAGGTGGCCCACATGGTGAACTATCTTTCGGACAGCAGGCTCCTGGAGGACTGGCGATTCGGCAAGGAGACGTACTCTCGCGCCAACCCCCCGCCCGGGGTGAGTCGCCTTTCTTTTCTTTAGATTGTCTTCTTCTTGCCGAGTTTTGTTCTGATCAGTCGGCTTTGGATAGAATCCCCTTCTTCACCCACCAGCCGGCACCTCGGGACCGGCCCATGAGTTCGTCGCTGACCGGGCGGAGAACGACGTCGACGACCCCGGTCTGGGGGCGGCGGCTCTGGAAGACGACGCCGAGGGAGGAGGAGGGACGACAGGCGACTTCAGGCCCTCGGCTACCTTCGCCGACTGGCCTGAAGACAACGTTGAGGGAGAAGTCACCCCTCGCCATCGGCCAGGGGCCGGCCAGCCGGGCGCGGGCTCTTCTGCCGCATCGGGCACTCTAGGCGGCGGGAAGAAGCGCCGGGCTGCGCCGACTTTGTTCGGCAGCCGGCCGAAGAAGCCCAAGGGCTCGGCTGCGGCAACCCGGCGGGACGAGGCAGCCGCGAAGGCCATCCGCTTCCGTAAGGAAGTGAAGAAGCCGCCGTTGGTCTCTGCGTAAGTATTCTGTCTTCAAAGTTTTATTCTTTCTTCATGATTTGTCTGAATCTCTGCTTGCCCCTCTTGCTTCAGGGCTCCCCTCTCTCTTGAGCGGGTCGCCGCCGCCTCCGTCATGGGGTCAGCGGAGACGTCTGCCACCACTCGGCGGATTGACCCTGCCGCTGACCTCCGGGAGGCGACGGAGCGGAATGCACGGGAGAGGCACAATGAAGAAGAGGCCCTCTGCGTGGAGAGGGCGGAGGCCTCCGCCAAGAAAAGACTAGCGGAGGCAGAAGCCGCCGCCGCGGTGAAGCAGCGGGCTGAGGATGCCGCACGCTGCCAGTCGGCAGTGCTTGTCACCCCGCTGAGCTCTGCACCGCCGCCTCCAGAGTCCGCGGGGCCGACTGGAGAAGCCGGCAGGGAGAACCCCGTCGAGGAGAGGGAGGGTGGCGACCCCTCTACTCCGGACGCAAATGTTCTGCCGCCGCCTCCGCCGCCGTCTGAAGGCGCGCGAGGCGAGCAGCCAGCGGACCCTCCGGTGCCGCCGACCGAAGACGAGGCCGTGGCGAGGCTACTCCTTCAAGTTGGCTCGCCAACGCGCCGTCGTCTGGAGAAGGCAACTTCGGCACCCCACCCCCTCGAAGCCGGCACCGCCAGCTTGGCGGCCCCAGACGCCGAAGCGACGAGCGCCGCACCTGTTGGGTGGGTGCGAGGAGGCGGCACAGGGCCGCTGAACCGGGCGCTCCTGGACGTCCAGGCGAAGCTCCGCGCTAAGGGCGACGGCCTCCAGAGTTGCACCAAGGCGTTCCTAGCGTCGCGGGCAGCCGTCCGGCTATGTTGTTTCTTTGGGCCTTTGTTTTCTTGTTCCTCTTTGTGGGGGCGCGCCAGCGCACCCACTGGGTGTAGTCCACGAGTTTCGGGTCGACTGCTGAGCAGGCGGCCTGGAACTCCAATTGAATAACTTCTGGGTACTAACTTTGTCTGAAATGCTTGTCGCAGGATAACCACAACCTCCGCGTCACTACCTTCAACCGTAATGTTGAAGAGCTGGGCAAGCGGACCGCCAACTTGGCGGAGAGCCGGAGTAAGTCTCTCTTTTTCTTCTCTGCAGGGGCGCGCTAGCGCACCCACGGGCTGTAGTCCCCGAGATTCGGGCCGACTGCTGAGCAGTCGGGCCGGATCTTCCTGGCGACCTTCTTTATTGACGACTGTTGTCTTTCGTTCTTTCCTTCAGGAGTCAACGCTGCTCTTCAACAGTAGTTGAGTGAAGCCAACTCCGCCCTGCGCGCCAAAGGGGAGGAGTGCAGTAGGCTCGCCGCAGAGCGTGATCTGCTGGCCACTCAGTTGGCGGAGCAGAAGGAGCTGCTTGTGAAGTCGCAAAGGGAGGCGGAGGAGGCGGAAACTGCTCTCTTGGCCGAGTTCGCGAGCGAGCGCTCCTCCTGGTCTGACAAGGAGGCGCTGCTGTCCTCCGGCTTCCACGAGATCGAAGACATAGTTGATGGTGAGTCTCTTTATTCTCTTTCCTCAAGCTGTCGATTTAAATCGTGCCAACTCCTGGTTTTTGACTTTCTTCTTTGTTTCTTCTCGTCTTTGCAGACTTCTTCCCTGGGCAATCGTAGGCCGCCATCCAAGCCATCGAGGCCGACCGCGAAAGTCAGAGGGCGGAGGGCGCGAAGGTCGCCGCCGATGCCCCCCGAACTCTTGACGAGCACATCCTAAGCATCGAGGCTCGCCTTTGGCCGGCTCACCGGATGCTGCGCCGGCTTCAGCGCGTCGGTGCCCAGGCGATTGCCGCCTTGTGGCCAGATATGCAGGCTCCGCGCACCCCCAGCCTGACGGCCAACTGGATGGAGGTCGCGGCTGGTCGTCTTGAGGCCTGGAAGGGCTCTTCGGCCCGGGCTGGAGCGCGCCGAGCCTTGGAGTTCGTCAAGGCGTGGTACCCGGGGCTGGATCTGGACCGGCTGGCCACGCTTCGGTTGAAGGCCCAGCCGGAGCTGGAGGCTACGGAAGATGCCCTCGTCAAACGTGCTGCAGCGATCGCCGAGTACACCGAGACCAGCGTCTTTGTCCCCGAGCGGTCTGAAGATGGTGAGGAGGTCCCGCCGGAGTGGTTTGGGATGAACCCAGACTACGGTGAAGACTCGGTGGAGGTGATCGGCTCCAGCGTCGAGGAGGAGGACGAGGCAGAGGATGAGGGCGAGGCGGAGGCACCAGAAGACGAAGCAGACGGCCAGCCTCAGCCTGACCGCGCCTCTAGCAACGAGCCGCGTGTGGCCGACCCGACTGCTGCCAGAGGCGATCAAGCCGAGACTAGCCGGCCGACCGCCCCGACGCCTGACGCTGGCGCCTCCTCCGACCCCCTAAATCCGTCTGCCGCCTCTTGAGCTGCCGCTGTCTCTTTTGTTTTATCTGCTTCAGTAGTCTTTTGAAGAACTTGTTAATTCACACAATTCCACCCGCGGGGTGTATTTTGGACCTCTACTCGACAATTCGGCCAAGGGCCTATGTTATGTAAATATATATCTATCTTTTCTTGCTCATTTTTCTTTTGTCTTGTTTTCATTTGCCCCTTTCTTTTAGTTGCCTGCCTTGCCAATCGGACAGCCACTCTGCGGACTGTCGCTGGATCAAGTGCCAGGCTACTTTGGGAAAGCAACTACTTAGCCGTTTTCAAGGTTGTTTGAGCAAGTTGGATAGAAGACGGCAATCCGACTGTCCGAGAGTCGGTTTGCGAGAAAGGTTGGAGGCCATCTTGAGCTATGTTTTATGCTTTGAGTCCTTAGCCATTTTTCGTGTGAGCACCCATTCTACCCTACCTCTGCCCACCGTACAGTCGCTCTGCGAGCTGCGGCTTTTGACAGAAGACGGCTTAGGTGTTACACACTACTTGTCCAGCTGCAGGAAGCATTTCATAGTGCAAGGCGGCAAGTCCCTGGGCCGACTTGTCGAGCCCGGTGCCAAGCGGCATGACAAAGAGTAACATACTTGTAGGCATAATTTCTATCATATAGACAAAAGAGGGCACTCCCTGAGCTCATCTCAGGGGGCCCGAAGTCTTGATACTTAGGTACAAAAGGTAACGTGGTACATACTGCATCAACTGTAAAATCTTCGAAGGAGATTTGCATTCCATGGCCGTTCTATCTCCTTGCCAGAGTCGTCCCTCTTGCATGCTTGGGGCTTCTGAGCGTCGATCAGGTAGTAGGAATCGTTGCCGAGTACCTTGCTGATGATGAAAGGGCCTTCCCAAGGCGCCGACAGCTTGTGCTGGCCAGCTGTTCGCTAGATCAGCCGGAGCACAAGGTCGCCTTCTTGGAAAGATCTTGATCTGACCATCCTGTTGTGGTACCGGCGTAGGCTCTGCTGGTAGATGCTGGACCGGCTGAGCGCCAACAGCCGGCCCTCTTCCAACAGATCAACGCCGTCTTGTCGTGCTTCTTCTGCTTCCTCCTCCGTGTACATGGTGACCCTTGGGGAGTCAAACTCTATGTCCGTTGGGATGACGGCTTCGGCACCATAGACGAGGAAGAAGGGTGTGAAGCCGATTGACTTGTTTGGAGTCGTGTGCAGACTCTAGAGGACGGCTGGCAGCTCGTCGAGCCAGCAGCTAGCCGAGCGCTCCAGAGGTTCAATCAACCGAGGCTTGATGCCGGACAGGATGAGGCCGTTTGCTCGCTCCACTTGGCCGTTTGACTGCGGGTGGGCGACGGATGCTAGGTCCAGTCGGATACCCTGTGTTGCGCAGAAACGGGCCAAGGCGCCTTTGGCAAAATTTGTGCCGTTGTCGGTGATGATGCTGTGTGGTATGCCGTATCGGATTGTGATATCGGTGATGAAGGTCACGGCAGTCGGATCGTTCAGTTTCTTAATTGGCTTCACTTCCACCCACTTGGTGAACTTGTCCACTGCGACAAGTAGGTGAGTTAAACCACCTCGTGCTATCTTGAATGGTCCCACCATGTCTAGACCCCAAACTGCGAAAGGCCAGGCAATGGGGATGGTCTTGAGCGCAGAAGCCGGCTGGTGCGGCTTGGAGCTGAACTTCTAGCACCCTTTGCATTTTTGGACCAACTCCTTGTCCTCTTCCAAGGCAGTCGGCCAAAAGAAACCGTGCCGAAAAGCTTTGGCAACGAGTGCTCTTGAAGCCGCATGGTGGCCACATTCGCCTTGATGGATGTCTTTGAGAATCGCCTGGCCTTGCTCTGGCTCTACGCAGCGCTGGTAGACACCAGAGACGCTGCTCCTGACCAGCTCTCTGTTGATTATGGTATAGGCTGCCTCCCGGCGTTGTACTTGCCGAGCTGAGGTCTCATCAGTTGGTAGCTCTTTGTTCATCAGGAATTTGAGGATGGGCTGGGCCCATGAGGGTGCTGCTATTTCTTCGACTACTAGAACTGCGACTTGGACGAGGGCGGCTAGGCTGGGAGGCGGCGGGTTGGAGTCAATAGCCGCTTGCTAGGTTGATGAAGTCCCCAAGCCGACTGGTGCGGTCCTTGGGCCGAGTTCTGGAATCTTTGAGTCCGCCTCCGCAGTCCCCTGGCCGGGCTCGACCGTGGCGGCCTTGGAGTCATCCGCCAAAGTCCCCGTTCCGACTGCCGGAGCTCTGGAGTCGGATCCGCTGTCTTCGGGAGGAGCCAGCACAAAAATGGAGTCTGATTCTGTTGAAGGCTTGACAGACGGCTTGAGGAGGCGTTGAAGGGCGACGCCAGAGGGTATTGCTTGGCGGGTAGAGCCGGTTCATGCCAAGGCGTCTGCTTGGTCGTTGTCATTTCTTGGCACATGGAGGAACTTGCACCCTTCGAAATACCCGCTGAGTTGCTGCACGAGGAAACGGTAGCTCGCCATGTTTGCGTCTTTCGCGTCCCAGTCGCCAGATGACTGCTGGACCACTAAGTCCGAGTTGCCATAACACAAGATCCGGCGGATGCCAAGCTCTTTGGCAAGCCGGAGTCCGTGAATGAGCACCTCGTACTCGGCAACGTTGTTGGAGGCGGAAAAATGGATTTGCAGTGCATATTTGAGATTGTCGCCTTCAGGAGAGGTGAGGACGACGCCGACTCCCAAGCCGGTGCACATCTTGGAGCCGTCGAAGTGCATCTGCCAATGGGTGGAGTCAAGTGCTGGAGGCAGGTACTGGGTCTCGGCCCAATCGATGAGGAAGTCGGCCAGTGCTTGTGACTTGATAGCGGTGCGCGGCTGGTAGTAGATCGTGTAAGGAGCCAGCTCTATGGCCCACTTGGCCACTCGACTAGAGGCATCTCGGCTACCGATGATCTCGGCAAGTGGAGCCGTGCAGACCACTGTGATTGGATGCTCTTGAAAGTAAGGCTTCAATTTCTTGGCGCCAAAGTGCACGCCATAGCACATCTTCTGGTAGTGGGGGTAGTTCTGCTTGGAGGTCGACAGTACCTCGCTCAGGTAATATACTGGTCTCTGGACAGGCAGCGCCTTGCCTTCATCCTTGCGCTCCACTACAATGACTGTGCTGACTACCCGGCTGGTGACGGCAATGTACAGGAGCATAGGTTCCTTGGGAGTCGGCGTCGCCAGGACGGGTGGAGTGGTCAGTATCTTCTTCAACTGGTGAAAAGCCTCGTCCGCCTTATGGTTCCACTCGAAAAAAGTGGTCTTCTTCATGAGTTGGTATAAGGGGAGAGCTTTCTCGCCCAGCCGACTGATGAATCGGCTGATGGACGCTAAGCAGCCGGTGAACTTCTGCACATCCAGCAGTCGGCAGGGTACCTCCATTCTCTCGATGGCCTTGATTTTTACTGGGTTACATTCTATGCCGCGCTCAGAGACCAAGAAACCTAGCAGCTGGCCGGCTGGTACTCCGAAGACACACTTCTCGGGGTTGAGCTTGATCTGGAACCGGCGCAGGTTCTCAAAGGTTTCCTTGAGGTCTTCCAACAGTGTTCCACGTTTTTCCGTCTTCACCACCACGTCGTCCACGTATATGTGGGCGTTTCTGCCGAGTTGCTTGAGGAGACACTTCTGCATGCAACGTTGAAAGGTGGCGCCGGCATTCCTCAAGCCGAACGTCATGGTGAGGTAGCAGAATGCTCCAAACGGCATGATGAAGGCGGTCTTCAGTCTGTGAGCCGGGTTCAGCTTGATCTGGTGATATCCTGAGTATGCATCCAAGAAACTCAACAGCTCGCATCCGGCCGTGGAGTCTATCACCTGATCGATTCTTGGTAGAGCAAATGGGCCCTTGGGGCAGGCCTTGTTGAGGCTCGTGTAGTCAATACACATTCGCCACTGCTTGTTCTTCTTTAGCACCAGGACCGGGTTTGCCAGCCACTCCGGAAAGAAAACTTCCATAATGAAGCCAGCTACTAGGAGTCGGGCTATCTCTTCTCCGACGACTCTTCTCTTCTCTTCTAATAAGCGGCGCAGGGGCTGCCTGACCGGCTTTGCATCAGATCGGACATGTAATTTGTGCTCAGCGAAATCCGTCGGTACACCTGGCATGTCTTTGGGAGACCATGCGAAGATGTCCCGATTCTCACGGAGGAAATCGACGAGCTCGCCTTCCTATTTGTTGTCGAGGTTTGCACCTACGACTGCGTACCTCTCTGGGTGCTCCGGATCCAAGGGTATCTTCTTTGTCTCTTTGGCCGGCTTGAACGAACCTTCGGCTTCCGACTCCTTTGGGTCGGGCGATATCTCCGGCTGCTTGCCGGCCATCGCCACAACTCGTTCAAATAGCCGCTTCTCGGCTGCGACTACCAGGGACTCGGCCAGCCGACTGCTCTCAGCTGCGCAAGCAGACGACTTCCGGTAGTCGCCTGCCACAGTCAGAATTCCCCTGGAACTGGGCATCTTCATCTTGAGGTAAGCATAGTGGGGGACCGCCATGAACTTGGCCAAGGCGGGTCGGCCAAGTAGCGCATGGTACGGGCTCTCAAGGTCCACCACTTCAAACCAAACAGGCTCTCTTCGGAAGTGATCTTTGTTCCCAAAGAGGACGTCAATCAGGATCTTGCCGATTGGTGAGCAGGACAGCCCAGGAACAATGCCGTGGAACACAGTCCGGCTGTTCTGAAGCTGTCTTTGCTTGATTCCTAACTTCTCCATGGTGTCCTTGTAGAGGATATTGATGCTGCTGCCCCTGTCTATCAGAACTCCCGAGAAACGCGCGGCCCGTTTATCCGTGGCAAAGGTGGCGTTCAGGACCAAGGCGTAGGAGCCCGGACTCGGCATCACTTCTGGGTGGTCAGCCCTGCTCCAGCTGATGGGCTTCTCAGACCAGTGCATGAACTCCGGCATCTCTAAGGCTACTGCGTTCACCTCTTGTCGCTGCAGCCGCCAGCTGCGTCAATCATCAGCCATACTGGTGAACACCACATAGGCCCCATGCTCTTCAGGGTATTCGTCTTGCACCGTACCGACTGGCCAGACTGTCGGCTGCTGGGGCGGAGGCGGAGGCGGCTGCCCAGCAGGCGGGGGTGGCATGAGGCCGTCTCCCTTGGCGATCCTAGTGAGCCAGTGGCACTTCCGGGTGGTGTGATTCGACGACTTCGTGCCGCTGTGGAACTTGCAAGGTCCATCCAAGGTCTGCTCATAGGAGAAGGCCGGCAACCAGTTCGGCTTGCCGCCTTTCTGTCGCTTGGGCGTAGGCTGCTCTTCTGGCTGCTGGGCTTCAACTATCGCGACCTGCCGGCTGCTGGAAGCCGGCTGCGGGGCCTTGCGCTTGTGGTCGCTCTGCTGTTGTCGCCGACTGGCGTCTCCCGCCGGAGTTCTTGGAGCTGAGGAGCCACTTTGCCGGTCGTGCTGATTTGAATTTCCGCCTTCATGGAGGAGTCGGCCATAGCGTACTTGTCTTCTATGATCAGCAGCTCGTCGAGGGTTTCTGGCTCGTCGCAGAGGAGCTTGTGCTTGAGGAGGGTGCCTTCTCGGCACCCGGCTGTGAAGTACTCGATGGCCTGCACCTCGTGCACGCCCTCCCAGGAGTTTCGGAGCTCAGCCCAATGCGTGAGGTAGTTGCGGGTCGACTCGCCAGGACCTTGCACGCACAAGGAGAGCTGACGAGGCTTGGGAGGACGCTTGTACGTGCTGGTGAAGTTGCGGACGAACGCTTCGGTGAAGTCGACCCAACTGTTGATGCTGCGGGGCTTCAGGCTGTTCAGCCATGTCCGGGCCGTGCCCTGGAGCATCAGCAGAACGTACTTTACGGCGACACGCTTGTTGCCGTTTGCTATGCTGACAGCCGTGGAGTAGTCGACTAGCCAGTCTTCCGGCTTCACGGAGCCGGTATACTTGGGCGTGTCTCTTTGGAGCATGAACCCTCTGGGAAAGGGCTCGTCCCGAATGCGGGGCCCGGAACAAGGCGGACCCAGCTCGTCTTCTTCCTCCAGCGCCAGGGACCGGTGAAGTCGGTCGATCCGGAGGCGGGCGTCGTTCTCTCCAACTCCCTCTCGGTGTCCAAGGCGGTCACCGAGAGTCGGATGGTCAACAGGTGGCGGGGAGACTCGCCTCTCCTTGCGGGGAGGGGGAGGCCGACAGTCGTCCCGTCGTTCCACTGCTCTCGGGCGGCCGTCTCGGTTGCGCTCTATGGTAATCTGAGTCCGACTGTGGCTGACAGCCGACTCCTTGTCCTTTCTTCCTCGGGCGCCACCAGTCGGCGTCCGAGACGTCGCACCTTGATCTCTGGGCGGGTCGTCGTTTGGCTGCAGCGGCGCCTCCCTGCGGCAACCGGCCTCGTTCTGCGCGGCGGCCGCGTCGAGGAGCCGCTGGACTCGCTTCGTCATGAGGCGGTGTTCTTCGCCCTTGAAATTGTCCAGCTCATCTGCCGCTGCCTGGGCGGCTCGGATGTTCTCCGCTGGTGTAGCGTACACGGGGCGGCTAGCCCCAAACAGGCTGGCGATGGCTATGCCGCGCTGCTGGACCGCGCCAAGGCGGCTGGGCCCTGCCGGGGCCGGCGAGCCACCAACGGCGCGATCCACCTCCCGCTGGTAAGCTTCGGACAAGCGTCTCATGCTGGCCAGCTTCTTCGCGCTTTCAACGAGCTGAAGGCGGCGCGCTTCTAACGTGTCTGCGTCAGCATCATCCGGAATGGGTGCGGCTAGGTCTTGCAGCGCCGCGCCGAGCGAGTCGGGCGCTCCTCTGCCGGGGAACTCGTCATGACTGATGACTAGCACCTCAGTGACGGTGCTTCCGTCGCTCTCTGCACAGGGGAGAGGTTCGTCGTAGACCACCACGTTGGTGGGGAACGCGTCGAGCGACGCGGTGTTGGAGTCGACCAGCATCGGGTCGGTGGAGCCTATGGACTCCAAGTCTACAAAAGACTCACCGGAAACATGGAGTTGATCGAGGAGGCCCGCGAGGAGGTTCTCGGGGCCGCCCGCACCTGCGTCAGTCGCAGGTTCGTCGGAGAGGCGGACCTCGCTGACAAGCTCGGCCAAGGAGCTGGCTGCGCAGGCGATCTCAATGCCGCGCATCGCGTCGATGCAAACTTCGTCTAGCGTGCCTGGCTGGCTGCGCTCGCCAGGGAGAAAAAGGGTTCCCGTCCAGAACAGATCTCCGGACGGCGGTGCACCACGCCCCATGGTGGGCGCCAAATGTCGGGGGTTTGGTGCGACATATGCCAATGGATGGCTTATCATGGTGGGGTCGAGTACAACGTCGCCGGTGCCTGGAAACGGGATGAGGCGAAGACATGCATGCCGGCGAATCTTACCCAGCTTCAGGGCTCTCCGCGGAGATAACACCCCTACTGCTGCTCTGCAGGGTCTCCGCATGATCACTATGGTCAAGTGTTTACACGGTTGCTCCTTGAGCTATATCTGGCGGTAGGAGAGGGCAAGGCTAGCTCCCTCCTTCTATTTGGTATGGTATAGAACTACTGGGATCCAACCCTTTGCATGGGTGCCCTGGGGGTTTATATAGGCCTACCCCCAGGGGTACAATGGTAATTAGACTGGGCGCGGGCCCAGCCGTCAGTCCCTCCGACCTCCGACTTCTCCGCCGACTGCTGGGGCCCGCCGAGTGGTGGGCCCTGTCGACTGGTCTGGTACGGAGCCGACAGGCCGCGTCCGCCGCGGGCGGGTCTTGCCAGCTGCTGATTACTGTAGTCGTGCTCTTGATGACGCAGGCTTGGTCATGGGGTCGTGGCAACAGTCCCGCCGCCTGGCGGGCGAGCACTGTGGCCACTCCCCATCTCATCTTGATTAATGGCGCGTGGGCCCCGGGGGCTGGCTTGGCCGACTTCCCCGGGACGACTCCCGACGGGTCCGACTGGTGGTCCTCCCGCCGTCTCCTGAGGTCTCGCTGGCTGGTGGGTCCCGATGCTTCTAGGCCGTACAGACAAGCCGTCGTGGGCACAGGACTCGGTACTGTGGTGCTGACGTTAGGGCCGGCATGGCAACAGTGCCACGCCGCACGGAGATCTTCCGGAGTACGGCGTGTTGTGGCCATGCCTGCCCTTGGTGAGGGGCGGGGGTAGGCTTTGATGTAGCCACGCCCCTGCCTCGTCCCCCTTTGATGAGGTCGTGATTTGTTGGAGTCGCAGGCCGGTTCCCCAAGTCGGCTTCTCTGGAAGTCGTCCCTGGGACTCGGTCGTGGGCAGGCAGCCGGCCGCCCTGCCGTCGACTCCTCAGGAGGCGGCTCTTCGTCCCAGAGTCTTGAGGGGCGCAGCCTGCCCCGATGTCTTGAAAGGTCCTGGGGCCCGGGTTGGCCTACCCGTGGCCCATTACTCCGACATATAGAAACCAGCATGACCTAGGAAACTACGAATACCTTTGATGTCCTTTGGACATGGCATTTTCTCAATTGCATCAACCTTAGATTGGTCCACTTCAATACCTCTTTTAGAAATTTTATGACCCAAGATAATACCTTCATTAACCATAAAGTGGCACTTCTCTCAATTCAAGAGAAGATTTTTTTTTGTTCACGTCTCTGCAAAACTCGCTCAAGATTGCTTAAACAATCATAAAAGGACTTCCCATAAACTGAAAAGTGATCCATGAAAACCTCAACAATATTTTCACAAAAGTCAGAGAATGTAGCAGTCGTATATCTTTGAAAGGTAGCAGGTGCATTACATAAACCAAAAGGCATACGTCTATAAGCATATGTTCCAAAGGGACACGTAAAAGTAGTCTTTTCTTGATAAGGTTGAGAAATAGGTATTTGTGAAAAGCCAGAGTATCCATCTAGGAAGCAAAAGTGTGTGTGCTTAGATAATCTTTCAAGCATTTGATCAATAAAAGTCAAGGGGTAATGATCTTTTCTAGTTGCTTTGTTTAATTTTCTGTAATCAATTACCATTCTATAGCCTGTAAAATTATTTGTGGAATAAGTTCATTTTTATCATTGGGAACAATAGTAATACCTCCTTTCTTAGGGACACAATGAACATGACTTACCCATCTACTATTAGCTATAGGATAGATTATACCTGCTTCCGAAAGTTTTAAGATTTCCGTTCTTACCACTTCCTTCATTTTTGGATTCAACCGACGTTGGTGATCAACAACGGGTTTAGCATCAGGTTCCATATTAATTTTGTGCTGACATAGAGTGGGACTAATGCCCTTTAAATAATCAAGAGTATATCCAATAGCATCCCGGTGCTTCCTTAGAACTTCCAATAATCTTTCTTCTTCATGTTCTGAAAGGCTAGCACTAATAATAACAGGATATATCTTCTTTTCATCAAGATAAGCATCTTTCAAAGTTTCTGGCAATTGTTTTAATTCAAACACAGGATCACCTTTAGGTGGAGGAGGACCTCCTAGAGTCTCAATAGGCAGATTGTGTTTAAGCAGAGGACGTTGTTCAAAGAAAACCTTATCTATTTTATTTCTTTCATGCATATGTAAGTCATTTTCATGGTCTAGCAAATATTGTTCTAAAGGATCAGTAGGTGGAATAGCAATAGAAGCAAGACCAATTAATTCATCCTTACTAGGCAATTCTTTCTCATGATGATTTCTACTAATTGGAAAAATGAAACTCATGAGACTAATCACCAAAGCTAACACCAAGAGTTTGTTTCTTACAATCTATCTTAGCATTAACTGTATTCAAGAAAGGTCTACCAAAGATAATGGGACAAAAGTCATCTTGTGGGGAAACAAGAACAACAAAATCAGTAGATTATTTTATTTTCCCACACAAGACTTCAACATCTCTAATAATCCCAAATGGTAATATGGTGTCTCTATTAGCAAGTTTAATAGTAACATCTATTTCTTCTATCTCAGTAGGTGCAATGTCTTTCATGATTTCTTCATATAAAGTGTAAGGAATAGCACTCACACTAGCACCCATGTCACACAAACCATGATAACATTGATCTCCTATTTTAAATGAAATAACAAGCATGCCAACAACAGGTCTATGTTTATCTCTTTTATCAGGTTTAGCAATTCTATCAGCTTCTTCACAGAAGTAAATAGCATGCCCATCCATATCTTCTTCCAGGAGATCTTTAACCATAGTAATACTAGGTTCAACTTTAATTTGTTCATCATGTTTAGGTGTTCTAATATAGCTTTTGTTAACCACGTTGAAACTTTAGCATGTTCCTTAATCCTAACAGGGAAAGGTGGTTTCTCAATATAAGCAGCATGAACAACTGGATCAACATTATAAAGTATAGTTTCTTCTATAACTGGTAGTCATTCTATAATTTCTTATTTAATAGGTGGGTGATACTTAAACCACTTCTCCTTAGGGAGTTCAACATGAGTAGAAAATGATTCACAAAAGGAGGCTACTATCTCAGAGTCAAGTCCATATTTAGTGTTAAACTTTTGAAAAGCATCAGTGTCCATAAAATATTTAACACAATCATACTTAAATTTAATACCTGACTCTTTACCTTCGTCGAGTTCCCAATCTTCAGAGTTGCATTTAATTGTTTCCAAAAGATCCCACCGGAATTCAATATTCTTCTTCATAAATGAACCAGCACAAGAAGTATCAAGCATGGTTTGATCATTACGAGAAAGCCGAGCATAAAAATTCTGGATAATAATTTCTCTTGAGGACTCATGATTGGGGCATGAATATAACATTGACTTAAGCCTCCCCCAAGCTAGAGTGATACTTTCTCCTTCATGAGGCCAAATATTATATATATAATTCTGATCACGATGAACTAGATGCATAGGATTTTTTTTGGTGGAACTCCAATTTCAAATGATTCCAATTCCATGATCCAATATCATCACATAGCCTATACCATGCCAATGCTTTTCCCTTCAAAGATAAAGGGAAGACCTTTTTCATCACTTCATCCCTGGGTAAACCTGCAAGCTTAAATAATCCACAAATTTGTTCCACATATATCAAGTGCATATCAGGATGTTCGTGTCCATCTCCTACATAAGGATTAGCTAGCAGTTGTTCTATCATACACGAAGGAATTTCATATTCAATATTTTCAGTAGGTGCAGTAGGTTGAGGGGTTGCTAATTGTGGTTCCGGACGAGGTGAAGATACCCCAAACAAACCCCTCAAAGGATTGTTTTCCATAGTAACAAGTGACAATAAATTTCAGCACACTATATAAATGTTTCCTTACCAAAGGCGCTTCACTCCCTGGCAACGGCGCCAGAAAATAGCCTTGATGACCCACAAGTATAGGGGATCAATTGTAGCTCTTTTCGATAAGTAAGAGTGTAGAACCCAATGAGGAGCAGAAGGAAATGACAAGTGGTTTTCAGTAAGGTAATGTCTGCAGGTGCTGAAATTGTAAGTAACAGAGTAGTTTGATAGAAAGATAATTTGTAACGAGAAAGAAACAATAGTATTAACAAAAGTGCAGCAAGGTAGCCCAATCCTTTTGAGGCAAAGGAAAGGCCAAAACGGTCACTTATGATAAGCAAAGCGTTCTTGAGGGTACACGGGAATTTCATCTAGTCACTTTCATCATGTTGGTTTGATTTGTGTTCGCTACTTTGATAATTTGATATGTGGGTGGGCCGGTACTTAGGTAATGTTCTTACTTGAACAAACATCCTACTTATAATTAACCCTACCCTAAGCATCCGCAACTACGAGAAAAGTATTAAGAATAAATTCTAACCGTAGCATTAAAGTTTTGGATCCAATCGGTCCCTTACGAAATAGCGCATAAACTGGGGTTTAAGCTTTTGTCACTCTTGCAACCCACCATCAAATTGCTACTCCACAATGCATTTCCTTAGGCCCAAATATGGTGAAGTGTCATATCGTCGACGTTCACATGACACCACTAAGGGAATAACAACATACATACTATCAAAATATCAAACACATATCAAGTTCACATGATTACTATATGCTACTGGATATATAGTGGCTTATTTTTAGTTTACTTTAAATTAGGTTTATTGTGAAAATAGTACTATTTTTCTTATGTAGTTGTTTTAGTCATATAATTAGTGTCTTTAATTATTTTTTAGTTAATTCTTTTTGTAAATTGTTACATGTTATCATATGTTTCTGTTAGACTACAATAGATAAATTTGTGTAGTTATTTATTAGTGTTTAGCTACTGTTTTAGTATTTGTTTGTTTAGTTCATAGTACTATTTTAGTATTTGTTCGTTTAGTTCATAGTGATAGTTGATAATAATAGTTTTATTAGTTTCAGAAGTAATTCTTCTTGCCACTTCAATATATGTTGTCATTGATTCTGTTATTTAGGACTAAATTAGTTTGACAATTATTTTAGTATTGTTTACTATTGTCTTAGTTTTTTGCTAGTTGTTATAGTTATTCTGGTGTTAGTTACAATAGTTTTCATACTAGTTCTTTTTGCTAGTAAATGCTTTAGTAAATTATTTTCTGTTGTTTCATTAGAATTATATATTCTATGCTGTAGAAAAGTTATTAGAGTAATTTAGTTTGAATAAGAAAGTATTGATTGTTATTGTGTGAGTTGGTTTCTCCCTAGTTTTCTTTGAAATTCTTTGGATTTTCTATTTGGTTTTCTTTGTTGCTTTTATTTTGATTGAGTGTTAATATGATTGATAGAATTGATTGTTAGAATGTTTTGCTTATGTGAATGTTATGTTTGACTTAATAGATTTTCAATGGAGTGACGAATAGTTCTACCAAGTCTTTATTCCGAGAGCATTATTATCTTCATCAAGTAATACCAGGCAAGTTCACTTTGACCATGCTTTTCATGCCTATGTTTTTATTGCATTTAGTTTCATCATTCATAATCCCTCCAGTAGTTATATTGACTTCTTGTAGTTGAGTAGAATGCATGAGGTAGGAACCCATCACCCTATTATCAAGCCCAGGACACTATATAGTTTTAATGCTATGATATAGTAGACAGGGTTGGTATGAGTGCTCGGGAGTGGTGTGAGTATGAAGAACTATACGTCAATGATGACAACTCCATGATGGCATCTGCAAGGACTGCATCTTCAAGGCCAAGACTTCAAGAATCAAGACAAGGATTCAATATACCTCTGGGTGGAGAATGGTTAAGAAGGGTACATTGGTGCGTCCAGTACTCGGTGATTCCGGAGAAGCACCGTGATATCATGCGGAAAGCACCACCCAGGCTCAAAGAGACGGAAGAATACTTCATGGCCGGAAGAACCTGTGCAACCACGAGTCACTATGGGCTCTGGATTGGTTGACCTTAGTGGTGACTCTGGTTGGGACGATGCTAGCAGATGTAGAACTACGATTGTCGGTGTACTAGAGTAGGGGTACCCTAGTATCCCGAACTTGTGCACGGGCAGTCGCAGCATCCCGCGGCAAGGCTTGCCAGGTGACCGCCAAGGTCCTCCGTGGTTCCTTTGGAGCCATTCAAGAACAAAGTGTCCAAGCCAAGAAGACAAGACCCCGGCAAGAGGAGCTTGCCGGGAAGGCTAGAAAAAGCATCCCAAGACCCCGGCAAGAGGAGCTTGCCGGGAAGGCCACCCAAGGCATTGCAAGGAACTTGCCACGGCGCACCACGCGCCCCGGCAAGGCCCGGTGAGCGAAAAGCTCCCGGACGCGACAAGACAACAACAGCGGCAAGGCGCTTGCCGTGGCAAGCCACCTCCCTGGGCCCGCGCTCCAGCGTATCCACCAACGTGTCGCTCTGGGGCCCTTCCAGGCATACGTGGCAGGAGGCTGTGCAGCCAGCGGCGTGCGGTGGCAAGCGGCGCTGACAAGATCGCCATCGTGGCGAATGGTGGTGTCCCTGGCGGTCCCTTTTCGCACTGTTTAGGCGACACAGACGGGCATTTAAGGCCCTTGTCCCCTGCCGTCAGGGTTAGGTATGATACACTGTAGCAGGTAGTTGTACCTACCACAGCACCTTTCCATTTTTGCCCTTTACCTCCGTTGCCACCTGTCGGTAACCGCTTGAGCATATAAAAGGAGGCCCGTGTGCAACGTAGAAGGGGGTTAGCTGGTTCGAACACTCACGCTCGGTCTTGTTAGCTGCGGGTGTATACTGTAGCACTCCGCGCTCCCGAGCAAGAAACCAATACAAACCACAAAGCAGGAGTAGGGTTTTACGCATCCGTGCGGCCCGAACCTGGGTAAACTGCTCGTGTGCATCGCCTCGATCCGCTCTTTGCACGATCTCCGCCCCCGCCGAACCGAAAGGGACCCGGTCCGCCGGTCCCATAGGTGCCCGTGGATCAGTACCCCGGCATCTTTGACGCGCCAGGTAGGGGGCGTCGAAGTTGTGTGAACCAGATCCGGCGTTCTCGCGAGCTAGATCTTCATCATCTTCATCAACATGCCACCGAAGAAGAAGGTTTCGGAGGCGGCTACTCCGTCCGCGCCTTACCCACCACCGCCGGGACAAACGGCTAATGGGGCTGGCGCCGGCGGAAGAACGGGCGTAGACGAGGGAGCTCACGGTGCTGCCAGGTCCAAGGGCGAGGCTGCGCTGCCCATCGGCGGCGTAGCCGGCTCCCACAACGACCGGGCGCACTCCAAGACCTCGGCGTCCGTACATGCACCGCGCCTGTCTCAGGAGGCGCGGGACCGGCAGCGTCATGGTACTCACGGTACCATGCGTTTGCTAGACCAAGATCGGGCTGGTGGATCTCGGAGCGCTCAGGACCACCATGCACGCCAACATGCTGGCATGAGCGAGGCACGGTCGCCTGGACAGGATATTGCTCCTTCTAACGTGGTTAGAAGTCCGAGCATATCCCGCTCCTCGCACCGTTCGCCACCACCGCCCGCCACTGCAGCAGAAGCTTTGGCGCGAGCTCAGCTGCTCCTAGACTACCCTCCAACGGCGGACAAGATCGACGATTGGAGGGCAACCATCCAGAGTCTCATCGGCTTCGCCAACGGCGACACTCCACGGCAACCGAGCACGTCGCAGCCGCGGCAAGCCAGCCAGGCACGAGCCGGAGGCGACAGGACTGGTGGGGGTGCAACTACTGTGCACTCTCCGCCCCGAAGGCCGAGATCGCCGACTCGCCGGATCCACCTCGACAGCGACTCCACCGCGTCGTCAGATCCGCGAGCACGTCGTGATCAGCGCCAAATTCTTCAAGAACGACAACAAGAAGACGCTCGTACTCGCATCGAGCACCGAAGGGAAGTGCGACGTCAATCAGACCAGCGCGCTGGGCCCTCTGTTGACATGCATGCGCTAGGGGAACCAGGCGACTTGCCGTATGCGGTAGGTTGCCCTGCGTTCACTCGTGAGCTGCGGCAAGTCCAGTGGCCCAGCACGAAGAATTTCAAACCAGATGTACCAGAGAAGTACGACGGCAAGACGCATCCGTCGGAGTTCCTCAGCATCTACACCATCGCAGTGCAGGCTGCCGGGGGGCGGGACGACAATGTCCTTGCCAACTACTTCCCGCTGGTGCTCAAGCCCAACGTCAGGTCCTGGCTCATGCACTTGCCGGACAACTCCATATCCTCCTGGGCTGATCTATGCCATCAATTTGTCGGCGCCTTTACAGGCGGCCACAAACCTCATGGCCAAGAGAGTGACCTTCATCTGCTCGCCCAGAAGGAAGGAGAGCCCCTGCGCAAGTACATTCAGAGGTTCAGCCGTGTACAGTATAACATCCCAGACGTCCACCCCGCCGCGGTCATCAGCGCATTCCATCAGAACGTGCGTAACCGCAGGATGCGGGAGGAGATGGCGATGTGCAGGATTAGAGATGTCAGTGAGCTGTATGCCCTGGCCGACAAGTGTGCACGTGCTGAGGAAGGGAGGAAACTCCCCGGAGAGAAGACCGGAGCAGAAGGATCTGATAGTGAGGATGTGAAAGTGCAACTATCCCTAGGTGGTTTTTGTAATTCATAACAACATATAGCTCATTGAGCTAATTCTATTCCATGATGATTATTTCAGGAAAGCTCAATGATTGGCATGGCATGGATGTGAAAGTGGAACCCTCAAAATGCTAAGGACAAAGGATTGGCTCAAGCTCAAAAGCTCAAGACTCTTCTTTTTATATTTTAGTGATCCAAGATCACATTGAGTCCATAGGAAAAGCCAATACTATCAAGGAGGGATGAGGTGTTGCTTAATGAGCCTCTTGCTCCATGTGCTTAATGATATGCTCCAAAATCCTCAACTACTTTCCCATATCCACATATGACCTAAACTCTAAGCCAAACTCGGTCCTACCGATTTTTCCTATCCGGCGCCACCGAGTTTCAATTGTCATTAGCCACTGCCAAACCCTAGCAATTCGGTCCTACCGATAAGGATCTCGGTCCCACCGAGATGGGGTTGCAAACTCTCTGTTTCCCTTTCGTAACTTTTCGGTCCCACCGAAAGAGCGAATCGGTCCAACCGAGATTGCAATGTAAACTCAGTGTTTCCCCTTTGTAACTTTTCGGTCTCACCGAGTTCCACTCGGTCTCACCGAAAGAGCAAATCGGTCCCACCGAGTTTGCCTAACCAACTCTCTGGTTAGCTAATTACCAAACTCGGTCTCACCGAGTTTGTGTAATCGGTCTCACCGAGATTACGTTATGCCCAAACCCTAACCGAATCGGTCCTACCGAGTTGCATGTCAGTCCCACCGAAATTCCTAACGGTCACTAGGTTTACCATTTCGGTCCGACCGAGTTTTCTAATTCGGTCCCACCGAGATTGGTAAATTGTGTGTAACGGTTGGATTTTGTGTGGAGGCTATATATACCCCTCCACCTCCTTCTCATTCTATGAGAGAGCCATCAGAACACACACATCATTCCTACTCATATGTTCTGAGAGAAAACCACCTACTCATGTGTTTAGATCAAGACATTCCATTCCTATCATATGAATCTTGATTTCTAGCCTTCCCAAGTTGCTTTCCACTCAAATCTTCTTTCCACCAAATCCCAATCCTATGAGAGAGAGCTGAGTGTTGGGGAGACTATCATTTGAAGCACAAGAGCAAGGAGTTCATTACCTACACACCATTTGTTACTTCTTGGAGAGTGGTGTCTCCTAGATTGGCTAGGTGTCACTTGGGAGCCTCCGACAAGATTGTGGAGTTGAACCAAGGAGTTTGTAAGGGCAAGGAGATCGCCTACTTCTTGAAGATCTACCGCTAGTGAGGCAAGTCCTTCGTGGGCGATGGCCATGGTGGGATAGACAAGGTTGCTTCTTCGTGGACCCTTTGTGGGTGGTTGCTTCTCCGTGAACCCTTCGTGGGTGGAGCCCTTCGTGGACTCGCGCAACCGTTGCCCTTGGGTGGAGCCCTGTGTGGACTCGCGCAACCGTTACCCTTCATGGGTTGAAGTCTCCATCAACGTGGATGTAGGATAGCACCACCTATCCGAACCACGGGAAAAACATCCGTGTCTCCAATTGCGTTTGAAATCTCCAAACCCTTCCCTTTATATTCTTGCAAGTTGCATGCTTTACTTTCCGCTGCCAATATACTCTTTGCATGCTTGCTTGAATTATGTGATGATTGCTTGAGTTGTCCTAAAATAGCTAAAATCTGCCAAGAACTAAAATTGGGAAAAGGTTAAGTTTTTATTTGGTCAAGTAGTCTAATCACCCCCCCCTCTAGACATACTTCGATCCTACAAGTGGTATCAGAGCTTTGGTCTCCATTTGCTTGATCTCCATAGCTTTTGGTGGTCATAGCCTTGGTTTCACAACCTAGGAGAGTATGGCGTCTAGTGAGGGAAATTATCACCGTAGAGGTCCTTACTTTGATGGTACTAATTTTGCTAGTTGGAAGCATAAAATGAAAATGAATATTCTTGGACATAACGCTGCCGTTTGGGCTATTGTGTGTGTTGGTTTGCAAGGTGACTTCTTTGATGGGAAAGAACCAAACCGTGAAGCTACCGTGGATGAGTTGAAGATGTTGCAATACAATGCTCAAGCTTGTGATATTCTCTTCAACGGATTGTTCCCCGAAGAATTCAACAAAATCAGCCGCCTTGAGAATGCAAAGGAAATTTGGGACACTTTGATTGATATGCACGAAGGTACCGACTCCGTCAAGGAATCCAAGTTGGATGTGCTTCAAAGCCAACTTGACAAGTTCAAGATGAAGGATGGTGAAGGTGTCGCCGAAATGTACTCTAGGCTTGTTCTCATCACAAATGAGATTGCCGGCTTAGGAAGTGAAGAGATGACCGATAAATTCATCATCAAGAAGATCCTAAGAGCCTTGGATGGAAAATATGATACCGTGTGCACATTGATCCAAATGATGCCCAATTACAAAGATCTCAAGCCAACAGAAGTGATTGGAAGAATTTTTGCTCATGAGATGTCACTTAAGGATAAAGAGGAACTTCACAGCAAATCAAGTGGTGCCTATAAAGCCTCATGTGAAGCCCCTACATCATCAAGTGAGAAACAAGACTTCAATCAAGAATTGAGCTTAATGGTGAAGAACTTCAACAAGTTCTACAAGAGTAGAAGCAAAGATAGAAGCTCCAAGTCAAGGTCCTACAATGACAAAAGATCTTCGAGTCGAGAGCGAAACTGTTACAATTGTGGAAGACCCGGACACTATTCCAATGAGTGTACGGCTCCCTACAAGAGAAGATAAGATTCTCCAAAAAGAAGAAGCAAAGGATCACCACCAAGAGAGAGAAGGAGTAGAGATGATCGTTATGAACGAAGATACTCATGGAGAAGCAAGGATTCGGAAAGGAAGGAAAAATCATCAAGGAGCTATACAAGACGAAGACATCAAGCTCATGTTGGTGAATGGGTATCCGGCTCCGACTCCGACAGCCACTCCGAGAGAAGTTATACTCCGACTCCGAAGATACTCAAGATGAAGGTGTTGCCGGTCTAGCACTTGTGTCAACCAACTCCTACGACATATTTGACTCACCAAATGAAGGAATTGGAAGATGCTTCATGGCCAAAGGTCCTAAGGTAACACACCCCGAGTATGTTGATTTGCTTGGTGACAACTCTAGTGATGAATACTATGATGAAAGACCAATTAATCATGCTAATCAAGATAAAACGAATGACAATGATAAGGAGAAGATTGAGGCTCTAACTAAAGAACTAAAAACTCTTAAGTTAGCTCATGACACTATCTTCGAAGATCACCGAGAACTTTTAAGAGCTCATGAGAAACTACGCTTTGAAAAGCTCAATCTTGAGCAAGAGAATGAGTTCTTAAAGGCAATCAATGATGATCTCCGCAAGAAAAGTTCTTCTTACATTGCCAAGCGTTTACTCTTATCCACTTACATGCCTCAAGTCAAATCTAACAAGAAAGATTCTTCCTCTAGTAGTAACAATGATCTTGCTAAATCCAATATTGTTGCTTCTAGTAGTTCTCTTGATTCCACTAATGATTCTCTTAGCCAAGTTACACTTGAGCAAGAAAATAGCTTATTGAAGGGAATTATAGAGAAAGGAGTGTACAAGAGCCTTGCCGGGAGTAAGCAATTCGAGGAAATTGTGCGCAAGCAAGGAATGCACCGGAAGAATCAAGGTGTTGGTTTTGAACGAAAGTTCAATGCCAATGGAGTTGAATGGGAAGAAGATCAATACCCCAAGACGAATTTTGTCCCTCAACAAGAGAAGTATACTTCTTTCAAGGGGACACAAGCTCAAGATGATCTTCCACCACAAGACTATGAGCAAAAAGGCAAGGAAAAGCTTCAAGAGGAAATTGATGCATTTGAAGAAGCTCCAAAGACCTTAGTCAAGTGGATTCCCAAGACTACTTCAAGTTCCACTTCATAAAGTACGACTACAACTCCAAGGATTCCCATCAAGATGATGTGGCTCCAAAAGAAGAAGAACTAGAGAGTTCTCGAGGGTGACTCCGCCAACATACTTCACTCTTATCATTTTGGCAAGAACAAGTGCAATCAACTTCCACATCTTGCACTAGTTCAAGGAGTCACAAACCCTCTTGTTGGTAAGACAAGGGACAAGGTAACCTAAAAAGCTTTCATGGACATCATCTTTTGTGTGCATCACTCTATGTCTATGGATATCCTTGTTTGTTCCTTGTGGGACTAACCCATGTAGGTATTGAAAGTGCAACTCACTCAAATGGATAGCTCCAAGAGATCTACATCAACATTGAGCATCCACATCTTCAATATCTACATGAAGTCATCATCGACAAAACCCAAGGTTAGTTCATCCCTCTTAGGGGGGATATCACATCTAGGGGGAGCTTTACTCTAAGACTTGAGCTAAAGCAACTCTAAAGATGTGAACAAAACAATGCTTTATGTAAAAGTGGCAACCCCACTTGAGCTTAAACGATGAGCATGACCTACGATCAAGTGTTCTCACTTGACTCCTAAGTCAATATACTCATATATAGATGACCTAGTCATCGCAAATTGCTTGATAGATGCTAGAATTGGTTGTGCATGCTTTGCCACATATTTCATTTGCTATCTTATTGTGTGAGCATGTTGGTTGCATATTTTACTCATTCAAGGACATCCACTTGTTGTTTTGATTGTTTGGCTTTATCTTCTTTTGCCAAGTGGATGGACAAGAATGCCTAAGAACCTCCTCTAGCTATCTATGCTTTTCTCGTCTCAAACTCTATTCATGCTGCATCACAAAATTTGATCAAGTCAGATTCGAACCACTCTGTGTGACGAGCGCTCGGAGTCCCCGATTCGTCATAGACTTAAACTTCCAAAACCTCTTTATGAATCTCGGTCCGACCGATACTCCATTTTCGGTCCTACCGAGTTCATTAAGTTGATCTAGGTTTTTGATCTCGGTGCAACCGATTTGAACTTTTCGGTCACACCGAGTTGCAATAACTGCACACAGTTTTGCATCTCGGTGCCACTGAGTTGTTCCACTCGGTCACACCGACAGGGTCGGGCTATATATAGTGACGGGCAGAATTTTGGAAATTTCTCCGAAACCTCCTCGCCCGCGCGATAGCCTGCTCTGCCCTCGAGGTCTCCGGATCATCTTCTCGCCGCTAGCAGCCTCCTGTCGCTGGTCTCCGCCGCCGTCAATGGATTTCTGCCCCGCCGTTGCCGCCGTAGCGAGTCTCCGCCGAACTAGGGTATGGACTCGATCTTTGTGCTACTCTCCACTCCGATTCCTAGCACATTGTGATGATCATGATTCTTGCCACGATTGAAACACTCCTATCCAGTCAATGAACTCACAGATTAGGCTTAATTCAAAAATTTTAGGGTTAGGTTTCCGCCGAAACCATCTCGGACCCACCGAGTTGAAAAACTCGGTCCCACCGATCTGGCTTTTGCCATTGCACAAGTTAAACTCGGTCTGACCGAGAATAACTTATCGGTGCGACCGATTTTGGAATTCTGTGAAACCCTAGCAGTCTTGGTGCCACCGAACTGTGACTCGGTCTGACCGAGTTCACCAGTTCTGGTGCCAAAACTGCTTCGGTGTCACCGAGTTTGAAAATCGGTAGATCCGAGATGCTTTCTGTGGAAAACTAAAACTAAGTTTTTGAATTAATCTTTTGCAAAAATCTCTGCTTTTTGTGATGCTCATCCACTCTATCTTATCCATGATCTATTCACAGGGTCAGCAGTCAGTTGCAACATGTCTGATCAAAGTGACAGCCAGAATGTGTCTGAGCAGCAAGTTGTGATGAGTGAGGGCACTAGCCCCTCAAGTTCTTCTGATGATGGCAGCAGGAGCACCCCCAGCAATCTGCCTAAGGCTGCCACACGTCAAAGGAAGAAGAGAACGTCTGATTCTGAGGATGAAGACTATGTGGCAGAGGAAGAGGCCACTTCCAAGAGGGTTGAGCCAGCTCAAGGCTCAAAGCCAGGCCTGAAAATCAAGAGGCCAGCAGGCAGGCAGCCCATGTCAAAAGCTAGAACATCAACTGAGAAGCCTGCTCCCATTGAGCCCGTTGCAGCTGAGGGGAAGAAGAGGAAAGAGAGAGTGAAAAAGACTGTGGCTAGGGTGCTTGGGAAGGCCTCCATCATGGTAGAGGAGGATGAGGAAGAAGAGGCAGCTGCACCAGCGCCCAAGGCAGCCAAACTCATGGGAGATACTATAAGGTCAGGAACAACTGCATCCAAGCCCAAGGAAGCGCCTAAGGCTGCATCTAAGCCTAAGAGTGCACCAAAGAGGAACACACGAAGCATCCCAGCTGCAGAAAAGAACAAGTCCCCAGTGCCTGAAGCTATCGAAGAAGAGGAAGAGAGTGTCCTTAGGAAGCTCAAGCCCAAGATCCCAGACCACAACGATGCTCATCCTGTGGCTGAGGATATGAAGCTCAGGAGAGATTCAGGGCTGAGGAAATGGAGAGAAGCAGATCCGTATGCTTCTAAGAGAAGGACTGCCGTGGATTACAGATTTCATACTAAGGAGCAGCAAGATTTCTATGAGACTGTTTTGCTTGACAAGAAGCCAATCGTTTGTGACATGAGATGGGTCGACTAGACCTATATCAAGGAGAATGAAGAGCACTATCCAGGAGTTCAAGACAGCTTCAGAGCATGTGGAGTAGAGGACTTTGTTGGGCAGAAGCTCACAAAGTGGAACGAGGAACTCATCATGCAGTTCTACTCCACAGCTCACTTTTATCCGGATGGCAGGATTACTTGGATGTCTGAGGGTACAAGGTACCAATCTAAAGTGGCTGAGTGGGCACAGATCATCAATGCCCCAGAAGAGCAAGATGAGGACTTGGATATCTATGCCAAGAAAAAGATGGATCACAACTCCATGTCAAACATGTACAAGGAGATCCCGAATGAAGCACTCGACACGTTCAAGTTTGGCTCAGTGCACTATCTGCTCTCAGGATTGCCTACGATCAATTGGATACTAAGGCACACCTTACTGCCCAAGTCTGGAGATCACAAGATGATCAGAGGCCACGCGATCAACCTGCTTCATGTCTTTGACATGCCTCAGAAGTTCAAGGTGATGAGCCTCATAGTTGAAACGATCAAAAGGACTGCGGCAGATCAAAAGAGGAGCTGTGGATATGCCCCTCAGATTCAGGAGCTCATCAACTCCAAGATGGGCACAGGCGTATATCTGTTGGATAAGGAACACCTGCCCATCCGTCCAGATTTTGAGAACAATGAAGTTGTGATGACAGAGAATGAGCCATCGTCTGCACAAGCTTATGCAAAGAAGGAGAAGGCGAGGAAGGAGAAAGCTGTCAGGATGCCTACTCAAGCAGAGGCATCTGAATACTTTTTGAAGACCAAACAAGAGCAGCTTGGTTACTTGATTGCGTCCACCCTGCGGATTGAGCAGAGTCTAGCCACCCTGACTCAGAACCAGGCGAGTTTAGAGAGGATCATGGAACAGAGGTTCTATGACTTGGACATCAAGGTAACAGAGTTCAGTCTGCAGTGGAGCAGCTCCAGGAGGACATGAATGAGAGGAGAGGCAGGACCACGACTCATGCGTTTGCGAGGGTGCCACGAGGTCCGAGGTCGTCTGCACTGCCAGTTGCTGACACCAGAGCTACAACGTCTGCACCAGCCACAGCCTCAGCTCCAGCGTCTACCTCAGCTCCAACTCCAGCGACTACTTCAACATCTACAGAAGCCTTCGTCCTTGGAGTGATCCGGACTCCACCACCACCTGAAGATCAAGCCTGAGCGACGACTTAGTACGATGCATTTTCTAGGAACTTTTTGGTAACTTGTTGCCAAAGGGGGAGAAGATGTATAGATCATAGGCTTCGAGAGAGAGAGTGTTGCTTTTCTCTCTTGCTTTATTTGGTGGTCTTTCGAACCTTTTTCTGCTTTTGAGTGCTTGATACTATGTCATTATTTGTGAGACATCGATGATCATGTGTTTGATCATAAGCTACACTTAATGTTTGCTTAATGCTTGCTCAAATATTATCATGCTATCTATCGTTTGTGATCATTCACTATTCTTGGTGATGAGTGCATGTTTTTCATTCTTATCATTTTGAGTGCTCCACCAAGATGAATGTGACATGGAAGAGTAACCCACGACTCTAACTCTTTGTGCATTTGCAGTCCAAAGCAAATTTTTAATATGCACAAATTTAGGGGGAGCTCTTACATATCACATACATCTCAAAGCGACGATATACTTCATGCTTATTATCATTTGTCGAAGCTTTGATCTATATGTTGTCATCAATTACCAAAAAGGGGGAGATTGAAAGTGCAACTATCCCTAGGTGGTTTTGGTAATTCATAACAACATATAGCTCATTGAGCTAATGCTATTCCAAGATGATTATTTCAGGAAAGCTCAATGATTGGCATGGCATGGATGTGAAAGTGGAACCCTCAAAATGCTAAGGACAAAGGATTGGCTCAAGCTCAAAAGCTCAAGACTCTTCTTTTTATATTTTAGTGATCCAAGATCACATTGAGTCCATAGGAAAAGCCAATACTATCAAGGAGGGATGAGGTGTTGCTTAATGAGCCTCTTGCTCCATGTGCTTAATGATATGCTCCAAAATCCTCAACTACTTTCCCATATCCACATATGACCTAAACTCTAAGCCAAACTCGGTCCTACCGATTTTTCCTATCCGGCGCCACCGAGTTTCAATTGTCATTAGCCACTGCCAAACCCTAGCAATTCGGTCCTACCGATAAGGATCTCGGTCCCACCGAGATGGGGTTGCAAACTCTCTGTTTTCCTTTCGTAGCTTTTCGGTCCTACCGAAAGAGCGAATCGGTCCCACCGATATTGCAATGTAAACTCAGTGTTTCCCCTTTGTAACTTTTCGGTCTCACCGAGTTCCACTCGGTGTCACCAAAAGAGCAAATCGGTCCCACCGAGTTTGCCTGACCAACTCTCTGGTTAGCTAATTACCAAACTCGGTCTCACCGAGTTTGTGTAATCGGTCTCACCGAGATTACGTTATGCCCAAACCCTAACCGAATCGGTCCTACCGAGTTGCATGTCAGTCCCACCGAAATTCCTAACGGTCACTAGGTTTACCATTTCGGTCCGACCGAGTTTTCTGATTCGGTCCCACCGAGATTGGTAAATTGTGTGTAACGGTTGGATTTTGTGTGGAGGCTATATATACCCCTCCACCTCCTTCTCATTCTATGAGAGAGCCATCAGAACACACACATCATTCCTACTCATATGTTCTGAGAGAAAACCACCTACTCATGTGTTGAGATCAAGACATTCCATTCCTATCATATGAATCTTGATTTCTAGCCTTCCCAAGTTGCTTTCCACTCAAATCTTCTTTCCACCAAATCCAAATCCTATGAGAGAGATGAGTGTTGGGGAGACTATCATTTGAAGCACAAGAGCAAGGAGTTCATTACCTACACACCATTTGTTACTTCTTGGAGAGTGGTGTCTCCTAGATTGGCTAGGTGTCACTTGGGAGCCTCCGACAAGATTGTGGAGTTGAACCAAGGAGTTTGTAAGGGCAAGGAGATCGCCTACTTCGTGAAGATCTACCGCTAGTGAGGCAAGTCCTTCGTGGGCGATGGCCATGGTGGGATAGACAAGGTTGCTTCTTCGTGGACCCTTTGTGGGTGGTTGCTTCTCCGTGGACCCTTCGTGGGTGGGGCCCTTCATGGACTCACACAACCGTTGCCCTTGGGTGGAGCCCTGTGTGGACTCGCGCAACCGTTACCCTTCGTGGGTTGAAGTCTCCATCAACGTGGATGTAGGATAGCACCACCTATCCGAACCACGGGAAAAACATCCGTGTCTCCAATTGCGTTTGAAATCTCCAAACCCTTCCCTTTATATTCTTGCAAGTTGCATGCTTTACTTTCTGCTGCCAATATACTCTTTTCATGCTTGCTTGAATTATGTGATGATTGCTTGACTTGTCCTAAAATAGCTAAAATCTGCCAAGAACTAAAATTGGGAAAAGGTTAAGTTTTTATTTGGTCAAGTAGTCTAATCACCCCCCCCTCTAGACATACTTCGATCCTACAGGATGCTGCCCCGGCAAAGAAAAACCGGCGGCGGAACAGGAAGAAGAAAGGCAAAGAGGTGCTAGTCGTTGAGCAGTCCGGCAACGAAGGTGGCGCCAAGAAGGCCAAAGTTGGTAGCTCCGGCAAGGAGGTTGCCGCGTGCACCAACTGCCAGGCTGTGGCAATCGCCGACAAGTAGGACGGCGCCGACAAGCAGTACTGCAAGATTCATCGCACCAAGGGCCATGACCTCCAGAGCTGCAAGAAGGTCGAGCAGCTTGTCCAGCAGCAAAAGGCTGAGTACGAGCGGTGAGACAAGGAGAGGGCCCAAGGAGGTGCTGGAGAATCCGGCAAGAAGCGCGCCGGCCGGGGAGGACGCCGCGGCAAGGCCAAGCAGCGGCAAGGAGACAGACCTCCCTGCGGCCGCGACAACGATGAAGACGACGACGACGACGAAGACATGGATGATGTTGAGACCAGTGAGCAGGAGTTTCAGAAAGCCACAGAGGTCTTGTGCGTTGACGGCGGTGCTTCTTTGCACACTTCACACCGCCAACTCAAGCAGTGGGTGCGGGAAGTCAATGCAGCGGAACCACCTGTCGAATCACGCAAACTTCTAAAATGGTCCAGCACGCCTATCATCTTTGACATTGAGGACCACCCTGATCGCACAACTGCGGTCGGGTGCTTGTCGATGTTGGTTTCACCAACTATCCGCAACCTCAAGGTCACAAAGATGTTAGTTGACGGCGGGGCCGGCTTGAACCTGATCTCCTCCGCTGTACTCCAGAAACTCCAGATCCCTGACAGCGAGCTCAAAGAGACCGGCACATTCCAAGGAATTAACCCGGGAAGGAGCAAGCCGAAGGGGAAAGTCACGCTGCCCGTAACATTTGGCAGCGAGCTGAACTTCAGGACTGAGAGGGTCACATTTGACGTTGCCGATATTCCATTGCCTTACAATGGAATACTTGGCCGTCCAACACTCGCCAAGTTTATGGCAGCCTCTCACTACGCATATAACATGCTGAAGATGCCAGGCCCGATAAGCGTCATCTCTGTCCCTGGCGACAAGAAAGATGCTCTTATCTGTGCCGACAAGATCTACCGGGAAGCAGCAGCCGCAGCAGAGCGCGAGTCACTTGCCGCTGAAGCTCCCGGGGGGGAAGAAGACCAAGTCCGGCAAGAGTTCTGATGCCCACTCCGGCAAGCGCACCTCTTCGGAGTGCTGCGCTGCTGTCGAGGACGCACCATCGAGCTCCACCGGCAAGTGTAAGAAGACGATGGCAGCTCCGCCAGAGACGAAAAAGGTGTCCGCCAAGGAGGACGGCACTGGTGGTACCTTCACCATCAGTGCCACTCTCGACCCTAAATAGGAAAGCGCGCTCCTTGCTTTCCTGCGGGCGAATGTCGACGTGTTTGCGTGGCAACCGTCTGACATCCCCGGTGTTCCCTGGAAAGTAATTGAGCACCACCTTGCCGTTTGTCCTCATGCGCGGCCCGTCAAGCAGAAGGTCAGGAAACAAGCAGTGGAGCGCCAAGAGTTCATAGCAGAAGAGACCAAGAAGTTGGAAGCAGCGGGCCTTGTCAGAGGAGTGCTCCATCCTGCATGGTTGGCCAATCCTGTAGTCGTGCGCAAGGCAAACGGGAAATGGAGACTTTGTATCGATTTTGCTGATGTTAACAAAGCTTGTCCCAAAGACCCATTTCCTTTGCCGCGCATTGACCAGATTGTTGATTCCGCAGCCGGATGTGATTTGCTTTCATTTCTTGACGCATACTCAGGATACCATCAGATCTTCATGGCAGAAAAGGATGAGGAGAAGACCGCATTTATTACTCCACGTGGCACGTACTGTTTCGTACGGATGCCTTTTGGTTTAAAAAATGCTGGTTCAACATTTGCAAGAGTAGTCCATGTCGCTCTGGAGCCACAAATACACAGAAATGTGGAAGCCTACATGGATGACATAGTGGTCAAGAGCAAGGACAAGGCGACTCTGATTCAAGATTTAGACGAAACCTTTGCAAATCTGCACAAGATCAGCCTCAAGCTTAACCCAGAGAAGTGTGTGTTTGGAGTTCCTTCCGGCAAGCTTCTCGGGTTCTTCGTGTCTCAGCGGGGAATTGAAGCCAATCCCGACAAGATCAAGGCCATTGAGCAGATTGAAGCACCAAAGCGCGTCAAGGATGTAGAAAGACTTGCCGGTTGTATGGCTGCTCTCAGCAGGTTTATCTCTCGGTCTGCTGAGCGCGCCCTGCCGTTTTTCAAATTATTGAAAAAGGCAGGCCCAATGAGATGGACTCCGGAAGTGGAGGCTGCGCTGCAAGACTTGGAGATACCTGTCCTCCCCTCCAATACTTGTCGCACCTAAGCCACAAGAGAAGTTACTGCTGTACATAGCGGCAACCAATCAAGTGGTTAGTGCTGCGTTAGTAGCAGAGAGGGAGGCAGATGACGAGCCAGCAACCACGGCAAGCGCATCCAGCGACAAGAAAGGGGCTTCCCCGGCAAGCTCTGGTCCCGACAAAGATGGATCTGCGCAGATGCGAGAGGAGATACAGAAGAAGGTGGTGCAGCGCCCAGTTTACTTTGTCAGTTCCCTTTTGCAGGGGGCTAGGTCAAGGTACTCTGGCGTGCAGAAATTGCTTTTCGGCCTCCTCATGGCCTCGAGAAAGCTGCGCCATTACTTCCAAGCACATGAGATCACAGTTGTCACTCACTTTCCGCTGAAGAGGATATTACAGAATCCAGAAGCGACAGGCAGGATTGTTGAGTGGGCACTGGAACTGTCAAGCTTTGGCCTCAAGTTTGAAAGTACTTCAACTACCCAGAGCAGAGCATTGGCAGAATTTATAGCAGAATGGACGCCAACACGAGATGAAGAAATTCCAGAAACAAGCATCCCCGACAAGGAAGTAAGCAAAGAGTGGCTGATGTACTTTGATGGTGCTTTTTCGCTGCAAGGCGCCGGCGCTGGCGTGCTGCTTGTCGCACCCACCGGAGAACACCTCAAGTACGTAGTCCAGATGCACTTTCCCAAGGAGCAGGCAACAAACAATACTGCAGAGTATGAGGGATTGCTTGCCGGTCTCAGGATCGCGGCAGACCTTGGGATCAAGAAGCTCATTGTCAGGGGTGACTCACAGCTTGTCGTCCGCCAAGTAAACAAGAGTTATCAGAGTCCGTTGATGGAAGCTTACATCGACGAAGTGAGAAAGCTAGAAGAGCACTTTGACGGCCTACAAATGGAACATGTTCCAAGAGCTCAGAACGCTATTGCCGATGGCCTGTCAAAGTGCGCCGCACTTAAGCTACCTGTGGAACCAGGGATCTTTGTGCTCAAGCTCACTCAACCGTCCGTAACACCATCAACTGGACAGAGCAAGAAGAGGAAGTTGATTTCTGGTGACTATTTGCCGGCAGAGCTTCCCGAAGCCGCCGCCAAGAAGGTCCCTAAGATCAACGCCGAAGGCGCTGAGGAGCAGTCTGCTCCGGCAAGCCCCAGGGTTTGTTCCGTTGAAGCAGAAGCTCCCGATAGGTTTTGCTCCGGCAAGCTTGTCGGGGAACGTCAAGCTCCGGCAGAGACGCAGCTTCTCGCCGTAGAAGCGGATGTTCCCGTAGCAGCTGAGACCAACACCAAGAGCGCTGAGGAGCAAGATGCTCCGGAAAGCCCTAGGGTTTGTTCCGTTGAAGCAGAAGCTCCCGACAAGTTTTGCTCCGGCAAGCTTTCCGGGGAACGTCAAGCTCCGGCAGACCCGCAGGTTCTTTCCGTAGAAGCGGATGTTCCCGCAGCAGCAGATTTGCCTTTAGTCCTTGTTGTCGAGCCGCAGGCTCCAGCATGGGCGCAGCAGATTGTCCGTTTCCTTCAGACAGGAGAACTTCCCGAAGAGCAAGAAGAAGCGGAAAGAGTAGCCCGACAGTCAAGTATGTACCAGTTTGTCGACAAGACACTGTACAGAAGAAGACTGAACGGTGTGAAATTGAAGTGTATTCACCGGGAAGATGGACAGAAGCTGTTGGCAGAGATACATGGAGGCATATGTGGTCACCACATTGGCGCAAGAGCACTTGTGGGCAAAGCATTCCGGCAAGGTTTCTTCTGGCCAACAGCCCTCCAGGATGCAACTGCACAAGTAACCAAGTGTGAAGCGTGCCAGTTCCATTCCAAACAGATACACCAACCAGCTCAAGCTCTCCAGACGATCCCTTTATCCTGGCCATTTTCGGTCTGGGGGCTCGACATCCTCGGCCCCTTTCCCCGAGCTGTCGGGGGCTTTGAGTACTTGTACGTTGCAATCGACAAGTTCACAAAGTGGCCGGAAGTGGAACCAGTGAGGAAGGTGACCGCACAGTCAGCCATCAAGTTCTTCAGGTCGATTTTTGCTGCTTCGGGATCCCTAACAGGATAATCACCGACAATGGTACACAATTCACGAGCCGCACCTTCATGCAGTACGTCCAAGATCTTGGCGCCAAGGTCTGCTTCGCTTCTGTTGCTCACCCGAGAAGCAACAGTCAAGCGGAGAGGGCAAATGCTGAAGTGCTGCGCGGGCTCAAGACCAGAACTTTCGACAGGCTGCACAAGTGCGGAAGAAACTGGATCGAGGAGCTGCCGGTGGTTCTTTGGTCGATCAGGACGACACCAAATCGAGCCACTGGCCAGACACCTTTCGCTCTAGTCTATGGAGCAGAGGCAGTTATCCCCACGGAACTCGTATACGGGTCACCTCGAGTGCTCGCTTATGATGAGCTTGAGCAAGAGCAGCTGCGACAAGATGACGTGCTGCTCCTTGAGGAAGACCATCTTCAGGCTGCTGTGCGAGCTGCTCGCTACCAGCAAGCTTTGCGCCGCTACCATAGCCGCAAAGTTAATGCCAGAAGTCTCGAGGAAGGCGACCTTGTTCTTCGGCGCGTTCAGTCCGCCAAGAATTCTAACAAGTTGATGCCAAAGTGGGAAGGCCCTTACCGGGTGAAACGAGTCACTAGGCCTGGCGCTGTCCGCCTTGAGACCGAAGATGGAATTCTGGTGAGCAACTCCTGGAACATTGAGCATCTTCGTAAGTTTTACCCGTAAGGCGCGGTTGCCGGAACCTGTTCCGGAAACCACCTTTTGTACAAGTCTTGCCACTGTTGCATATAATCCTTTGTACAAAGCCGGGCGCAGAACCCGTGCATAAATAAAGCTCATGTGCCCCACGCATTTTGTCGATTTTATGCTTTCTATCTTTTGGCATATATGATCTGACACTTTGTGCAGCACCTACTCCACGGTAAGCAATAACGAGCCGTAAAGCTCCATATCTGTATTGTCTCTTCTTTCTTTTGAAAGGAAGGTTCCCCTCGCCCACAAGTTTGCCGGGGGGAGAGGAGAAGATGATGGTATGGACCAGGCGTCGTTCAAGAAAGTTTTGCCTTGCCGGGAAGCAAACAACAGAAAAGCTAAGTTGCCAAAGTTTGAGCAATCAAATTTTTTAACTTTTAAGTTATCTCCCTTGAACGACCTCACTTTGTATGGAAAACCTGTGCGCGGAGGAACCAACTCATAGCTAGTAGCGCCCTTACTTTGTTTCGAGTCCGCTCAACAACTTAAGTGAGCTGCTAGCACCCTTACTTTGTTTCGAGTCCGCTCAACAACTTAAGTGAGCCGCTAGCGCCCTTACTTTGTTTCGAGTCCGCTCAACAACTTAAGTGAGCTGCGACTAGTTGCGACAAGGTTTCTTGTCGGTAACGGCACCGCCAGCAGGCTGCTGACATTCCGCACTCAGCGCTCGCGGCTTAGGTGCCTGCACCGGCCAGTTCCCTAAAAGCGTAGGGTAAAAAAACATACAAAGGGAGGAATCGAGTAAAGGGAATAACGTTGCGATCATTTCCCAGAATAGAGTTATATTACAAAAATAACTTGTCGCGGCTCTAACAGATTGTTTTCATGATAAGATAAACAGTGACAAGGAAAGAAGAAATGGGCAGCCTAATCTACGCGATCGCCTTCAACCCTCTTGATCCCGCTCACCTTGTCCACAATGGGTGCGACAAGGGCCTTGAGCTCCTCCAGATCAGCTTCTGGCGGCAAGGTCCTGAGGATGTTGGTGAGGCGGAGGCCCGGATTGCGGAAGGCCACCTTCATCAATACTTTCTGGAGGGCCCCCGCGCAGATCTTGCGCGACTCGTCAGCCAGTTGCTTGGGGATCCTCTCCCGGAGTCGCTGAAGGGCCGTTGCCACGCCCTTGAAGAACAGAATGAGCTTGGTGCTGGGTTGGAGGTTGTCGTCGGAGGGATACCCGAGATCCTCCATCCCCAGTTGCGCCAGCTCCTTGTCGATGTCCGTGGCGGCGTTCACAAGACTCTCCGTCCAGTGCATCACGGTCTCCCTGAAGGCGTTCTGGGCGGTGGCAGCACTCTTCAGCAGCGCCTTGTCGGCCTTGATTTCCTCCTTCAAGGCCGCCTCCCACTTCTTGGCGCTGTCCAGAGTCTTGGTCAAAGTGGTTAGCTTCAATTCAAGATCCACGTTGGAGACCTTGGCGGCGCTGAGCTCCTTGCCCTTCTCGGAGAGATCGGCCTCCAGCCGCGCCACCTTCGTCTTCAACTCCTCCTTGGCGGCCTCGGCGGCGGCGGCAGCGTCCTCCGCTTGCTTGAGGGCTCCGCCAAGTTTCTCCTCGCGCGAGGCAAGCTCCTCCTCGTGGGCGTCAAGATTGACCTTCCGCTGCGCCAGCTCGCCCTCCTCCGCGGCTAGCTTCACAGCGGCAAGTCGCTGGCGCTCTTCGGCTTCGGCCTTCTCGAGGAGAAAGGCCTTCTGCACTTCAACAAGCTGTTCCCACTCTTCCGCCAAGGATCGGAGGGCTTCCCGATGGAAACCCCCGAGCTCTTCCGCGCGCTTTTCAATGTCTGCTCCCGCCTTCGCGACAAGCGCCTCGCGGTACTCCAGCTTGGCTTGTCGCGCGCGGTAGAGCGACATCAACTTCCGCAGCAGCCGCTCTTCTTCGGGCTCGTTGCTGCTGCTGCTTGGCGCGTCAACCAGCGTCAGCCCGCCGAAGGCGAGCACTTCCCCGTCGAAGATCTCCCCCTCGACCGGCGCCCTGGAGCTTGACGCCCAGGGGAGGTTGATGAAGACGTCATCGCCGGCCTTCAGGTATACGCCTGGCTGGGGCTCTCGGGAGCCTGGCGCTGCGGCAGCGGCGGACGGGTCGGCGGTCGGTGTAGCGCCTGGCGCTCCTGCGGCCTCAGGGCCGTCAGTGCGATCGCCGGACCCCTCGCTAGTTGCCGCGGCGTCAGCCTTGGCGGCCTCTGCGCCGGCGGCATCTCCAGCACCAGTTGCCTCGTCGGCGGTGACCTCGGTTTCCATCTGCTCCGCAGCGAATGGACCTGACGGCCGGAAAAGGGGAAGAGTCAAGCAAAATCCAGCAAAAACTCAAGAAGATCAGAAGAAGAAGAACCCAAGGGAAGTTTTGAAGCAAGAGGAGTACCTGCACCAGGTTCTGCAGTTGTGGTCTCCGCCGTCGGGGGGCCGCTGGTGCTATCCCTTGCCGGAGAGCCCTCCCTTGCCGGAGACTTCTCCCTTGCCGGAGAACCCTCCCTTGCCGGAGACTTCTCCTTACCGGGAAGCCCACCCTTGCCGGAGAATTATCCCTTGTCGGGGGATTATCCCTTTGCTCCTGGTGGTGCTGCTCGGCTCCTACACAAGTCAACAAGTAGATATCAGCAAAGACAAGTACCCAAGCGCGCCTCGCAGCAGAAAGTAAATAATACACTTACGCTGGGGGCTGCCCTGGAGAAAAGTCGCCGGGTCCGGCAAGGTTGTCTCGGGCGCGCCACCTGCTGTCGCAGTGGGCTCGTCCTCGATGACGATCACCGGGACCTTAGCTCTCTTCGCCGCTCTCTGGGCCAGAGTCCTGAAGAGGAACAGGTTTAGGGAAAAGCAAGTGAGAAACAAGACAAAACAGCAAGAATTGAGGAACTATAAGTACAGCAAGAGAAGCTTACTCTTCTTCTTCCTCCTCGTCGGAGCTGAACGCGGAGAAGTCGAAGTCCGGCGCGCGCCCGGCGTGAGGAGGCGGAGGGGTAGCTTCCCTTGGCCGCTTGGCGGGAGCGGTGGCAGTGGTCTGAGACGACCCCGCTCCGGCTGTCGGCGCGGCGTGAGTAGCGGCAGGGACTGAAGCAGTGGTCCGGCTAGACTCCGCTCCAGTTGCCGTCGCAGCATGAGGCGCTCCCGCGGCAACGGTGTTTGCCGCGGTAGAGCGTGTCACGCGGCGTGGCGACTGTTGACCCGCTTGCCGCTCCGCCACATCACCGGCCTTGCGGAGACGCCTTCTTGGTGGGGATGGAGGCTCTGCTTGTGGCAAGCTGCTCGAAGATGAGGAGGAAGAAGAGTTTATTTCCAACGAGCCGCTCGTGTCCTTGGCGGGCTCGCTCGGCTCGGCATCACGCCCGGCAAGCTCCTTCTTGCCGGCGGGCTCCCCTCGCTCGGTGTGGCTTGCCACTTCCGCTGCATCAGCCTCCTCCACAGTGAATCCGAACTCGCCCGCGGCTGCGGCTGCCGCTGCCTCCTCCAGCCTAGTGGCGATGAGCGCCAACTCCGCATCCGTGGTGTCGCGGGTGAGGCCGTCCTTCTCGTCGGGGCGGATTGGCACTTCCACCAAGTCGTCGAAGAACTGCTGCACGACCTCGTCCGCAGGCTCCTGCCAAGTTGGCACAATCCCGTGCGAGTCGCATTCCGGCATCATTGCACGGATGCGGTCGAGCGAGGAATTGTTGCACAATGGAACGACGCCCCCCGGCAACCTGAAAACCTCGGGATGTTGGGGGTCATATTTGAACAGCTCCTGCAGCATTGCGTTGAGCTCTAGGACTGTGAAGTTGTAGTTGAGGCCCGGCCGTAGCCTCATGATGTCTGCCGCGTTCTTGAACTCCCAAGTGGGCCTCCCCCGTTCCTGCAAGGGGGCGATGCGGCGGTGAAGGAAGTCTGCGCCAACAGCGCCAACAGTAAGCCCGGCAAGCCTGAGGCGCAAGATCCTGGTGATGGCAATCTTCAGCCTGTCGTCTTCCGGGGCCACATCGCTCCAATCGATGCCGCGTGCTACTGGGGTTTGGCGCCGGGTGGTGAATGGCTGCGGATTCTCCTCGTCAATCCAGCACCAATCTGCTCTCCACTCCTCCCACTTGCCGCGGAACTCTCCCTCCAGATAGGTTTCCTTCTTGCCGGCCCTTGAGATCCAGGCAATTCCGCCGGATAGAGGCTCTCCTCTCTCTACTCGGGGTATGAAGAAGTGGCGGAAGAGGGCTACGTTGGGAAGGACTCCGACAAAGTTTTCGCAGAGATGTGCGAAAACTGCCATGGTCAGAACGGCATTGGGGGTGAAGTCAAGGAGGTGGAATCCATAGGTATTCATAATGTCACAGAAGAATTCAGAGAAAGGCGGGCAGAGCCCGCAGTAGAAGAACAGAGCGAAGAAGGGGTATCCATTTGGGGCCTTCTTCCAAGCAGCGGCGGGGAGTACCTTCGTGCGCGGATGCGCCCGTGTCTCCGCCGACCAGAAGAGGTAGTAGTTCTCCCTCAGCTCCTTCGCGGCAAGCTTGGGGGGGGGGGGGAAACTGCGCGCTCCTTCCGCAGCGCCGCGAGCCGCTGCGCCTCGGTCGACTTCATGGCCTTCCCCTTGTCGGCCTTTAGAGCCATGGTGGAAGCAGTGGAGGAGGTCGACGGCGTTGGTGATGCTGGTGGCGATGGGGGGCGGGGCGCTGCTCTCTCTCTTTCGGCTTTGGGAAGACGAGGGAGCGGCGGAGATTTCTAAGATTGGAAGCAGCAACGGGCGAATGTGCGAACTGCCCCCGTTTCCCCTGCTTATAAAGAGGGAGGGGGCGGACGTTCCGCATTTCCGAATAAATAAACCCCCACGATCTCTCCCACGACGCCGCATTCGACGCGTGCCGTTCGGGGAGGGCGCGGTGGATACGGAGTAAGATACGGCGTAACCTAGGCCGCGCGTGCCGGTGCCCTGTTTTGGGCCTGGCCCAACAGCGCTCGGCACCGTGTATGGCCTAGGCCCGGGGGCTCCTGTCGGTGTACTAGAGTAGGGGTACCCTAGTATCCCGAACTTGTGCACGGGCAGTCGCAGCATCCTGCGGCAAGGCTTGCCGGGTGACCGCCAAGGTCCTCCGTGGTTCCTTTGGAGCCATTCAAGAACAAAGTGTCCAAGCCAAGAAGACAAGACCCCGGCAAGAGGAGCTTGCCGAGAAGGCTAGCAAAAGCATCCCAAGACCCCGGCAAGAGGAGCTTGCCGGGAAGGCCACCCAAGGCATTGCAAGGAACTTGCCGCGGCGCACCACGCGCCCCGGCAAGGCCCGGTGAGCGACAAGCTCCCGGACGCGACAAGACAACGACAGCGGCAAGGCGCTTGCCGTGGCAAGCCACCTCCCTGGGCCCGCGCTCCAGCGCATCCACCAACGTGTCGCTCTGGGGCCCTTCTAGGCGTACGTGGCGGGAGGCTGTGCAGCCAGCGGCGTGCGGTGGCAAGCGGCGCTGACAAGATCGCCATCGTGGCGAACGGTGGCGTCCCTGGCGGTCCCTTTTCGCACTGTTTAGGCGACACAGACGGGCATTTAAGGCCCTTGTCCCCTGCCGTCAGGGTTAGGTATGATACACTGTAGCAGGTAGCTGTACCTACCACAGCACCTTTCCATTTTTGCCCTTTACCTTCGTTGCCACCTGTGGTAACCCCTTGAGCATATAAAAGGAGGCCCGTGTGCAACGTAGAAGGGGGTTAGCTGGTTCGAACACTCACGCTCGGTCTTGTTAGCTGCGGGTGTATACTGTAGCACTCCGCGCAACCGAGCAAGAAATCAATACAAACCACAAAGCAGGAGTAGGGTTTTACGCATCCGTGCGGCCCGAACCTGGGTAAACTGCTCGCGTGCATCGCCTCGATCCGCTCTTTGCACGATCTCCGCCCCCGCCGAACCGAAAGGGACCCGGTCCGCCGGTCCCACAGGTGCCCGTGGATCAGTACCCCGGCAACGATAGGATTGGATGAGCACCGGACAGTGGTCAGAGGAACTCTTCGGAAGACCATGTTTCAGTCATCTTGTTCTCAAACACCCTGAAGTGCGAGAATGTAAAAGAGAGATCGAATCTTGCGGGTAAAGTGTACAAACCTCTGCAGAGGGTTAAAACCAAATCGATTAGTTGCGTCCCCGGTTATGGACAATTTGAGCCTCTGGACTTGGATCTATCTCGGAACTCTCAACACCGGATTGATAACTTAATTGTGGGCAACTTATGATGATTTTGGGCTATGAGACATCGGTTGGCGGAACCATGTCATGATAGAAAACTCCGTAGTACAGACTCCTGATATTTCTTTGTTGTAGGGAAAATAAAACCAGGTTTTACGCAAAAAAAACCTTAGATACGGAACCACAAAGCCATATTGCATATGTATAGTTTTATCATCTGTTCCTCTTATAGTGATCTTGCCGGTACATTCAATGTATTGACCTACACGGCTGCAACGTATCATGTTGCATGATTATTTATTCAATGAGTAAGAGTTACGATATAAGGTTACGGTCTACACTCAACTTGCCGATGGCGTTGATGGGAATCCACACCCGTTGATTGTTTCCACTGAGACTTATAAGGTATATATTAGTTTTATATTATTTATACATGTGATTGCACTTTGATATATACAATGATGTACTGTGTGTGCCAGCATACTGATCCAGGGATGGCACGAATACACAGAGGCTTAACCATCTAAGGTCAGGTCGCTACACATCGGTATGTATTATTTCCAATAAGTCAGTGGCTTGCTCCATTGTTCTGGAGAACAGAGTTTTAGTCATCTTGCCCATGAGGCATGGTTCGCAAGCATCAAATGATTCATAATCAAGTGATTCCAAAAGCCCATCTGCATGGAGTTTCTTCATGTGCTTTACACCAATATGACCTAAACGGCAGTGCCACAAGTATGTTGCACTATCATTATCAACTTTGCATCTTTTGGCATCAATATTATGAATATGTGTATCACTACGATCGAGATTCAATAAACCATTCACATTGGGTATATGACCATAGAAGGTTTTATTCATGTAAATAGAACAACAATTATTCTTTGACTTAAATGAATAACCGTATTGCAATGAACATGATCAAATCACATTCATGCTCAACGTAAACACCAAATAACATTTATTTAGGTTCAACACGAATCCCAAAGGTAGAGGGAATGTGCGATGGTGATCGTATATATCAACCTTGGAATCACTTCCAACACACATAGTCACCTCTCCCTTAACTAGTCTTTGTTTATTCTGCAACTCCTATTTCGAGTTACTAATCTTAGCAACTGAACCGGTATCAAATACCCAGGGGCTACTATTAATACTAGTAAGGTACACATCATAACATGCATATCAAATATACCTTTGTTCACTTTGCCATCCTTCTTATCCGCCAAGTATTTGGGACAGTTCCATTTCCAGTGACCATATCCTTTGTTGTAGAGGCACTCAGTTTCAGGCTTGGGTCCAGCTTTGGGCTTCGTCATGGGAGCGGCAACCTGCTTTCCATTCTTCTTGAAGTTCCCTCTCTTTCCCTTACCCTTTTTTCTTGAAACTAGTGGTCTTGTTAACCATCAACACTTGATGCTCTTTCTTGATTTCTACCATTGCCGATTTCAGCATCGCGAAGAGCTCGGGAATCATTTTTGTCATCCCTTGCATATTATAGTTCATCACGAAGTTCTAGTAGCTTAGTGATAGTGACTAGAGAACTTTGTCAATCACTATCTTATCTGGAAGATTAACTCCCACTTGATTCAAGTGATTGTAGTACCCACACATACTGAGCACATGCTCACTGGTTGAGCTATTCTCCTCCATCTTGTAGGCAAAGTACTTGTCACAGGTCTCATACTCCCGACACGGGCATGAGTCTGAAATACCGATTTCAGCTCTTGGAACATCCATATGCTCCATGGCATTCAAAAAAATTTTGAAGCCGATTCTAAGCTATAAAGCATGGCGCACTAAACTATCAAGTAGTCATCATATCGAGCTTGCAAAACATTCGTAATGTCTGCATCTGCTCCTGCAACAGGTCTCTCACCTAGCGGTGCATCAAGGACATAATTCTTTTGTGCAGCAATGAGGATAATCCTCAGATCACGGACCCACTCCGCATCATTTCTACTATCATATTTCAACTTAGTTTTATCTAGGAACATATCAAAAATAAAACGGGGGAGCTATACGCGAGCTATTGATCTACAACATGGATATGCAAATACTATCAGGACTAAGTTCATGATAAATTAAGTTCAATTAATAAAATTACTTAAGAACTCCCACTTAGATAGACACCCCTTAAGTCATATAAATGATACATGATCCAAATCAACTAAACCATGTCCGATCATCACGTGAGATGGAGTAGTCATCAATGGTGAACATCTCTATGTTGATCATATCTACTATATGATTCACGTTTGACCTTTTGATCTCCAGTGTTCTGAGGCCATGCCTGTACATGCTAGGCTCGTCAAGTTTAACCCGAGTATTCCGCATGTGCAAAACTGTCTTGCACCCGTTGTATGTGAACGTAGAGTCTATCACACCTTATCATCACGTGGTGTCTTGAAATGACGAACTATAGCAACGGTGCATTTTCAGGGAGAACACTTTTATCTTGAAATTAAGTGAAGGGTTCATCTTATAAGGCTACCATCGTTCTAAGCAAAATAAGATGCATAAAAGATAAACATCACATGCAATCAAAATATGTGACATGATATGGCCGCCATCATCTTGTGCTTTTGATTTCCATCTCCAAAGCAACGTCATGATCTCCATCGTCACCGGCTTGACACCTTGATCTCCATCGTAGCGTCATTGCATCGAGGTCGTCATGCCAACTATTGCTTCTACAACTATAGCTAACGCATAATGATAAAGTAAAGCAATTACATGGCGCTTGCACTTCATACAATAAAGAGACAACCCTAAGGCTCCCGTCGGTTGTCGATCTTTCAAAACATGATCATCTCATACATCAACATATATCACATCATATCTTGACCATATCACATCACAACAAACCCTACAAAAACAAGTTAGACGTCCTCTACTTTGTTGTTGCAAGTTTTACGTGGCTGCTACGGGCTTCTAGCAAGAACCGTTCTTACCTACGCATAAAACCAAAACAGTGATTCATCAATTTTGTTGTTTTAACCTTCTTTAAGGACCCACCACAGTCAAATTCGATTCAACTAAAGTAGGAGAAACAGACACCCGCCTGCCACCTTTATGCAAAACTAGTTGCATGTCTGTCGGTGGAACCGGTCTCATGTGCGTGGACATGTAAGGTTGGTCCAGGCCGCTTCATCCCACAATACCACCGAATCAAAATAAGACGTTGGTGTTAAGTAGTATGACTATCACCACCCACAACTCTTTGTGTTCTACTCATGCATATCATCTACGCATAGACCTAGCTCGGATGCCACTGTTGGGAAATGTTACATGGGAAACAAAAAAAATTATACGCACACGCAATGATCTATCCATGGAGATGCATAACAATGAGGGGGGAGTATTTCTACATACCCTCGTAGACCGTAAGCGAAAGCGTTTAACAACACGGTTGATGTAGTCGAACTTCTTCGCGCTCCAACCGATCAAGTACCGAATGTACAACACCTCCACGTTCTGCACACGTTCAGCTCGGTGACGTCTGCCACCTTCTTGATCCAGCAAGACGATGAGGTAGTAGATGAGTTCCGGCAGCACGACGGCATTGTGACAGTGATGGTGAAGTGATCTCCGTAGGTCTTCGCCTAAGCACAATGAAAATATGACCGGGGGTGCAAACCGGTGGAGGGGCGCGCCGCACACGGCTAGGCAATTGTCTATTGTGTGCTAGGCGCCCCCTCCCACATATATATAGGTGGGAGGGAGGGAGGAGTGGTCAAAGGAGGTGCCCAAGTAGGAGGAATCCTACTTGGGGTCCCTCCCAAGCAGTGCCCCTTTCCTTATTTGGAGTGCGAGGAAAGGCAGGGGAGGGTGCCCCCCCCCCTTTCCTTTCTCCCATGAGAGGGAAAGGCAGGAGGGGATAGCTGATACATCTCCAATGTATCTATAATTTTTGATTGTTCCATGCTGTTATATTACCAATCTTGGATGTTTCATAATCATTTTATAGTCATTTTATATCATTTTTTGGTACTAACCTATTGACATAGTGCCAAGTGCCAGTTGTTGTTTTTAGCATGTTTTTTACATCGCAGATAATCAATACCAAACGGAAGCCAAACGAAGCAAAACATTTTGTGATTTTTTTACCAAAAGACAACCAATGGGCCGAAGGAGCACTTGGGGGCTGCTCCGAGGGGAGCACAACCCACCAGGGCACGCCTGGAGGCCCAGGTGCGCCCTGGTGGGTTGTGCCCACCTCGGGTGCCCCCTGGACCGCCTCTTTAAACTATAAATACCCCAATATTCAGAAACCCTAGGGGAGTCGACGAGAATCAATTACAGTCGCCGCATAGTCCAGAACCACCAGATCCAATCTAGACACCATCACGGAAGGGGTTCACCACTTCCGTTAGTGCCTCTCCGATGATGCGTGAGTAGTTCTTTGTAGACCTTCGGGTTCGTAGTTAGTAGCTAGATGGATTCCTCTCTCTTGTTTGATTCTCAATACAATGGTCTCTTGGAGACCCATATGATGTGACTCTTTTGCGGTGTGTTTGTTGGGATCCGATGAACTTTGAGTTTATGATCAGATCTATCTATTTTTATCCATGAAAGTTATTTGAGTTTCGTTGATCTCTTATATACATGATTGCTTATAGCCTCGTATTTCTTCTCCGATATTTGGGTTTTGTTTGGCCAACTTGATCTATTTATCTTGCAATGGGAAGAGGTGCTTTGTAGTGGGTTCGATCTTACGGTGCTTGATCCCAGTGACAAAAGGGGAACCGACAGGTATGTATCATTGCTACTAAGGATAAAATGATGGGGTCTATTTCTACATAAATAGATCTTGTCTGCATCATGTTATATTTCTTATTGCATTACTCCGTTTCTCCATGAACTTAATACACTAGATGCATGCTGGATAGCGGTCGATGTGTGGAGTAATAGTAGTAGATGCAGGCAGGAGTCAGTCTACTAATCTTGGACGTGATGCCTATGTAATGATCATTGCCTGGCTATCGTCGTGAGTATTTTAAGTTCTATCAATTGCCCGACAGTAATTTTTTCACACGCCGTTTGCTATTTTTCTCGAGAGAAGACACTAGTGAAACCTACGGCCCCCGGGTCTCTTCTTCATATTATTTGCCTTTGCGGGCTATTTTCCTTTGTCTTTATTTTCAGATCTACTAAACCCCAAAAATACAAAAATACCTTGCTGCAATTTAATCTTATTTATTTTATTTAGCGTTCGATCTATCAATCTACTACAATTTATTCACGTCTGATTTGCCTATCTTGGGCACCGTACCCGAAAGGGATTGACAACCCCTTTTACACGTCGGGTTGCGAGCATTTGTTATTTGTGTTGCTTGGTTCTCCTACTAGTTCGATAACCTTGGTTTGATTACTGAGGGAAATACCTACCATCGCTGTGCTGCATCATCCCTTCCTCTTTGGGGAAATACCGACGTAGCTTCAAGCCGCTATCAAAAGGAATTTCTGGTGCCGTTGCCGCGGAGGATCATCTACATATACCACATTCCTAATCACAAATCTCATCTCTTCGCAATTTACATTATTTGCCATTTGCCTCTCGTTTTCCTCTCCCCCACTGCACAAATATTTGCCATTTTATTCGCCCTCTTTTTCGTTCGTCGTTTTCTTGCCGAATCTATCTGTGTTCTTGCTTTCTGGTCTTTATGGCTAGCGGGTCTACCCCTCCTTTGTCACCAGATTTTGAAGTTCTTTACTTCAAGCAAAGACATGGAGAAAATTTGAAAGATGCTTGGTATAGTCTTATGGAATCTTATCGTATTTACAATTTAAAGGGGGACACTAAGATCTTGTTTCGTAATTTTTACATGGGATTGGCATTGCATCATAGACAACTCTTAGATTTTGCCGCCAAAGGGAATTTCAATGAGCTTGATGCTAATGCTGCATAGGAAATCTTAGAAGGAACTTTGGGAGTTCCACCTCCAAAGAAGGGGTTTTCTTTCACCCCAGAGGGAGTTCAAATGTTGGACAAACTCGGTGATTTGCACAAACAAATGGTTGAATTGCAAAAATATAACGAACCCCTCAAACATCTTAATGGTAGTATCAATCGCATGAACACTTAGATTACTCTTTGCAACAAGCGGTTGGATATTTGGATCTAAAGATGGTTTCTTTTCCTAAGAATTTAGGGAAGCATAAAGAGCCTCGCGGGTTTGAGAAAACCCTTACCAAAGTAACCAAAACTATGAATGACAAAACTTAGATCCTTGCTTTATGCCTAGCTAAGGGCATAAAACTATAGCGCTCGTTGGGAGGCAACCCAATGAATAAAATTTATTTTTGCTTTTTTCTTTCTATTCTTGAGTGTTATCACAATTATGCTACTGTTATGATTGGGTTTTTAGTGATTTAGTTAGTGTTTGTGCCAAGTAAAGCCTTTAGGATCTTCTTGGGTGATAGTTGTTTGATCTTGCTGAAAAACAAAAACTTTTGCGCTCACGAAAATAATTTTCAATTTTAACAACAGAGCGATAAAATACCCATTCCTTTTGCAATAGATTAATATACAAATTTCCTAGGACTTCCTAACATTTCAGAGTTTTTGGAGTTACAGAAGTATTTGAAATATCCTAATTGCTACAGACTGTTCTATTTTTGATAGATTATGTTTTCTCTGCGTTGTGTGTTTGTTTCAATGATTCTATGGTTTTTGTTTGATAAGTTTTGGCCATATAAAAGTTGGGATACAGTAGATATAATGCAAGAACAAAATATGAATTGGTTTGCTACATCACTTATAGTAGTGATTTGTTTTCTTATACTAACAGATCTCACGAAGGCTTTTGTTGAGTTTTATGTGATTGAAGTTTTCAAGTTTTGGATTATCTTACGATGGATGAAGGAATAAGGAGTAAGAAGAGCCTAAGCTTGGGGATGCCCCGGCATTCCAAGATATTATCCAAAAGAGAGAAAGCAACTAAGCTTGGGGATGCCCCTAGTGGCATCCCCTCTTTCTTCTAACGACCATCGGTATTTTACTCGAAGCTATATTTTTATTCGTGACATACTATGTGTTTTGCTTGGAGCGTCTTGTATGATATGAGTATTTGCTTTTTTTATTTTGTGTTTTTAGTCATTGGAACATCCCGATTCTCGAAATGTTTAAGAAAAAAAAAGATTTCCAAAAATCAGGGCAAGAAAATTTCATTTATTTTATTTGTTAACAAAGCTTAAATTGGACTTTTATAATTTGGAGGATTTAATTTGACCTAATGCGAACTTAAATTAAATTTGAGCTTTTTTCTTTTCTTCTAGTTGGGTTTTATCTTTTGTCTTCAACACATTTAAACATGTGAGTTTGCATTTTTGTCGATTTCTTGGATTGTTTGATATTTGTTTCAGCTTATATTAGTTCTCTATATTTTCCAAAAAGAGAAGTCAATTCTTTTTCATCTATTAAACTCTAGGCCAAATTTCATAAGCCCATTCTACAACATCTTTATTTTTTCTATTCCATCTTCTCTCGAACAAGAATGGGCCAAAGGCTAACTTTTATTATTTTTTCTTCATGTCCCACTTGGGCCTTGCTGAAGTGGGCCAACACCCAGCTCTCCTAGCGAGCACCTCCTCTGCTTCTTGTACATTCACTTCCGCCCTTCCTTTAATTCCTCCTCCCTGCCTATTTCTCTTCACTTCCTTTCTCTCCCAACCAGTGCCTCTTCTCCTTCCTCTTCCTTCTTTATGCCCCCTCCACACACACACATAAGAAACATACGAAAGAGAAACAGCCCTCCCTCTTTCCCATAAATCCCATCAGTTTCCAAAACTGCAGCCCCTCCTTATTGTGCGCCTCCACCTCATCTTCCACCCCCCGCAAAAACGCATGCCTCTCCCTTCCTTGTTCTCTCTAGAACACTCTTCAAAGAAACGGTGCTCCATGGACACCGATGTTCGACCCTGATGAAGGAGGCCATCCCCATCCAAATCCTTGCCCCAGATGATACTCCTCCATGCCACAGCTCCATTCAGAGAAGAAGGAATGTGTTCCGTCGATCGCACGCGAAGAACTTCACATGTCTGTCTACACTGTTCATCCAGTTCATCACACCATTCCGTCAAATTTGGTGAGCTTCTATCAAATTCCTTTTGCACACGTACTTTTCATCACCTAGTGTATCCCTTAGACATCATGATTCAACCTATATATGTCGCTGGCCACGTATGTCCAAAACTGAATTTGATTTGATGGCATCAGCTTGTCTTTTTATTTTCTGTCCATTGAATGATCTTGTAGTCAACATATGAAATGTATAAGATATGAAATGTATCTTGTGGCTGTAGAAACTCAGTGGTGGAGTTAGATTGTTGGTTCTATCTTGTGAATGATAGAATAGATATAATCATACTCGTTTTTTAGAATTCAACGGTATTTTGAGTATGGTTAACTTCTATGCTAGTATGTTATTTTCATGTGTTCTTGATATTCTTATGAGTGTATGCTAGATATCTCTTAATTTGTGTGTCATGTTATTTATTAGATTTATTTTACTCTTGTTAAAATTGTTTTGGCTCGATAATTTGTGTGACCACATATAATTATTTTTATGCATGTGCATTGTTTTTTTAGGAATCATTCTCATGTTTAGTGTTTTGTTAGATTTTGTTTGAGTTACTAAATATAGTTTTATGTGTTGTCTCGTGTTGGTATTGTTTTATGTGTCATGGTGTCCTTTCTTATGCATGTGTACAATATTTGGTGAACGTTCGCCGTGTTTATAATTTTGTAAGATTATTATAAGCTTTGCTTTGTTTATCAAATCATGAAATACTTCATATCTTGATTATTTAATTTTGATTAGCATGGTGATATCTTAGATATGGTTTACATATTTATTTCCATCCATGTCGCATGTTCGTTTTATCGGTTTGAAATCATGGCATGCCTCTGATAGTTATTAGGCATCATTTGTAGGTGTTCTACATAGTTTTCTTTATGCTAGATGTCAAATAAACTGCCTTGTTGTTTGGAGATGAGTGCATTATAGTTTGTTGCGTAGAATATAATTCCCAAGTTGTTCCTCTTCTTTCTAGATGTTGTTATCCATGATTTCATGGTTGGATGCTTTATGTCATTCATATTTGTATTGCTATATAGAATCATTCTGATGGAATAACTAGTTTATTGCATATTGATAATTATCATGTGTGTTTATTTATATTAGTTTATTACCATGTTGTGTTAACAATTGTTTATAGTAGAATGCATGTTTGGTTGTATGCGTACCATGTACTATATCATTTCTAGTTTGTATTGTATGACTACACATTTGGTTAGCCTTGATTTATATTATACTAGTTTGTTGATCTTGTGCATTGTTTTATTAAGCAACTCCTTGCTTTATCAATACTATGCCATGTTGTTGGGATTGTATAAATAGATTGCATAACATGTGTGTAACAACCCGTGTGTTCTATGATGCCTAGGTTGTCCAGTTATGTATTAGCAAGTCTAGTTTATACTAGGTAGAAATACATGCCTTCATGTTATTGCTAGTATAACACATCGTTTGATGTGATTGATGCCATGACCTAGATGTGTACTTGCTTAGTATACTTTTCCTTTTTGCTTATAAGTCAGAACTAACATGATAGTGTTGTGTGCTAATGCCATTCTTGATAGTCATGTTAGTTGATATTAACTAAGTTATCTCATTGTTATGAGTTGTACTCTATTGGTAGCATATTTTGGGATCTTGTTGGGGCTATAGCTACCAGGTATGACTTGCCCAGGAGGGGCCGGGTCAGCCCTAATGGCGGGTCACAAAGGAAGCCCAGTAAAGATTCAAGGCGATAGTTTATTAAGGCTTACAGAAGGCCTAAGCCCAGAGGCGGCTTAAGGCCCAATATTGTAAACCGCCATATGTAAGGAAAGACTTGTATGGAAAGGCATATAAAAGAAGTCACCGAGCCGGACACGCTTTATGAGCCGACTGGGACTTCGTAGGCCGCCAGGCGTCAACCCATGTTTATAAGGGGATGACCCGGTGGCGGCTTAGGGCAAGAAACAAGAGATCGATAACCAAGCCGGTGGATTAGCCTCTTGGTGATCGAAACCCCAGCAATTCGAACATAACTAGACGTAGGCTTTTACCTTCATCGTAAGGGGCCGAACTAGTATAAACCTCTCATGTCCCTTGTCCCGATTAACCCCTTTAAGCTTCCTGGTTGCGATGGCCCTACGACTAAGTCCTTTTGCTAGGACGTCTGCCATGACAATTCCACGACAGTTGGCGCCCACCTTGGGGCCAGCGCATGGTGGATTTGAGTTCTTGAAGGGCAACTTCGAAGGGCTCAAGGGATATGTTGTGGGCCGGATGACCAAGAGTCGTCACGACAAGCTCTACATCGACGACGAAGGCTGGGGCCCCGAGGCCGGCTCAACTATGTATTGCTACCGGGTCCCCTTCAGCGGAATTCATGTCTTCATCGGCCGAATCGGCGAATCGGGCCCTCAGCCGGACGTCTGCACCAACATCATTGAGACGGCTCAGCGCGCGAGACCAGCACGGACCCGACCCACCGTAACGCGTGCCTTTGTGGGTTGCATCCATGGAGGTGAATACTCGGACGAGTCAGTGGATGGCGGTGAGATGGCCATTTGTTCTGATGCTACGTCATCAACAGGCGAGACGGATTCTTTGTATCAGCTGTAGGATGGCATGCTTGGGGGTTGTTCCGATGGCAGCAGTATTCCGGACACCTCTGAGCCGCTGAATCGAGCCGGAGTCTTCATGGCAGGCACTCAGCCCGGGCAGAACTCCATGGCTGCAGCAGAAACAACCACCGGGTCAGCAGCGGCCGGGTTAGGAGACCCCGCGCGCCCCTCGACTCAGATACTAATGGATCTCACGGATAAGCTGATGGCTCTATTGACTGCCGTGGTGGATCCGGTGGATAAGGTTCAGCATGACGTGGAGGTGGTACGGGTACGCGAAGAGATGGTACAGGCCAAGGAAAATTTAGCAGCAGAAGAGGTCAGGATGGCCGCGGAGCGGGCGGCTTTGGACGCTTGGGCTCAGCAGCTTCAAGCAGAGACTTTCCGGCTCTCGGTGGATCTGAACACGTCAAACAAGGTCATGAGGAGAAGGCATCAGAAAACTCAGTCATGTCTACCTCTGACGCTCGATCCTAGGAAACTTTTCCATACACCCGGGGCAGGTCCAAGTAACCCGCCGGAGGCAAATCGGATCACGACACCCGGAGCACTGGTTCAGCCGCGGGCCATGGACCCACCTCGCATGTATACCGCTCCGCTCATTATGTGCCAACACCACTGGGTCACTTCTCCAATCCTTTGGAAAACCTCATCATTGCGCCAGCTCGTTTGGCGGCTCTCCCGATGGAAGGTGACTCTTCGACAGCAATCGAAACACGAAGGGTGAGAGAACTTCTTCAGACGGCTCTGGCGCAGCAGATGCGTACTCTTACAGTCGAGACAGAATCCATTCAACCCCTCACCCGAGCCGGAGCCCGAGCTATAGCAGGCATATGGACTCAGCTGATATGTCAAGTAACGCCCAACGCCGCAATCAACCGCGCAGGCATGAGCCGGTACAGGCTGGAGCCCTTAATTTAGCAGATCAGGAGAGGCTCCGACAAGAGGCTGAGCGGGCGGTTCAACTGGCAGCTGAGCAGGCGGCTCATCAAACTTTTCTGGCTTATCCAGCAACCTCTGTTGAGGTAGGAGTAGCCACAAGAACAGGAGGTGTCCCTTTCCTGGTGCCGGCCATATGTAATTAGCGCTTGCCAAAAGACTTCAAGGGGCCTCGTAAGGTGCCTAACTACACGGCCGATTTGCAGCCTGGGGCCTGGTTTGAGAGTTCTAAGATGGCGATGGAGCTGTTGGAGGTCAGCGACGCAGCAATGGCTAAGTATTTCACTATGATGTTGGATGGAACGGCTCACACTTGGTTGAAGGGATTACCCCCTAATTCCATCGGCTCATGGGCGGAATTAAAAGTCTGGTTCATTCAGAACTTCAAGGACACATGCAAACAACCTATGTCAATCGTGGACCTGACTAATTGTAAGCAAGAGGAAGGTGAATCCACAACCCATTGGGTGCGCCGGGTCAAGCAGATAATACATTCATTTGATAAGATGGATGCCGGCTCGACAGTCTTAATGTTGGAGAAAAAATGCCGTTTTGAACCTCTGAAGTAGAAGATGGGGCGGATCAAGCGAGACTGCAATGACGTGGGCCAGTTGATGGCGGCTCTAGTCAAGTATGCTGATTCTGATAGTACCAAGGACCCCGTGTCTGATGAAGAAAAAACAAGGAAGGGAAAGAAGAACGGCAACGGCAAGGGTCACCAGCATAACTCGGCAAATCAAGGAGGTAATAAACATAAGACTGACGAATTTGTGGCTAACACCAATGCACAGGGCAACAATCAATGGCTCAAGGGTAGGCAACCCACTCGGTCGGGCGGGTCAGGTCCCACCCTCGAGCAACTATTGAATGAACCTTGTCCAAGACACGGCACCCGGGAGAAGCCAGTCACCCATCTGTGGAAGGACTGTACAATCATGAAGGCGTTTAAAAATTCAAATGCATTTGATGGAAGTCATGGGCCTGGCGGCAGTTCAGGTCGAGGCGGCTTTCATGGTTAGGGCCATACGGGTAACCAGGGAGGTTATAATCCACAACCCGGCCAAGGTAATCTGCAGCAAGAGTCCGGATATCAGAGCAACCCAAAATAGTTGAATAGTGGGCAATACCATGTATTTACCACCAGTTTATGCAAGAGGGACCAAAAGCTTCATAAGAGCGTTGTCAATGCCATTGAGCCGGCGCTCCACGTTATTTAAGGTGGTCAGAACAGCCTATTGTGTGGAGCAGAGAAGATCATCCTCCCCGAGTTGATAATACGGGTCACTTGGCCTTGGTAGTAGCGCCTCAGGTTGGTGGATATAAATTCACTAAAGTGCTCATGGATGGAGGCAGTAGCATCAACATCCTCTACTATGAGACGTTCCGTCGGATGGGGTTGACTGATAAGAGTCTTAAGCAATCCAACACTGTTTTTCACGGTGTTGTACCTGGCAAATCGGCATACCCAGTTGGTAAGATTGAACTGGAAGTAGCCTTTGGGGATGAACATGATTCCAGAGCGGAGAAGTTAACTTTTGAGGTGGTTAAGATCAAAAGCCCATATCATTCTCTATTTGGACGGCCGGCTTATGCCAAGTTCATGGCTCGGCCGTGTTATGTATATCTGTAGCTCAAGATGCTGGGTTATAAGGGCACCATTACAGTACATGGAAGCCGGAAAATAGCCCTGGAGTGTGAAGAAGGAGATGTTGCATATGTTGAGTCTGTTTGTGCAACAGAGGAGTTAAAGTTTTATAAAGATAATGTTGACCCGGCAGACATGGCATCTTTAAACAAGCCAACAACGGAGCATGAACCGCTGTTGAAATTCAAGTCAGCTGATGACACCAAGACGGTTGATTTTGTGCCCGGCGACTCATCCAAGGAGTTCATCATCAGTGCCAATTTGGATCCAAAATAGGAAAACGCGCTCGTCGAGTTCATCCATGAGAACTGGGACATCTTTGCATGGAAACCTTCTGACATGTTGGGTGTCCCGAGAGAACTCGCTGAGCACACTCTTAATATTGATCCGAAGTTTAAGCTGGTCAGGCAGTTTCTCCGACGGTTCAACGAGGAAAGGCGCAAGGCCATTGGAGAAGAGGTGGCCCAGCTCTTGGCGGTCGGGTTCATTGTGGAAGTTTTTCACCCAGAGTGGTTGGCTAACCCGGTGCTCGTACTAAAAAGAACGGCACCTGGCGTATGTGTGGATTACACCGATTTAAACAAAGCTTGTCCAGCTGACCCTTTTGCTCTCCCTCGTACTGATCAAATAATTGATGCTACGGCAGGTTGTGAGCGTTTGAGTTTTCTGGATGCGTATTCATGTTATCGTCAGATCAAGATGGCAGTCAAGGACCAGGAAAAGACAGCCTTCATCACTCCGTTTGGAGCCTTCTGCTATGTGTCTATGCCTTTTGGGCTTAAGAGTGCCCAGGCGACTTATCAACGGTGTATGCAGAATTGCCTTCACAATCAGATTGGGTGCAATTTTCACGCTTATGTGGATGATATGGTGGTGAAGTCCAGAAAAGAGGAAACCTTAGTAACAGATCTGAAGGAGACCATTGATAACCTCCGGGTCTACAAGATGATGCTTAAGCCGGCTAAGTGTGTTTTTGGAGTCCCCGCTGGCAAACTCTTGGGTTTTTTGGTATCTAACAGAGGTATTGAAGCTAACCCGGAGAAAATTAAGGCAATCACCTCCCTGGCCAAACCGGTGTGCATCAATGACGTTCAACGGCTGGTGGGTTCATCGCTGCTTTGAGCCGGTTCATAAGCCGGTTAGGGGAGAAGGTGATGCCTTTGTATCAGATGATGAAAAAGACGGATGATTTCATTTGGAGCGATGCTGCAAACTCTGCTTTTGAGGATCTGAAGAAATAGCTTGCTAAGCCGCCGGTTCTTGGTGCTCCAGTTGAGAAAGAGCCGCTATTGTTATACGTAGCCGCTAACTCACGAGCTGTTAGTGTGGCAATTGTGGTGGAGCGCAAGGAGGCTGGCAAGGAACATCCGGTTCAACGGCCGGTTTACTACGTTAGTGAGGTGCTGGTTGAATCTAAACAAAGATATCCACATTGGTAGAAGCTCGTGTATGGGGTGTTCATGGCAAGCCGGAAGCTCAAACATTACTTTCAGGGTCACCCAGTCACTTTGGTTAGCTCTGCTCCTTTGGGAGACATCATCCAAAATAGAGAAGCTACGGGACGAGTCGCCAAGTGGGCCATTGAACTTGGGTCTCATGGGTTGAAGTATGTGCCATGTACTGCGATCAAATCTCAAGCGCTAGTTGACTTTATTAATGACAGAGATGCAGATGCCAGAAGAGAAACCAGACAATACGTATTGGACGATTCACTTTGATGGGTCCAGACAATTGGAAGGCTCGGGGGCTGGAGTTGTTTTAACTTCCCCTCGAGGTGACAAGTTTTGTTATGTGTTGCGACTGATGTTTCCTTGTACTAACAACGCAGCAGAGTATGAAGCCTTGCTCCATGGTCATCAAGTGGCCAAAGAGATGAGCCTGAACTGGGTCCGGTGTCTTGGCGATTCAGATTTGGTGGCTCAACAGGTGTCGGGCAAGTGGGATTCCAAGGACCCTCTCATGGCGGTGTATCGCCGTAAAGTCGATGTTGTTGTAGGACATTTTCAAGGTTATCAGGTGGAACACATTGACCGTAGGAAGAACGAAGCGGCAGATGCTCTAAGACGGTTGGGTTCTCAGCGTAAGCCGGTGCCACCTAACACCTTTTTGGATGTGTTGCATAACCCTTCTGCTAAGTTACCTACAGAGGAAGATTTAGTCGTTCCTGACCTGGAGGCACAACTGGTGGCTGCTCTTCACGTCATCCCATATTGGACAGTACCGTTCTTGGCCTACATGACCCGGGGTGAGTTGCTAGAGGATGAGACCCTGGCCCGACAGATAACCCGGTGGTCCAAATCAATGACGATTTCTGACGGAGAGTTATACCATCGCAGCGTCTCTGGAGCGTTTTAGCGGTGTGTTTCTCCTGAAGAAGGCCAAGAAATACTTCGTGAGATCCATGAAGGGGATTGTGGTCATCATGCCGGGTCAAAGTCTCTTGTGGCCAAAGCTTTTCGTCATGGTTTTTACTGGTTGACGGCTCACGCTGATGCAGAGGATCTCGTCAGTAGGTGTGATGGATGTCAAAAATTTGCACGGCGAGCACATGTGCTGGCTCAAGAGTTGCCGATGATTTCAATTACCTGGCCGTTTGCGGTGTGGGTGCTTGACATGGTTGGACCTTTCAAAAGGTCTAAGGATAAAAAGAGACATCTTTTAGTAGCAGTTGACAAATTCACAAAGTGGGTTGAGGCGGAGCCAGTGAGTAAGTGTGATGCAGCCACAGCGGTTCAGTTCATGAAAAAGGTGATCTTTCGCTTTGGTTTTCCACACAACATTATCACTGACAATGGCACTAATTTATCCCAAGGGGCTATGGAGGAGTTCTGTCAATGTGAGCATATCCGGCTTGATGTTTCTTCTGTAGCTCACCCTCAATCTAATGGGCAGGCTGAGAGAGCAAATCAGGAAATCTTAAAAGGTCTCAAGCCCCGGCTCATGGTGCCCTTACAACGGACACCAGGTTGCTGGGTAGAGGAGTTACCCTCGGTATTGCAGAGTATTAACACCACCCCTAACAGATCTACGGGTTATACACCCTTCTTCATGGTTTATGGAGCGGAAGCAGTGCTGCCTAGTGACATCCGTCATGACTCGCCTCGTGTGGCGGCTTATGTTGAAGCTAATAACGAACAAGCCAGATAGGATGCGCTTGACTTGTTAGATGAGGAAAGAGACTTAGCAGCGGCTCGATCAGCAATTTATCAATAGGACCTGCGCCGCTATCACAGCTGCAGGGTTAAATCCAGGACTTTTCAAGAAGGTGAGCTGGTGCTCCGGCTCATCCAGGATCTGTCAGATGCACACAAGCTATCCCCTCCTTGGGAAGGACCCTTTGTGGTCAGCAAGAACTTAAACAACGGGTCATATTACCTCATTGACGTTCGAGAGCACAAAGACTCACGTAAGTCGGAGGAGGAGACCCGCAGGCCGTGGAACATTTCTCAACTTCGGCCATAATACACCTGAGCCACCGGCTCTCATCATGTACATACTTTGACATTGTATATACTATGATAAGTAATAAAGCAGGACCTCTGTCCTTTTCCTTTTCAAAGATTATATATCTTTACTCTTTTTCACTATTTAAAATGACTATTAAGGAGCTGATCATATCTGAATCAAGTCGAACCTTTTTGGTCTGACTTATGATCGTATTCGAATCTAGCTGTAAACCTCATGATCAATTAGGGGCTTCCTCTTCAAACATAGACCGTATTCGAACCAAAGAGAACATAGCTGTCGTAACACTCTTGATCGGCTCAAAGCCAAACTCACTAGGGGGCTTCTTGATCGTATCCGAATCATAGCTTAACCCCTTTTGGGTCCGACTTGGATCATATTCGAATCAGGGTCGTTAAAAACCTCTCAAGATCATTTTGGGGCTTCCTGTTCAAACATAGGTCGTATTCGAACCAAAGAGAACATAGCCGTCGGTACCCTCTTGATCGGCGCAACGCCAAAGCCACTGGGGGCTATATGATCGTATTCGAATCTTAGCTTAACCCCTTTGGTCCGGTTTACTAATCGTATTCGAATCAGAAACCCCCAACCTTTAGTTACAAGGTTAATTATATTGTTTGCCACCTGTTATTTGTCTTATAGGTCTTTTATTGTCTCAATTTTAAACAATCAGCATGGTCTTTTCGCCGGCTTGACTATTTGACAATAAGCCACCAAGACATGATAATCATCAGGCATTCAGAAGCATTGACTTCTCAAAAGGACTGGATCGTCAACCTCATCACCCGGGTCAAATAAACCGGTGGTCCAGAGGTCAAAGATACAGGTATGACTATTTTTATGAACATTTTCTTTATGTGTTAATCCAAGGTTATTTCAGCCCTGTTTATTTTCACGTCTAGTTCTGTTTGTCTACTATGATAAAAACATTGGTCATCTACCGGGTATTCTGACCCATTCGGTGCTAAACCGCCAAGAAAGTTTTTTCTTTGCTACAGGAACAGAGCTGAAGAATTACAAAGATAACCATGAATGTGACGCATATATTGAGATCAGGAAGCAAAGAGTCACAAACGGCATCTTATGCACGATGGCATATGCAAAATATGCAGTTGTTTCAAGCTAATTCTATTACAAGGCTTTCAAGAGCCCACAAAGATGGTTCTCACTCTTCCCTCACCGGTTCACCTCCTTCTGTCAATTGAAAGCTAGGATTGGACCAGTCAAAGCCGTTCACGGCAATGAACTCTGATTCATCATCAATCAAGCCAGCCGGATCAACTTCTGGAGCAAACGTGTGTTGACGAACCGGAAGGATAAGGTCTGCCACCTTGTAAGAAAGAGTCGCCATCTTCTTATTCTCCAAATCAAAACCCAGCTGATATTTGTCAATATTGGTTTCATCTCCAAGAATGGTAGCCTGAGGTCGAACTCCCCTCACGCAAGCAATGAAGTCATCTTGCTCGAATAGAGACACGTCTTCCTTTACAGTCGGGTACCCCCTAGCTACATCCACCGGGTCTAGATCTGGCACCCAGGCTTTGGAGCGGCTCAGTGTAGTCAAGGCTCTGGCTCTGGCACAAGATCGTTTGACTTCCTGGAACCTGGCGGGTAAGATTGACACTTTTTCAAGACATCACTGAGCCGGTTGGGTCCTTGATTGGCAGGAGAGATAGCAGCCGATGCTCGCTGAGCGCCAGTGTATAACTGATCCACTAAGGTATAGACCACCTTCAGTTTAGTCACATTATCTTGGCTCAGATTCTTGCTTCGCGGGCCTGTGTATATTTTTTAAACAAGGGGTCAGCTGGCGGTTTATCTTCCGGGTCAAAAGAAGGTATAAAAGATCAATATATATGGCTTACCAAAGAAGGTGGAAACCATTTGAGACACCCGGTTCTTTAAACCAGTCAGTTCAGTGGTAACCTCCTCAAGAGCCGCTTCAGCTTTTTCAGCGCGTTGGGTCAGCGGTATCTTTTCTTCCGCCCAGGATTTCTTTTTGGCAGTCAAGCTGGTTTTCAATTTTTCTGTCTCACCAAGACTTAATTGAAGTTTAGAGTCAGCAAACTTGATTTCTGCCTCTTGATCTGTCAGCCGGATCTTGGCGTCAGTCAATTGGGAACCCAATTCAGCTAAGGCGTTCTACAAAACATACGCCGGTGTGTCAAGGTTTAAACTAAAAAGTTCCAGATTCAAGTCTCAAGTACTTTGCACTGCAAACCCACTTGACACTTGGGGGCTGTCGGTGTCAAAACCGGCGGATCTCGGGTAGGGGGTCCCGAACTGTGCGTCTAAGGCGGATGGTAACAGGAGGTAGGGGACATGATGTTTTTTACCCAGGTTTGGGCCCTCTTGATAGAGGTAAAACCCTACGTCTTGATTGATTGTTCTTGATGATATGAGTATTACAAGAGTAGATCTACCACGAGATCAGAGAGGCTAAACCCTAGAAGCTATCCTATGGTATGATTGTATGTTGTCCTACGGACTAAAACCCTCCGGTTTATAGACACCGGAGGGGGCTAGGGTTACACAAGGTCGGTTACAAAGGAGGAGATATCCATATCCGTATTGCCTACCTTGCCTTCCACGCCAAGTAGAGTCCCATCCGGACACGGGACGAAGTCTTCAATCTTGTATCTTCATAGTCCAACAGTCCGGCCAAAGGATATAGTCCGGCTGTCCGGAGACCCCCTAATCCAGGACTCCCTCTGTAGCCCCTGAACCAGGCTTCAATGACGATGAGTCCGGCGCGCAGTGTTGTCTTCGGCATTGCAAGGCGGGTTCCTCCTCCAAATACACCATGGAAGAGTTTTGAATACAACGACAGTGTCCGGCCCTGCAAAATAAATCCCACATACCACCGTAGAGAGAATATTTCCACAAATCCAATCTGCTGACACGTTTTGACAGCATGACATCATGCCATGTCCCGGTCACTATTCAAACCGTTTTTCCCAACCAGCTCCGCACATATCGCGAGGCGGTTTTCTTGACACGTCTTGTCTAAGCAGAGATCGTGTTCCCCCTATCACGGGATTCTCATCAATACGGGCATGGGTAACCCAGCCGCGCCATCAATTGCGGCGCCTGGGGAATAAGAGGTTTTGCCAGGCAAGTGCGGAGACTCATCGCCTCCTCCGCCCTTATAAAGGGACAAAGATTTACTTTCTTTCACCCACGCCTTCTTCTTCTCGCTTACCCATTCCCGCACACTCGAGCTCCGGCACCCAAGCTCGCGTTCTACTTCTCGAACCACTCCAAGCATGTCTGGAGCAGGAGGCAAGTTGATGGTCTCCTCAGTCACAGAGGAGAACGTAAAAAAATTACGGGAAGCCGGATATCTGCCTGCGAATATCGCGCACCGGCTGACGAATGCGGGACAGATCGTCCCAATGCCCGAACCCCATGAGAGGGTAGTTTTCCTTACCCATTTCATTCGTGGACTAGGATTTCCTCTCCACCCGTCTGTCCGCGGGCTCATGTTCTACTACGGGCTGGATTTCCATGATCTGGCCCCCAACTTTATCCTCAACATCTTGGCGTTTATCGTCGTGTGCGAGGCCTTCTTCCGCATCAGGCCCCACTTCGGCCTATGGCTAAAAACCTTCAATGTCAAACCGAAGGTGGTGGGAGGCCAGCAAGCAGAATGCGGAGGCGCCATGGTGGGCACGATGCCCAATGTCATCTTGCTCGAGGGTACCTACGTGGATACCGTAAAGGGGTGGCAATCGGGGTGGTTCTACATCACCGAGCCGCGCGACACCAACTGGGTGGCGGCCCCCAAATTCCGATCCGGAATCCCCACGCAGCTCACCTCCTGGAAAGAGAAGGGCCTGTCCTGGGGTTCTTCGACAGAGATAACCGGACTCTAGACCTGTATCTAGAATATGATGAACAAGAAAATTAAACTTGTCAACGTGGTCCAGGTTATGCTCGTCCGCCGGATCCTTCCGTGCCAACGACAGGCATTCAATTCGTGGGAGTTCGACTCGGCCAAGCACCAAATGCTGCGAGAGCTCTATGACACGACATACAAGGACGTCTGGAGGGTGCTGTTCAAGAGCGCCGAGATCCCTCCCCCTCTTACCGAAGACCGCGGACTCAGCGCAAAGCGCCATGCCGGTCCGGTAAGCATTTATATTTCTCGGCGTATTTATTTGCCCAGGTTTAGTTATGTGTAGGATCTAAGCTCCCATGTCACTAACAGGACTGGATAAAGATAGCGGAGCAGCTTGATTGCCCAGCCCCCCTGCCCGAAGATCCGGCAAACGCTCTTCTAACGAAGATGCTGATCCCGGCACCTTACGAGGTGCCGGAAAAGACAGCCAAGAAGAAGGCCACGGGGACCCGAAAGGGTTTCCGGCGCAAGAGGGTTCTGTCGGACTCATCATCCGATGAGTCCGACGTGCACTCCTCCCACGGAAACGAGGAGGAGGAGGAGAAAAGTTCTCCCCGCCCCAGCCGGGGGAGACAAGAAAAGGAAGGCCGACCCATCCGGGGAGGCCGAAGGGTCCAAGAAGGGAAAGACCCTCCCTCCGGACTGTGCCACGACGGTCACCGACAGTGGCGACGAGTGGCTACCCAGGGACAAGCCCCTGGCGAAATCGTAAGTGTCCGGACGCCATAGTACTTCGTGGTATGTTTTATTGTACTGCCTTTACTTATGTCGAACCTGATCATGCAGTCCGGCCTGAGCTCGTCTCGACATACCCTCGTTGAGTGGCTCTTTGAGCGCGTCGGATATGAACAGTGGTTTTCCTCCGACGGCTTCCACCCCCCGCCCTACGGACGATGCCAAGGTGGTGTCTCAAAAGGCACCGACCCAAGGGGAGGCGGTCCTGGGGGCGCCTCACGGTGACCTCCTGGACCCTGGGTACCAAGGGAGCGAGGCTCCTACGGGCTTCGAGTTCGGGCCCCAGCTAGACACTGCGCTAGAACCTTCAATGGTTCCGGACTCCGGCAGGAGGTCCCCCATTAAGGGGGGCTAACCATCCATGACGGTGTCCTCTGTCCAACCAGAGGCACCGGAGAACTTGCTGGAAGCGCTTCACAACGCTTCCATCGATGAAGAACACCGCACTATCATGAATGCGGTGGTTAAGAAGGTTCAGTCCGCCAAGAACGGATTGACCGAAGCTTGCGCCAGCCTCCTAATAGGCTTTGAGGTAAGTATTCAAAATATAAAAATATTACCGCAAAGATAAATAGCCCCTGATGCTCTGTTCAGCGTTCGCGAAGAAAAGCCGAATAGAGTATCAAATGATAACTCAGGAGTCTAATTAGAGTATGTCTATGTGTATGTGCAGGCTTCCCTGCTGGCCGCTACCGCACGTACTGCGGAGGTCTCTGCGCTGAAGCAGGCCCTGAAGCGGACTGAGGACGAGCTCGGCCTTACCAAGAGGCAGCTCGAAGAGAGCAAAGGTAAGAAATACCCATGTCTATGTAGTTAAAAAGAAGTTCGGGTGTAAAGTAATAGGATCATCATGGATTTGTCAGGGGCCATGACCGAGGTGGCGACCCTGAGGAAGGCGTTATCCGAGGCCGAAGACAAAGCGGCCAAGGAACGCATTGAATGGGAGAAACAAGAAACCCGAGTGGGCGAGGTACAGCAAGAGCTCGAGGCTCTTGCCAAAAAGCACGAGCCCTTAGAGCTGGACTCTAAAACGCGAGAGTCCGAGCTCGCGCAGGCGCTTGAAAGCGTCCGGAGCACCAAGGCCCTCCAAGAGATTGATGAGGCGAAGAAGATAGCAGCGGGTAAGGCATTCAATATGCAAAGCAAGCATGTGAAGGAGAATTTCCTTTTTCTTACCCGAGTTCGGAGCTCTCCAGGAGCGTTTGCAGATCTTCCCCGCAGTGTGCTGGATGCCGCGGAATTTTACCGGGCTAAGGAGGGGAGCTCAACAGAGAAGTTGTTCTGGTCTCAGTATACTGGGACCGAACACCCCGTGGCCTTGAGCGACCAGCTGAAGTAGTTGGTCGAACTTCACAAGGCGGCCGAACAGGCCATGAGGGGCCTTATAGTCCGGATGTGGCCTGGCGAGCCTCTGTCCGGCAGCTACTTCGGTCTGGTGCGACGGCTGGTGGAAGCCTGCCCATGGCTTGAGGTCATCAAGCGGTCCGTCTGCATCGAAGGTGCGCGCATGACTTTTACCCGGGCGAAGGTGCATTGGGCGAAGCTGGACGCCGTGAAGCTTGTGAAGGAGGGGCCGCCGGAGGGCAAGGAGCATCGCCGCCCCGAGAATTATTATGAGGGTCTCCTGGAGGAATCCCGCCTAGTGGCAGATGAGTGTGCCAAGGATGTAATTTTTGAATGAACATACTCATGTGATCCAGTAATATGAAACAAGTTCATTTGCGCCATGCGACGCTTTCTTAATTTAAAATATTACCTTCTGTACGGCCGTTTATAAAATCTGAGAGTTGTCCAGTCATCGGCTTCTGCCCCCATGTAACTAGTACCAGGGTGTTCGGGATAAACTTGAACAGTCTTTACCCCAATTTTGGGTCCTCCAAGGGAGGTGTTCGGCACAATGAACCAGGAAATCGGACTATAATGCTTTATCACTCTCACTTAGCCTTAGAAGTCTATGATTTTAAATTTTGGTGAAGCCCCTGGTATTCGGAGGGCCGAATTTGGGGCGCTATACATGCCTAAGACGGACAAGGCCGACTCCTCGCCTGAAGCGGGAAAAGTCTTTAAGGACTTGAGACCTCTCGAATAGCGACCAGTCTCTCGCCTTATCATGACAGTCAGTTTTTGGCTTTCTCTACTGAGGTGCTCGTCCGAAAGAACCGGGACACAATCGCGGTAGTTCTCCCACCGCTACCTTAGCCAATATAGCGGAACATAAGGTACCAAAGCATGGGAGCCGGGCAACCCCACATTTGACCGAAGACATGATTCGGAGCTGATGCATATAATCCTATAAGTTCGGGGTGCCGCACTGTCGAAAGTGTTCGGACTTCTTGCGCTGTATTATGGGGTGAGCGAGAGCCCCTGGCGTACTGACCGTACCCGAGCGTGTAGGTGTGGAATGTCGTAAATGGACATATAAGAGAAAGAGAAAAACTTAAGTAATGCAATAACAGATTAATAATATGCATTGTTATTTGAGTAATACGTCGAGACGTACTGGTACAAGTAGTGCAGTAAGCATAAAGTGGGACAATTAAAAATGTCCTATCCCAAGGAAAGCTACGCATAAATAGTGAAAAAGCAGGTATATCAAGTATTACTAGAGGCCACCTGGCAGTTCCCGTGTTCATCTTAGCTTCTCGCTGCCTTGGTTGTTGCTTCTGGAGTGTGTCCGGTAATCGGACTGCCGGAAAGGGCTTCCGAAGAGTTACGCCCTGAAAGAGAAAAGGAATGTGAAAGGAGTACAGCCCCTGACGTGGTTTAAGCCACAATGTGGGGCATGTCCTGATTGTGCCCCTGCTTATGTCCATGGTATTTTCAATGCGTGGTTATGTACGCACGGCATGAGTTTCATTGCTGCACTGGGACTGGGACGGGGGCCGAATTGCTAGGCGAGCGTAGATCGCGCCAGGCGATCCTGTTGCAGATTACTCCGGACGCGCTTGAAGGTGTCCAGGGGCTGTAACATCAAAAGAGTGGTCTGTCTAAACAGGTTGCGTTGTGCCTCTGCTGCAAGGGCCGCAGTGTGCTCTTCCGTACGAAGCAAGCGTTCTGTGTTTCCATTTACTGTTATGACCCCACGAGGACCTGGCATCTTGAGCTTGAGGTATGCATAATGCGGCACTGCATTGAATTTTGCAAATGATGTCCGTCCGAGCAGTGCATGATAGTCACTGGGAAACGGGACGATGTCGAAGATTAACTCTTCGCTTCGGAAGTTATCCGGTGATCCGAAGACCACTTCTAGTGTGATTGAGCCTATGCAATGGGCCTCTACACCTGGGATGACACCTTTAAAGGTGGTTTTGCTGGGTTTGATCCTTGAGGGATCGATACCCACTTTTCGCACTGTATCCTGATAAAGCAGGTTAAGGCTGCCGCCGCCATCCATAAGGACTCGAGTTAGATGAAATTCGTCAATGATGGGGTCTAGGACCAGTGTGGAGGATCCGCCATGATGGATGCTAGTGGGGTGGTCCCTGCGATCGAAGGTGATTGGACAAGCAGACCATGGGTTGAACTTCGGGGCGATGGGCTCCTACGCGTAGACGTCGCTTAGTGCACGCTTTCGCTCCCTCTTGGGAATGTGGGTTGCGTATATCATGTTTACTGTCTTTACTTGTGGTGGAAACCCCTTCTGTCCCCCTGGGTTCGGCGGCTGGGGCTCCTCCTCGTCGTTGCTATGCAGCCCCTTGTCCTTGTTTTTGGTATTTAACTTGCCGGCCTGCTTGAACACCCAGCATTCTCTGCTGGTGTGATTAGCTGGCTTTTCTGGGGTGCTGTGGATTTGACACGAGCGATCCAGTATGCGATCTAGACTGGACGGAGCCGGAGTATTTCTTTTGAATGGCTTTTTCCTCTAACCGGATCTAGAGCCTTTGAATCCGGCGTTGACTGCTGTATCTTCGGCGTTGACTATTACGACGCTACCTACCGTTAATGTCTTTGGTATCCAAGGTATCTGGATTCCTTGATGTGTTTGTTGCTGCGAGCCAGCCAGCTGTCCTCGCCCGCGCAAAAGTGGGTCATGAGTGTTGTGAGGGCTACCATAGATTTCGGCTTCTCCTGGCCAAGGTGGCGGGCGATCCACTCGTCGTGGATGTTATGTTTGAATGCCGCTAGGGCTTCTGCAACCGGACAGTCTACGATTTGATTTTTCTTGGTCAGGAACCGTGTCCAGAATTGTCTGGCGATTCCCCTGGCTGTTGGGTTATGTAGCTCAAGTCATCAGCATCCGGTGGCCACACATAAGTGCCCTGGAAGTTGTCAAGAAATGCATCTTCCAAATCCTCCCAACTGCCAACGGAATCTGCCGGCAGGCTATTCAGCCAATGCCGAGCTGGTCCTTTGAGTTTTAGTGGGAGGTACTCGATGGCATGTAGATCGTCACCGCGTGCCATGTGGATGTGAAGGAGGAAATCCTCAATCCATACAGCGGGATCTCTTGTGCCGTCATATGATTCAATATTTACGGGTTTAAAACCCTCCGAGCATTCATGATTCATAAATTCATCAGTGAAGCATAAGGGCTGTGCGGCGCCTCTATGCCGGGCTATATCCCGATGTAGTTCGTATGAGTCTTGTCTGATGTATTCGTCCCGACCGGATTTACTCTTGGTGTGTCCGACGCGATGATCATCGTCCCGTGTGGGCGCACGTGTTCGTGTCCCGTATATTGACCTTGCGATTTTTGCCTTGCTGTCCAAGATGTCTCGCAGGTCCTCTATGTTGCCCCAGGCCTTAGTATCTTTGACAGAGTGGCGACGGGGTGCGGGCTGAACTTTGGGCTGAAACGCCTCTCTGGCTCGGCCGCGTAGTGGCCGGTCATCCGCATTGTATACTGGTGAATGAAGTTTGAATGCTTCCTCCTCGAGGTGAGATAGCAACCTACGTTTTGGGTAACTCTTGGACGGGCGCTCGAGTTCATGCTCCTTGGCCGCAAGGACTTGGGTCCACCTGTCTGCTAGCAAGTCTTGATCAGCTTGAAGCTGTTTCTGTTTCTTCTTTAGGCTATTTGCCGTGGCCATAAGCCGGCGCTTGAAGCGCTCTTTTTTGACGAGGTCCTCAGGCATGCTAAATTCGTCGTCGCCGAGGCTCGCCTCGTCTTCGGAGATAGGCATGTAATTGTCCTCCTCTAGTTCTCCATCTGCTGCCTGCTCTGGAGGGCTAGCTTGTTCGTCCTCCAGCTCTTCGCCGTTCTGGAGGGGATTGTTGTTGTCTTCGGCGCTATCCGGAGTGTTATTATCTCCTGTGCCGGTATCACTGCTCTTACTGTGGCGGGACTTAGAGCGGCGCCGCTGACGTCGGCGCTTGGGTTGCTTCTTGGATGGGTCATCCTCCGCTTTCTCCTCACCATTGGCTTCTTTGGGGGTGTCCACCATATATATATATATATATATATGTATATATATATATATCATATGATGAGGTGGCGGTCCAGTGCCCCGAGGGCAGTGGATCCTGTTCGTCTCCGGCTTCGTCGTCCATACCGTCGAAGTCTTCGGAGCCGAAGTCGAGCATGTCGGTTAAGTCGTCGAAAGTGGCTACTAAGTGGGTGGTGGGTGCGCAGCGAATTTCTTCGTCGTCTGCATCCCATTCTAGAGGGATATAGTTCGGCCAAGGTTCTCCTGACAGGGAGAGAGACCTTAATGAATTTAGCACATCTCCAAAAGGTGAGTGTTGAAAGATATCCTCGGAGGTGAACTCCATGATCGGCGCCCAGTCAGACTTGACGGGCACAGATACGAGCGGCTCGGAGTCCGTGGCCGAGGATGAATCCAGTGGTTCGGCAACACGGCTCTCGTAAGGGGTGAAGTCAGCATCCGGCTCTATCACCGCTGAGAGTGCAGCCTCCATGGCGGGGTCCATCCATCTGCTCTCGGATGGCGCGACTTGCTCCGGATTAAAGGCCGGAGTAGCTGCGGATGCGATCTCCCGAACACTGTCCGACGGTAGAGTTACGTCTTGCTCGTCGTGACTGCGCGGCGCGTCCGGCATGGGCTCGAATCCGTCGAAGATCAAGTCTTCGTGGATATCGTCCATGTAGTTCAAGTTTCAAAATCTGACCTGACGGCCAGGGGCGTAGCTCTTAATCTGCTCCAGATGGCCAAGCGAATTGGCCCGCAGTGCAAAGCCGCCGAATATGAAGATCTGTCCGGGGAGGAAAGCCTCACCCTGGACCGCATCGCTAGCGATGATCGAAGGAGCCATCGAGCCTTATGGTGACGACACAGCGGAACTCTCAATGAAAGCACCAATGTCAGTGTCAAAACCGGCGGATCTCAGGTAGGGGGTCCCGAACTGTGCATCTAAGGCGGATGGTAACAGGAGGCAGGGGACATGATGTTTTACCCAGGTTCGGGCCCTCTTGATAGAGGTAAAACCCTACGTCCTGCTTGATTGTTCTTGATGATATGAGTATTACAAGATTAGATCTACCACGAGATCAGAGAGGCTAAACCCTAGAAGCTAGCCTATGGTATGATTGTATGTTGTCCTCCATACTAAAACCCTCTGGTTTATATAGACACCAGAGGGGGCTAGGGTTACACAAGGTCGGTTACAAAGGCGGAGATGTCCATATCCGTATTGCCTAGCTTTCCTTTCACGCCAAGTAGAGTCCCATCCAGACAAGGGACGAAGTCTTCAATCTTGTATCTTCATAGTCCAACAGTCCGGCCAAAGGATATAGTCCGACTGTCCGGAGACCCCCTAATCCAGGACTCCCTCAGGGGCTAATGTATGCCAAAACAATTTCTTATGACTCTAATATATTTCAAGTCCCAAGTACCTTACAAAGTAACAGCACTTGGCACTTGTGGGCTAATGCATGATATTCAAAAAGTCTCTCAAGATTAAGCCGGATTACAATATTTGTTGGGTTCGGCACAAGGCAATTATGAAATTAAAGTACCAGCTCATTTATGATCAAGTGAACCGGCCCTTGGGGACTACAGGTGAAGTTTATTCTACTTTATTGGACTTCAGAAAAATCTAAAGGTAAAGCTTTAGTCTATATCATAAGTCTACAGATCATTCAGGTTTTATCATAATCTAAAGACTTGGGGGCTGGCAGAATATAAGTAAGACGGAAGAGCATACCTCATACTTCAGCTGTAACTGCTTGACCATTTCGATCTCCGAGTCACGTCTGGAGTGCACATGGCTGAGATAGCCAAACAATATGTCATTGGCGTTCAGATGGCTGTAATGAGAAATATCAAAACGCACTTTCTATCTCTCCAGGGCCTCTTGTTTAGCGGTGTGACAATCCAACACGGTGGGATTCCCTGGCTCAACAAAGCGGCTTCCAATGATCAGAACGTCCTGGACAGATGATGATGGCGGGTTGGCCGAGCTGGATGGTCCATTAGTAGAAGGGTTAACGATGGTATCGTCAGCTGACGGCTCAGGAGGATCTAATTGGGCATTGGCAGCCGAGTCTTCTGGTACTTCAGTTTGAGGGGGAGAAGGTGGCATGGCCGGTTCAGGTGCAAGGACTGATGGGTCTTCCGCCGGCCTAGTCACCTTGGCCTTCTTGGACTTGGCTTGGCCACTAAGGAAGATGTTATGAAACAGTTAGTATAAAGATGTAGTTTGAAAGACACGGAGGAAAGATGATTTTTTCCTTACCCAGGGGCAGTCTTAAAGGCCGGGAATTGAGTCTGAGACGAGTCGCCAGAAGAGCGAGACACCTCCTGCAAAGATAAAATAAAGTTTGTAATGCAAGGGAGAAGATCCATTAATGGAAAGTAAAAGACGAAGAAATAAAGCTCATTCTGGCGTTTTTGAGGAGTTTGTTGAAGAACGGAAGGCGGTTCATCGTCGTTCCGGGCCTGACGGCAGCTCTCATGTTGCTGCTTTTTCAAAAGAAAATGAGGGTCCAAATAAGCGAAAGGGTGTGAAAACCTTACTTTCCGGGTTACGACTCGAAGTTCCTGTCTTGGCAAATGGGCTGAGTCGGAGGAAATAGTTACCTCTTCTTCCACGGCCTGACTAGCCCCTGTGTCGTCCTGGCAATGATCAGTGTTAATAAGGTTATTAAAAAGCTGACCAAGGGAGTCAAGGGCTACCTCCAACTTAGAAGTATCATTGTCAAGCTTCAACAGATCCTCAGTGGTGGTCTTCTTCTTCTTCTTAGACCTCCGGGTCATCTTCTTGGCGGTTATGGTGACGGCTCTAGCTTTCTTGGTGGCTTCATGGTCATACTTGGCTTTCCAGAAATCAGATTTGGCCTATAAACAAATAAACAACATGAAAGGTGATGCAGGTATTTAAAATGGCTGAGAAAAGTATAAAGAGAAAGAGATCAGAGGTTCTTTACCTCTGGCGCCGGGTTAAGTTTGCAGAAGGGGTTTAACCCGACTTTACTGCAGTCTTCATATTTTCCGTTCACCAGAAGGGTTGACATTGAAACAATATCTTCTTTAGTTAATTGAACGGAGCTGTGACGAAAAGAGTTGTCTCGGCCTCCCCCATATTCATACATCAATTTGGATCGGCGGCTTAGAGGGATGACCCGCCACGCAACCCAGCAACGGGTCAAGTCAACTCTGGTTAAGCCATTCCCCAACAAAGCATTAATCCTTTTAATGGATGGAATCAGCTTCTTGCGTTCGGTGGTAGTGAGTTTGTCAGGGAGTGCAAACTTGGAGTCGAGAGGCTCTGCGCGATAACCCGACAGTGGCTTCTCATTTGCTGGTGAAGTGTCTTGACAATAGAACCAAGTCTGATTCCAGTCCTTGGGATGACTCGGCAAGACTATTAGGGGGAAGATGGCGGCCTGTCGACGCTGAATTGAGATACCTCCAAGTTCCAAGCAAGGGCCATCGGTGCACTCGTTCTGGCGGTTCAGATAAAAATACTCTCTAAAGAGTTCCACAGTCGGTTCTTCTTAAAGGTACACCTCACAGAGAACTTGGAAGTTGCAGATATTGGATATGGAATTGGGCCCGATATCTTGAGGGTGGAGTTTGAAAAAATGGAGGACGTCTCTGAAGAACTTTGAGTCGGGTGGGGAAAAGCCATGGTTCATGTGGTCAAAAAAGACAATAACTTCACCATTTTTTGGATTGGGTCGTTCCTCGTCCGGGTCAGGTGCACGGTAAGACATAACATTCTTCCCTGGCCAAAAAACCTATGGCAAAGAATTCCTTCAGATTGTCCTCAGTAACTGTTGAGCGAACCCAGATGCAGACAGTCGGTGTTTTGGACGGCATGATGTTCAAAATACAAACAGAAAAGTAAGCAACATGCCGGTTCAATTCAATGATAATGGTGAAATTAAGTGATGATGGTACATGGGAGTAATGGCGGCTTAAGTAAGGGCTAATGTCATATAAGGAAAAGTAAGCCGGCGCAATAAGCTGCCATGACTACAGATATTTGAGAAAGCGGATTCGGCTAAGTGTTGAGACAAACAAGTTTCCTAATTACTTGATATTATTCCAGATCAAATGGCAATTCAGAATGGAAAAAAATTCTAGACCTAAAAGTTTAGCGCAGATGAGTTTGTGAGTCCTAATGAGGCCTTTATACTGGGAAAAGGGATCTACTAGTATCAAGAGTAGGCACAAAACAACTATCGCACATGCATATATCTCTTTTTGGATCAAGAAGAGGTTGCAGTGGAAGAACTACGAAGAAACTGCAATGAACTACGAAGAACATGCAGAAACCTAGAAAGCCCTAATGCGGATCTGAGGAGCAAGAAGGGAAACGCTTACAGCCACAGATCTTCTGCGGAGAGTCGTCGCCGTTCTCTGGACTGATTCTGGTCGATGCAGCGGCCAAAGTCGACGGAGGTGAGGTGCTCTCTGACGGCGGCAGAGCTCGAGCGGCAGTGGGGGTTGCGAGAGGAAGAAGACGAAGAAGAGAAGAATGAGAAAGACTGGGGCATTCCTATTTATAAGGGGATAAGCGAACAGGCGGGCGCAAAAATGGAGGAAGACCCGAATAATGATTATCCAACTAAACGGACGCCTCGATTCTTGGAAGGCATTAAAGAATAAAGATCCGTTGAGAGATGACGTCATAATAGTTTTTCGTGTTTTCAAGAAATGACGTCATGGCGGGTTACAAAAATTTCTGCGAAGAAAGGATGATGGATTTTGTTTAAGTATTGAAGATTGACAAAGAACAAAGTTCAGAGTCAACCTGGGGCCTAATGTTGGGGATATAGCTACCAGGTATGACCTGCCCAGGAGGGGCCGGGTCAACCCTAATGGCGGGTCACAAAGGAAGCCCGGTAAAGATTCAAGGCGATAGTTTATTAAGGCTTATAGAAGGCCTAAGCCCAGAGGCGGCTTAAGGCCCAATATTGTAAACCACCGTATGTAAGGAAAGACTTGTAAGGAAAGGCATATAAAAGAAGTCACCGAGCCGGACACGCTTTTATGAGCCGACCGGGACTCCGTAGGCCACCAAGCGTCAACCCATATATATAAGGGGACAACCCGATGGCGGCTTAGGGAAAGAAACAAGAGATCGATAACTAAGCCGATGGATTAGCCTCTTGGTGATCGAAACCCCAGCAATTCTAACATAACTAGATGTAGGATTTTACCTTCATCGTAAGGGGCTGAACTAGTATAAACCTCCCGTGTCCCTTATCCCGATTAACCCCTTTAAGCTTCCTGGTTGCGATGGCCCTACGACTAAGTCCTTTTGCTAGGACATCTGTCGTGACAATTCCACGACAGATCTCGTGTGATGATCACCCATGCTTAGCATCATATTGGGTTTATCTTACTATTGCATTTGTTGTGTGCGTGTCCTTTGTCATATCTATTATATCTAGTTGTTGCATTGTTGTATGTCGATCCATCGTCATGCAAGTGATCTTTCAAGTCTTATGAAGTTCTAAGTGTTATAGTTGCCTAGTTTAGTTCTTCCTTGTAGATGTTTAAGTTCTTTACATCTTGGCCTTAGGAGTGTTTTAATACTTGTTGATATGACTCTTATGCTTAGGAAGAGTCATATGTCATGTCAGTAGAGTTATGCTTTGATGACACACTCAGTGTGTGTATCATGCTTTATTATTGCAAGCATGTGGTGATAATATTGTTGTCGGTGGTCATTAATATTAGTTGTTCTTTATTGTTAAGACCATCTCCCAGTTTAGTATCTTACCAGGGTCACTTATATGTTTGATGCTTGTGTTATTAGTCAAGACATATTTATAACTTATCATTCACATACCTTGTGTAATATGTGTCATGTTGTTTAATTGTGTGGCCATAGTATTGGTTTGATATAATGAAGTTGATCTCATTTTACTTTAGTTTTGCTTTAGGATAGAATCTATATCCAAGTCAATTCATGTGTTGTATGTTGTTTCATTCCTTTAGTACTATGGTTTGTAATGTTGGTTGTTTGTTTTGTGGAACACTTGATTTCGAATTATTATGTAGTTGATGTATATGTTTTTACTGGTATTGACCATTATAGATATTTAGATTCCTTCTAAATATTTATTTGTGGTTAACTTTCACCTTTATCATGCAATGTTGTGATTTGTAGTTAAATACATAAGGCGTTTCCTTTTCATGTGTGTTGATGCCATTGTGTTTGTTATATAGTAGTTTCCTATATAGTTTGTCAAGATGTCTAGTGGGCACTACTAGTGTTTAATTGCATAATTCATATTAGAACGTTAGTCTTGATCGCCAAGTCTTCCTTAGCCGTGTCAACCTAACCAATTTCCTTCATTGAATCATATCTCTTACCTTCCTATCTTGCTACTTCATTTTGGAATCTCCATCTGGACCAATATCCTATTATCCATCCACTCTTAATTTGTTTTGGATGTTATTTGGATTTACTATTGTTTTGGTATTTATTTGTTTTCCATTTGGTATCGTTACGATGAGTAGGGAGTGACGATGATGTGGGATATGGACAGAACCAAGTTACAGAAGAATGACTCAACAACGAAGGCATGCCTCCTTCTTTCATCATACTTATCCCATGTTTTACAAAATTGCATTGTGTTTTATGGTTACTATATGCATGTTATTTTAATTCTTGTAGCTAGCGTGTTGATTGACACATTACCTTGATCCGCTTGTCACCTATTCACTTGACACCTGAGTAGAATTATAGTATTCTTGTAGAGTAGAAATGCTTAGCCATGCTTATTACCCTATAGGTGCTTTGTTGAATGACCTCTGAGTCATTGACAGTTGAAACTTACCGTTGAGCTAGGTCGGTAGGCCCATGTTGACCTCCACTACTCTCTCTACTCTGGGTGAAACTTACCATCTGAATACGGGCGCGGACAACAGCTGAATCAAGGATTGATGGAGCGATTGGCTGTCCTTCATAAGTTGAAGGGGGCAATCAGTCGTTCATGCCACATGAGGCGTAATAAGTCTTGGATTTGAAGATTGTGATAACAGTACAGCCACATGCTATATGGGCAATGGCTTGGTCAAGTAAGCTAGTCAGCCTTAGGTGTCGATGTCGCCGTACCGCAGATGGGATAGCTGCCTTGCGAGGAGTATCCTCGGCACAGATGGGGGGGCCAGTTTGAGGACATACTCTCAGTTCCGTGCGCCAGAACCGGTGGGCATGTCACATCTTTGGGTGATCTAGTCCAAAGACCTCGTCATAATCTCCCTGCCTGTATACCAAATGGTATACTACGCTAGCGACGGCTAGTGGCAACAAGTCGGGATTGTGTCATGTGGGTAAAGTGTACAACCTCTGCAGAGTGTAAAACTATTCGAATAGCCATATCCACGGTCATGGACAACACATGAATCTTTCTTGACATACGGGACCTATCTTGCTTATTCCCTCTTTGCCCCTATTCTTGGAACCTATGAAGAGTGTGAGTTGATCGAGGATCCTCACTTTGATGAAAGTTATTCTGGAGATAAAACATGTTTTCATATAAAACTACTTTTATCCAACTACTATGCTATTTCAAACAAAATTAGCTTTACGCAAATGAGTCATACAACCTTCCTTTGAAGCCACATGTAGCTATTAGGTCCTTCCCCGAGGGAGGCATGTTGAGTACGTAATGTACTCATGGGAATAATTTTGTTGACAACAGAGTTCCATAAAGACGAAGGTGATGACTACAACAACTATGGCGATTCGTATGAGTGAGGTCACGTGGACTACATCGACTGTCTGTGGCTGAGATGGAGTCGCTATGCATTGTACTTTCCGCTGTTTTTCCGAATGTAATAAGTGTCATGAGACATTTATCTAGGTATGCCTTGCGGAAAGATATATTTAAAATTGTAATACATTTTATGTATTATGCAATGATATCATTTCGCTGTGTTGTCAACAATGATCCTGGGGTTAACAAATATACACAGGAGGGTCTGGAAGTTAATTCCGGGTTCTCACAGAAGTGGTATTAGAGCAGATGTCGACCTAGCCACGTGGCCTTAGTTAGAAATGGAAAGCCTTAGGACTATTTCCATAAGAAAACTATATTGTAAAAGATCATTCTCGTAGTCTTCTTCTTTGCTATTGCTCTTCTTGCCTTATCTTATTCAAATAAGGTTTAAACTCTACTTTCTTACCTTCTTCTTCATAGTTGTGAAACCCTTCCCCTTGCCCATAACGTTTAAAAGTCAGAAGTGTCAGAAGATGCGCCAAGAGTTTCAAGATAACTTCAACCCCTGAAGATCTGAGTAGCAACATTTTGCCAAGAGAAGACACCTCGAGACGTCAAGTGTTCAACAACGGCCGATCATGCTTCAAATGTTAACGTTGAAGATCCGCACCAAGTTATGATGTGACTTTCCTTATAGGGATGGGTTGGTTAGCACCCTTGTAGTGATAGAACTCGTAGCTTGTAGACGCAAAACCTTTCTTGTGTGAGTATTGTCTGCGTATATTTCTTCTGGCTTTTTCCTATGCAGTCATACTAAAACCCTATTTGCAAAAATGAGTTGCTTTTGAGTTTTATTGGATAGCTTCACGATTATCTGGGTGTTATCTTTTGTTTATCTTTCGGGGTACCTCCAACTTCTGTAGGATTATTTACTCGTCTTATGCTCTTTCCCTCTTCTCTATAAACACCGGAGGACAATTTGAGAGGAAAGAAGTTGCAACAGCATGCTTAGAGGTCTATTATCGATGTGAACCCTAGGGGAAACCTCTTTTAAGGGGGTAGTAGATGGTGATTCGGCGAGATTGAATAATTGAAGATCTTCATTCGCAAAGAAGACAAAGATTTGAAGATTTTCAATACATGCACTATAAGTTCAACCTGAAGGAAGAATCAATGTGTCCGGCAGCACCGAAGCTTGACCAAAAGAAGAAGGTCAAGACCGAAGAATGCTCATCCACTCCTAGAGGCTACGTGGTTACCATCGTGAAGATCAAATGATTGTTTCCAAGGCTTGAGCAAGCTAAGGATAGTACAAACAAGAGAAGTATCTACATCCAAGACCTCAAAGTTGTCGATCACGAAGTTTAGAATTGACCATGGATGCATAAGGACCTGTGGAGAAATTGCATCGAAGCTGAAGCTAAACCAAACCCATTCTCTTTAGTCGGCTTGAATCTTGGGGACGAGATTCCTTTTAAGGGGGTAGATCTGTAACATCCCTATTCTCGGAATGTTTAAGAAAAAAAAGTTTTCCAAAAATCAGGGCAAGAAAATTTCATTTGTTTTATTTGTTAACAAAGCTTATATTGGACTTTTATAATTTGGAGGATTTAATTTGACCTAATATGAACTTAAATTAAATTTGAGTTTTGTTCTTTTCTTCTAGTTGGGTTCTATCTTTTGTCTTCAACACATTTAAACATGTGAGTTTGCATTTTCGTGGATTTCTTGGATTGTTTGATATTTGTTTCAGCTTCTATTAGTTCTCTATATTTTCCAAAAAGAGAAGTCATTCTTTTCCATCTGCTAAACTCTAGGCCAAATTTCATAAGCCCATTCTACAACATCTTTATTTTTTTCTATTCCCTGTTCTCTCGAATAGGAATAGGCCAAAGGCTAACTTCTATTTTTTTCCTTCTCTCCCACTTGGGCCTTGCTGAAGTGGGCCAACACCCAGCTGTCCTAGCTAGCACCTCCTCTGCTTCCTGTATGTTCACTTCAACAACTAACCGAAGAGGAAACCTCAATAGCCACCACGCATGTTAACTAATGCCCTTCCTTTAATTCCTCCTCCCTGCCTATTTCTCTTCACTTCCTTTCTCTCCCAACCAGCGCCTCTTCTCCTTCCTCTTCCTTCTTTATGCTACCTCCACACACACACAAAAGAAACATACAGAAAGAGAAATAGCCCTCCCTCTTTCCCATAAATCCCATAAGTTCCCAAAACTGCAGTCCCTCCTTATTGTGCGCCTCCACCTCCTCTTCCACCCCCACAAAAACTCCTGCCTCTCCCTTCCTTGTTCTCTCCAGAACACTCTTCAAAGAAATGGTGCTCCATGGACACTGGTGTTCGACCCCGATGAAGGAGGCCATCCCCATCCAAATCCTTGCGCCAGATGATACTCCTCCATGCCGCAGCTCCATTCAGAGAAGAAGGAATGTATTCCGTCGATCACACGCGAAGAATTTCACATGTCTGTCTACACTGTTCATCCAGTTCATCACACCATTCCGTCAAATTTGGTGAGGTTCTATCAAATTCCTTTTGCACGCGTACTTGTCATCACCTAGTGTATCCCTTAGACATCATGATTCAACCTATCTATGTCGTTGGCCGCATGTGTCCAAAACCGAATTCGATTTGATGGCATCGACTTGTCTTTTTATTTTCTATCCATCGAATGATCTTGTGGTCAACATATGAAATGTATCTTGTGGCTGTAGAAACTCAGTGGCGGAGTTAGATTGTTGGTTCTATCTTGTGAATGGTAGAATAGATATAATCATACTTGTTTTTTAGAATTCAACGATCTTTCGAGTATGGTTAACTTCTATGCTAGTATGTTATTTTCATGTGTTCTTGATATTCTTATGAGTGTATGCTAGATATCTCTTAATTTGTGTGTCATGTTATTTGTTAGAATTATTTTACTCTTGTTAAAATTGTTTTGGCTCGATAATTTTTTTGACCACATATAATTATTTTTATGCATGTGCACTATTTTTAGGAATCATTCTCATGTTTAGTGTTTTGTTAGATTTTGTTTGAGTTACTAAATATAGTTATATGTGTTGTCTCATGTTGATATTGTTTTATGTGTCATGGTGTCCTTTCTTATGCATGCGTACAATATTTGGTGAACGTTTGACATGTTTATAATTTTGTAAGATTATTCTAAGCTAAGCTTTGTTTATCGAATCATGAAATACTTCATATCTTGATTATTTAATTTTGTTTAGCATGGTGATATCTTAGATATGGTTTACATATTCATTTCCATCCATGTCGCATGTTCGTTTTATTGGTTTGAAATCATGGCATGCCTCTGATAGTTATTAGGCATCATTTGTAGGTGTTTTGCATAGTTTTCTTTATGCTAGATGTCAAATATATTACATTGTTGTTTGGAAATGAGTGCATTATAGTTTGTTGCTTATAATATAATTCCCAAGTTGTTCCTCTTCTTTCTAGATGTTGTTATCCATGATTTCATGGTTGGATGCTTTATGTCATTCATATTTGTATTGCTATATAGAATCATTCTGATGGAATAACTAGTCTATTGCATATTGATAATTATCATGAGTGTTTATTTATATTAGTTTCTTACCATGCCGTGTTAGCAATTGCTTATAGTAGAATGCATGCTTGGTTGTATGTGTACCATGTACTATATCATTTCTAGTTTGTATTGTATGACTACACATTTGGTTAGCCTTGATTTATGTTATAGTAGTTTGTTGATCTTGTGCATTCTTTTATTGAGCAACTTCTTGCTTTATCAATACTATGCCATGTTGTTGGGATTGTATAAATAGATTGCATAACATGTGTGTAACAACCCGTGTGTTCTATGATGCCTAGGTTGTCCAGTTATGTATTAGAAAGTCTAATTTGTACTAGGTAGAAATACACGTCTTCATGTTATTGCTAGTATAGCACATTGTTTGATGTGATTGATGCCATGACCTATATGTGTACTTGCTTAGTATGCTTTTCCTTTTTGCTTATAAGTCACAACTAACATGATAGTGTTGTGTGCTAATGCCATTCTTGATAGTCATGTTAGTTGATACTAACTAAGTTATCTCATAGTTATGAGTTGTACTCTATTGGTAGCATATTTTGGGATCTCGTGTGATGATCACCCATGCTTAGCATCATATCGGGTTTATCTTACTACTGCATTTGTTGTGTGCATGTCCTTTGTCATATCTATTATATCTAGTTGTTGCATTGTTGTATGTCTAGCCATCGTCATGCATGTGATCTTTCAAGTCTTATGAAGTTCTAAGTGTTATAGTTGCCTAGTTTAGTTCTTCCTTGTAGATGTTTAACTTCGTTACATCTTGGCCTTAGGAGTGTTTTAATACTTGTTGATATGACTCTTATGCTTAGGACGAGTCATATGTCATGTATGTAGAGTTATGCTTTGATGATACACTCAGTGTGTGTATCGTGCTTTATTATTGCAAGCATGTGGTTATAATATTGTTGTCGGTGGTCATTGGTATTAGTTGTTCTTTATTATTAAGACCATCTCCCAGTTTAGTATCTTGCCAGGGTCACTTATATGTTTTATGCTTGTGTTATTAGTCAAGACATATTTATAACTTATCATTCACATACCTTGTGTAATATGTGTCCTGTTGTTTAATTGTGTGGCCATAGTATTGGTTTGATATAATGAAGTTGATCTCATTTTACTTTAGTTTTGCTTTAGGATAGAATCTATATCCAAGTCAATTCATGTGTTGCATGTTGTTTCATTCCTTAAGTACTATGGTTTGTAATGTTTATTGTTTTTTTATGGAACACTTGCTTTCGAATCATTATGTAGTTGATGTATATGTTTTTACTGCTATTGACCATTATAGATATTTAGATTCCATCTAAATATTTATTTGTGGTTAACTTTCACCTTTATCATGCAATGGTGTGATTGTGTTGTTAAATACATAAGGCGCTTCCTTTTCATGTGGGTTGATGCCATTGTGTTTGTTATATAGTAGTTTCCTATATAGTTTTTCAAGATGTGTAGTGGGCACTACTAGTGTTTAATCGCATAATTCATATTAGAACGTTAGTCTTGATCGCCAAGTCTTCCTTAGCCGTGTCAACCTAACCAATTTCCCTTCGTTGAATCATATCTCTTACCTTCCTATCTTGCTACTTCATTTTGGAATCTCCATCTTGATCAATATCCTGTTATCCATCCACTCTTGATTTGTTTTGGATGTTATTTGGATTTACTATTGTTTTGGTATTTATTTGTTTTCCATTTGGTATCGTTATGATGAGTAGGGAGTGACGACGATGTGGGATATGGACAGAACCAAGTTACAGAAGGACTCAACAACGAAGGCATGCCTCCTTCTTTGATCATACTTATCCTATGTTTTGCAAAATTGCATTGTGTTTTATGGTTACTATATGCATGTTATTTTAATTCTCGAAGCTAGCGTGTCGATTGACACATTACCTTGATCCGCTTGTCACCTATTCACTTGATACCTGAGTAGAATTATAGTATTCTTGTAGAGTAGAAATGCTTAGCCATGCTTATTACCCTATAGGTGCTTTGTTGAATGACCTCTAAGTCATTGACAGTTGAAAGTTACCGATGAGCTAGGTCGGTTGGCCCTTTTTGATCTCCTCTACTCTCTCTACTCTAGGTGAAACTTACCATGTGAATACTGGCGCGGGCGACAGCTGTATGTCGCCGTACCGCAGATGGGATAGCTGCCTTGCGAGGAGTATCCTCGGCACAGATGGGGGGTGGTTTGAGGACATACTCTCAGTTTTGTGCGCCAGACCCGGTGGGCATGTCACATCTTTGGCGGATCTAGTCCAAAGACCTCGTCACAATCTCCCTGTTGGTATACCAAATGGTGTACTACGCTAGCGACGGCTAGTGGCAACAAGTCGGGATTGTGTCATGTGGATAAAGTGTACAACCTCTTCAGAGTGTAAAACTATTCGAATAGCCGTATCCACGGTCATGGACAACACATGAATCTTTCTTGACATACGGGACCTGTCTTGCTTATTCCCTCTTTGCCCCTATTCTTGGAACCTTTGAAGAATATGAGTTGATTGAGGATCCTCACTTTGATGAAAGTTATTCTGGACATAAAACATGTTTTCATCTAAAACTACTTTTATCCAACTACTATGCTATTTCAAACAAAATTAGCTTTACGCAAATGAGTCATACAACCTTCCTTTGAAGCCACATGTAGCTATTGGGTCCTTCCCCGAGGGAGGCATGTTGAGTACGTAATGTACTCAAGGCAATAATTTTGTTGAAAACAGAGTTCCATGAAGACGAAGGTGATGACTACAACAACTATGGCGATCCGTATGAGTGAGGTCACGTGGACTACATTGACTGCCTGTGGCTGAGATGGAGTCGCTACGCATTGTACTTTCCACTGTTTTTCCGAATGTAATAAGTGGCATGAGACATTTATCTAGGTATGCCTTGGGGAAAGATATATTTAAAATTGTAGTACCTTTTATTTATTGTGCAATGATATCATTTCGCTGTGTTGTCAACAATGATCCTGGGGTTGAAAAATATACACAGGAGGGTCTGGAAGTTAATTTCGGGTTCTCACAGTCATGATCCCTTGCTGGACACACCTATTTGAGAGAGCCAAAATTATGCCATGACTTGTTAGAATTGCTCTCGATGCTTCACTTAAATTTTTATGATCTACGGGTTTGCTCTAGTGCTTCACTTATATCTTTTTGAGCACGGTGTGCTTATGTATTTTTGAAGAAATGCTCTCTTGCTTCACTTAGATTTATTTGAGAGTTAGTAAATTTTTTAAGAAATTCTCTCTTGCTTCACTTAAATTATTTTGGGAGAAAGAAATATTATGCTCATGATCTTCACTTATATCTGTTTGAGCTTATCAAAAGAAAGACATGAAAATTAGTTCCAAAGTGATAGATGTCCAAGGAGGATATAATAAAAACTTTCATGAAGATCATTGGACAAAATAAACTTGATTCTTATTAATAGTTTTGAGATATGATGATGTGATATGTGAGTCATCTTGATGAGTAATTATGCTTTAGTAAGAATATTGGTGTTAAGGTTTGTGATTCCCTATGAAAGCACGAAAGTCAATAGTTATGCAATGAAATTATATCCTACGTGTGGTGCATTATTCGGTGTTAATTATGCTTAATGCTCGCTTACAAGATTATTCGTTTCGTGGTTGGTCGCTTCCAATCATTTGCTAACCTTCATTTTGCACTAGGTATGATCACTACTTGTGCATCCAAAATCCTTTAAACCAGTTTTGCCACATGAGTCCACTATATCTACCTATATGCGGTATTCTTTTGCCGTTCTAAGCAAATTTGTATGTGCCATCTCTAATATTCAAAATAAATTTCTCTTTTGTGTGCTCGTACCGCTCGCGAGGCGGTGAGGGGTGGCTAATATTTTCCATGCTAGATGTGTTATTCTCACGATGAGTGTTTATTCACTTGTCATTGCACGAGAGTAAGGCAAAGGTATTAGGGATGCCCAGTCCTGAAATGAAAAATGAATTTACTTTATGTTGTCAAATAATAAATTCCTTGGAAAGTGTTGGTATGGAAGGCACCCGTGGATACGGTTAGCCATGGAAAGTGAAAGTATTGTGGAAAAAGGAATACACTTTATTTTTTTTGTTTGGGAACCGCCTATGATATATCTAGAATAGAAAGTGTTGGGAACTCTAAGTCATTTTCGCTAATGGGAAAGGCACACCTCTCAAAATGTTTTTATCTCTCAATTTTTGCTTTGAGCTCTAGCACCTCTACAAATCCCTACTTCCCTCTACGAAGGGACTTTCATTTACTTTATGCAATTTTTATTTTTGAATTCGAGTCTCCATCTTCTCTTATAAAGCACCAACTAGGGGGCACTATGATCGTACTTGAGCATTGGGTGTAGTTAATATGCGAGTGTGTTTCATGAATGGATCACTGATTGAGCATGATGGGCTAGGGATAGCTTATTTTAGCGTTAATATTTTGAAAGACATGGTTGCTTGTTGATATGCTTGAGTATTTAAGATATCATGTCAAAACTAGACTATTGCTTTGAATAATATAAAAGTCCAAATGTCCATGCCATAAAGAAAAGAATATGAGATGACATGTTAGGCAGCATTCCACATCAAAAATTCCGTTTTTACCATTTACCTACTCGAGGACGAGCAGGAATTAAGCTTGGGGATGCTCATACGTCTCCAATGTATCAATAATTTTTTATTGTTCCATGCTGTTATATTATCAATCTTTGATGTTTTATAGTCATTTTATATCATTTTTTGGTACTAACCTATTGACATAGTGCCAAGTTCCTGTTGCTATTTTTTTGCATGTTTTTTACATCGCAGATAATCAATACCAAACGGAGTCCAAACGCAGCGAAATTTTTTGTGGATTTTTTTGGACCAGAAGACAACCAATGGGCCGAAGAAGCACCTGGGGGCTGCTCTGAGGGGAGCACAACGCGCCCTGGTGGGTTGTGCCCACCTCAGGTGCCCCTGGACCACCTCTTTACTCTATAAATACCCCAATATTCTAGAAACCCTAGGGGAGTCGGCGAAAATCAATTCTAGCCGCCGCAGAGTCAAGAACTACCAGTTCCAATCTAGACACAATCATGGAGGGGTTCACCACTTCCATTGGTGCCTCTCCGATGATGCGTGAGTAGTTCTTTGTAGACCTTCGGGTCCATAGTTAGTAGCTAGATGGATTCCTCTCTCGCGTTTGATTCTCAATACAATGGTCTCTTGGAGATCCATATGATGTAACTCTTTTGCGGTGTGTTTGTTGGGATACAATGAACTTTGAGTTTATGATCAGATCTATCTTTTTTATCCATGAAAGTTATTTGAATTTCTTTGATCTCTTATATGCATGATTGCTTATAGCCTCATATTTCTTCTCCGATATTTGGGTTTTGTTTGGCCAACTTGATCTATTTATCTTGGAATGAGAAGAGGTGCTTTGTAGTGGGCTCGATCTTATGATGCTTGATCCCAGTGACAGAAGGGGAACCGACACGTATGTATCGTTGCTACTAAGGATAAACCGATGGGGTCTATTTCTACATAAATAGATCTTGTCTACATCATGTCATCATTCTTATTGCATTATTCCGTTTCTCCATGAACTTAATACACTAGATGCATGTAGCGATCTGACCTCAAACGGTCAAATCTCTGTGTATAAGTGTCATCCCTGGATCGGTAATGCTGACACACATAGTACTTGAAGGATTTATAACAGAGTTCAATCACACACTTATTACATCGAATATCTCAAAAGAGAGTACTTATTTCAATAATATGGCTAAAGGCCATGTAATGAAGATAACAGCGAAAGCTTCGAAGGTAAAATGAGTCCATGAACTCCAACGGCATAGCTGAGTGCATGACAACGACCTAGCGCACCTTACTCTTCGTCTGAAAACTCTGCAACATAAAACGTTGCAGCCTGTTGTAGTGACCCGACCCGAATGGGTCAAGTCTCTGTGCTTACGTGTCATCCCTGGATCGGTATGCTGACACACACAGTACTCGAAGGATTTATAACAAAGGTAAATCACATGTATAAAGTAACGTAAATACTATTACCTCAATCCAAATAGTGGAAGCAACAAGGTTGTGGATTCCCATCAACACCAACGACAAAGTTGAGTGTAGAAATCGTAACCCTAACGTATTACTTACTCGTCGTAAGAAACCTGCAACATAAGACGTTGCAGCCCGAAACGGGTCAGTACATTGAATGTACTGGCAAATTCACACCATAGAGAAAATGATGAACAATGGCTACCACTATATGCATATTTGGCTAGTGGAAAGCTCTATGGTTATAAGGTTTTTTTGTGTAAAGCCAATTTTTCCCTACTGCAAAGGAATAAGGTTATTTAACTATCATGGTGGTTGTTAAACATTGAGAATGGTTGACAGCATTCTCAATCCCAATTGAAAATAATTAAAACCCAACAACATTAATTAGAAGTAACGTGATGAGATTCACATGATATTCAAGTACTAGATACTCAAGTTGTCCATAACCGGGGACACGGCTAATCATGATTAGTTTGTACACTCTGCAGAGGTTTGCGCACTTTTCCACACAAGAATCGATCGCCTCCATTTGGTTTCTCGCACTACATGGTGTTTGAGAAGACGGATGACCGAGACACAGTCTTTCAGAAGTGCTAGCACCTTACATGTGGGGTAGACCGTACCACCTACAACCCCTACATCTGCTAGTCCACCCCGTAAGAGTTCGCACTACTTAGTCAACTATGCCAGAGCCCATAATGGCTTGTGGCTGCACACAGAAGTTTCTAGCATGAAAGATCTTATGATCCCTTTGAGCCTGGGTGGCGGTCCGAAAAAAACAGGCAAGTCCTGATAGAAATCAGGTGCCTCAATCCACCCAGATGTGTGTTTAAGTTGCCACCTTAGATAAACCATTAAAATTATCAACTCACATCTGTCATGGATATCACTCACCCAATCCAAGTCTACTAGCATAGCATGGCATAATAAGAAAACGTAGAAGTAACTCCCAAAGGTTTCATAATAATACAGGTAATAGGTACTACCTCATCTACTTCCCATCCCACAGTTTAATTAGATCCTAATCATGCAATGTGTGAGGATTGATCTAATGCAATAAAACTGGGTTGTAGAAAAGGTATGATCAAAGTGTGAACTTGCCTGCAATGTTGATGAAGATGATTCGCACTCAAAACTCGTGATAGATCTACTCGTCACACTCCGGTCAATCTATCGTAAGCAAACAATAGTAACCACACAATAAGTACTCATCTAATGCACAAGTAAAACTCAAACGAGAGAACGAACCAGAAGGTTCAACTTAAGAACTCCGGTTGCAAAGAAAGAACGAACCGAACAAAGAAACGGAAGACAAACGGCGGAAGAAAAACAACTCGGTTCTAGCAAGTTGAAACTAGGTCAAATTTTACCAGGGCAAAAACTTGTTTAAGTTGATTAGACGGAACGGCGGTTTCAAAACGAAACTCTAGGCGCTTGAATCGCCTGATTCCGATAAACGAGCGAGAAGAAAGACTAGAACGAAGATCGGATCTGAGATCGCGATCGCGGAATAAATCCGACGAGAAGAAAAAGAAGAACGGTTATATGAACGGACGTTCGTTAACCTAGAAGAATCCGGTGGTCACGTTCGTTAGGACGAACGGTCCGGCGAACGGTCCAAAGGCAACTAAATCGGAAAAGAAAACGAATCTGATCTAGGGTTTCGGAGAAGAAAACCGAAACGAAAAACCGATCTAGAAAACGAATCAGAAGAGAAGAAAAGAATCGGAACGATTAGAAGAAAACTATCCAAGGAAAAGAGACGCGGGGCAACCTCCGGCGAGGTCTCCGGCGGCGTGGCATAGGGCGGCGGCGGCGTGGGCAAGGTGCGGCGGTGGCGCGCGTGTGGGGTGGCGCGGCGGCGGTGTAGAGCGCGGGGTGGGGCGCGGGGTGGGGCGCGGCTTGGGGCTTGGGGGCTTGATTTGATTATTTAGAGGGGGGGTGTTGGGGTATTTATATTGGGGAGGGGAGAGGAGACTTGGGGTAGGGGACAAGAAATAGAGTAGGAATAGGAAATAGACTAAGAATAGGAAAGAATAAACGGAGTAGGACTAGGAATAACGAAACAAGGAAAAAGAGACAAGGGGGCGCCCTAGAATCCTAAAAGGATTCGGCAACAGGGAGAGGCCGCGGCGGCCTCCTGGCAGCGCTGGCGCTCGGCGCCTGGCGCCTGGGAGCGCAGGGGCGGCGGCTTGGCTTGGGCCTTTGGCCCAGCTGGCGCTGCTGATTTTTTTAACAGATTTCGCACGCAGAAAACAAAAGAAAAAGAAACTAAACGAACTCCGGAAAATTCTAAAGTAAATTTTCCCCGACTCCTAAAAATGAGCCGAACAAAATGAACTTTACTCCGGACCTAAAATGCAATTTTCGAAAACGCGCATTTTTCCCTATCCAAATAAAATGCAAACAAAACTCCGGCAAAACCAAAATTGATCTATTTATTAAATCTTCATTTTTCCTCAATTTTGGGAAAGTCATATTATTCCCTCTCTTATATTTTTGATATTGGAAAAATAATTGAAGATAAAATAAATAAATCAAATGATCCTCTTTTCAAAATTTGAGAAAACTCAAATATGAAAATAACGAAATCTCCAACTCTCTCCGAAGGTCCTTGAGTTGCGTGAAATTTCTAGGATCGACCAAAAAGCAAGAAAATAAGATATGCATGATGATCTAATGTATAACATTCCAAAATTTAGAATTTTGGGATGTTACAAACCTACCACCCTTAAAATGAATCTCGTCCTCGAGATTCGGAGAGGCTAGCAAGAAAAGGTTAGGGTTTTGGGGTCTCCTCAAAATCCATTGATCATCATAGGGGTCTGGGGTGCTACCACCCTTAGAAGCATGGTTACTATTCCATCGAAACTCATATACTTCATCCATATTGTTAACAGTGTCGGTCTTCTTAGATCTTCAGGATAATTCCTTATCCGGGCTCTTCCGGTAGTGGCATAACCTTTTCCTCAATTCTTCTGTACTTTCATCCTGGTAAGGTTATTCCGAGATTGGGTCTTCTTAGCTGACGGGTCTGGCGCCATTACTAAACAACTATCGATACCTCATGGTGGTCAACAATTTATGGTTTCTCCTGCAGGAAATGGGTCTGGGTGATCCTCACCGTATAACCTACGGTTGGCAACAACTGCCGTGTACAAGGGAAAATTACGTATACCATTCTAAGGTTTAACAAGGTTTAATATCGTCGTCTCTCTACTATAGGCAAGTCACTCAGATTTACCATCCCATATAGCAAGGCGAATAATAAGAGTAAGTCGGTATGGTGATCAATCCATCCCGCACCCAAATCATTACCTTGTATACGATTTAGCGAATCTCGCATTCTAACACTCGGTCATCCTCACAAGCATTGCAGAATTTCTCTTGTCAATGAACCAGGTTCGGATATATCCATAGATTCTGCAAGTCAAACAACCATCTATCGTTCCTTCACAACTCTCAGGTTTTGCGTTACTCCTATAGGATCGTCTATTGATAAGGGCATATCCTCTTCCAGGGTTTTTCCTTCAGCAAGAGTGTGCTTGCTTCTTGGCAGGTCCTGGGGCCTGTGGGTTATGGCCCATCTCATCACTTGCAAACCTTGAACTCTTCATCGGGGCAGCGGATCTCTAATCCAACATCCAACTTCCAGCTTTCCCAGTATACTTAAATCCATCCAATTGTACTGTCTTCCTTCCTTCTATTGGCTCCCAACTAGGACATGTTTACTCAGACTCATCATGGAGTTTTCCATTGATCCATATTTCCAACATCATACCTCCTTTATATCCAATAGTACTTCGTCTCTTCATCCTCGTGGGATATCCCTCATACCGAGGTAAAAACTTATACTTATGAAGTCCGTATTCCACTTCGTGGAACATCATTATCCTTTCCGCGGTCAAGCGTCCTTACAGGGGAATATTGGCCATCTCTGCATGGCACTTCTTCAACAGGGAAATGTGAAACACATCTTGAACTCCTGACAGTCCTTCGGGTAACTCCAACTTGTAGGCCACTTCTCTCATACGCTCCAAAACTCGGTATGGTCCTACAAATCTTGGGGCTATCTTTACCTTAACTCCAAATCGTTTAACTCCTCGCAGAGGAAACACATGAAGACATGCTTTGTCTCCAATATCATAGACTACCTCCTTGAGTTTGTGAGTCTACATAACTCTTCTGCCTGGACTGAGCTACCTTCAGTCTATCTCGAATCAACTTAACATTCTCTTCCGACTCCTTTGATCACATTTGGTCCAAACAACTAACGGTCTCCAACTTCATCCAACATACTCTTGGGGTATCACAGATATCGAGACAAAACTCGTATTCATTTTGTTCGAAGTCCATTACAGGGTACTACCACCCTTAAAATGCTCCAATATTTTATAGACCATATTTCTCATATCCTCAAAAATGATCAACATCTTTCCTCATAGAGTAACTCATAAAATCCAAATCAGTACCAACACTGCTAACTTTATTGATTCTCAAATTATTACAATCTCCTGTTTTTCCATTACATGCCTCAACTCAACACCTCAATATAAAGGAAAAATGTCCTCACTACTACGACTATACTTCTTCTGTTACAAACTCAACTACTTATCACAAGTCTCCTTCTCCTTCGGACAATCTCTGGCAAAGTGCCCTGCTTTATTACAACTAAAACATATTACTTCTAATAAGTATCGAGGTTTCCTTTTTGGGCATTTGTTGAGGTAGTGCCCTGACTCCTTGCACCCATAACAGATGACATGACTCAGATCCTTCCCGGAATCCAATCTACTTCTCTTTCTGGACTTTTCCATTCCAATCAGGGCTTCTATTTCCTGTGGGTCATACTCTACTTCCTCAGTCGGGAATTCTACTAGATTCCCATTCATACAATTCTGGGAGATGTGTCCTTCTTCTCCACATGAATAGCAAGACTTGGTGCAGGGTTTAATTGGTTCTTCTTTGGGTGTGTCATCCACCTCTTTCTTCATCACAGGTTCTTCTAAACTTTCCATAAGAGCTCCTTTCATTGCTTCTTCCTTCTGCTGGATGGTTCTTTGTACCAAGGGGTAAATGTGACACTGAGCAGGATAGTGGGTAGTCCCTTCACACAAGAAACAAGTGATCTGCCTAGTTGGGCATTCTTCAGCTGGGTGACTTCCTTCACAATTAGGGCATTCATCCTTGTGTTCTTTATGGTTGTGTCCTATTTCTCCACAAATCTGGCATGCACAAGGTTTCTTCATATCCTTTCCATAAGGTTTCAACCTTTGGGACACAAACTGAGACTTTAGCAAAGTCAACTTAAATTCTTTCCAAGTGGTTACTCCTTGCCATCCATTGATGGTTTGGTACATCCTCCACCAAGTAGCAGCACCTCTTTCAAAACATTGAAGAGCATACTGGGCCATATCCTTTCCGACTATAGGGTTGTTCTCCATATGATCCTCCATGTTCTGAATCCATCGGTCTGTCTCCAATTGACTCATCGGTCCAGAAAATACAAGCTCATCTCCATTCATCATCTATTGGGTCCATGGGTTTGGGGTGAGATAAGAGAGATCAAGAGGGATACACACAATGCAAACAACAGTTTTGAAAAGACAGATTTTTGTTGTGGCTGTCGAAAAAAACAACAAACAATTGACAGCTCACAAACGTCACATCTAACGTAGGTATATAATAGGGGTTTGGTCTTCTAAAGGTCAATAACTCTTCAACGTCTCCAAACTCTTCAAGCCTTGTTCAAGCCTCCAATGGCTTCTTCCAATCATGCTTGTCCTTCTCAAGTTCTTTTGCCAGATCAACTCTGTTGACGCGAAGTCTCTCATGACATCCTTGAATATTCTGGAATTGCATTCCAAACTTCTAGGTTTCAACATCCTTGGCATGAGCCATGGTCATACTGTCCTTCAGTTCTTGACAAATCTCCGGTATCTCAAGGTTTTACTTCTCTAGCTTGGCTGCTTTCAACTTCTGGTCTTAAGTTCTTCACGAAATGCTTCCTTGTCTATTACGACTTCCTGGAGCTCCACCTTAAACTTCTTGATGTAATACTCTAGATCCTGGTGATACACCGGCTAGGGTTAAAACTTCATCTTATGATAGGTGCTCCGTCAGCCTTCTTCCATCAAATCCATTCTGATGAAATGCATCCTTAACTCAGCACGGTGACAATAGCATCAGCGAGAGATGACATCACGAATAACTGTGTTTCTGCTCTTGTTATTTCCATGAGCTATCTCTCCATAGTTGATATCTCCTGCCTTAGGGTTTCTTTGACAAAACTTCAAGTTCTCATACTCCTTGTTTCAGTATTTCTCTGATACACCTTGATCTCGGGGATTGACAACTTCCATAATCTGCCAAGTTCCATAAGGGTAGCCTTCCTAGGTCATACAAATCTGAGAATTCTTCAGAGCCTACAAATTCTACTTGTCTTCAGAGTCTTCACAGTTGTAGTTTCCATTATCATAATGTATGGTAAAAATCTCCTTCATTCCATAGTGGTCTCAGTTGTCTGATATCTTGTACTTCTTGGAGTGGTCTCATCCGTCGAATCTTCGAATGGTCAAAAGGGGAAAGGGGTATGGTCTCACTAAAGGGAATTTTTGAATAAGCTCAGAAGAGAAGAGAGGTAAAAGATCTTTTTGAAAGGAAAAGTTGTAGAGAAAAATCTTTGCTATGGGCTTGCCAGTTTCTAGGGTCACGTTCTACAATCAACATGTGCTCTGATACCATCTTGTAGCGACCCGACCCGAATGGGTCAAGTCTCTGTGCTTACGTGTCATCCCTGGATTGGTATGCTAACACACACAGTACTCGAAGGATTTATAACAGAGGTATATCACATGTATAAAGTAACGTAAATACTATTACCTCAATCCAAATAGCGGAAGCAACAAGGTTGTGGATTCCCATCAACACCAACGGCAAAGTTGAGTGTAGAAATCGTAACCCTAACGTATTACTTACTCGTCGTAAGAAACCTGCAACATAAGACATTGCAGCCCGAAACGGGTCAGTACATTGAATGTACTGGCAAATTCACACCATAGAGAAAATGATGAACAATGGCTACCACTATATGCATATTTGGCTGGTGGAAAGCTCTATGGTTATAAGGTTTTTTGCGTAAAGCCAATTTTTCCCTACTGCAAAGGAATAAGGTTATTTAACTATCATGGTGGTTGTTAAACATTGAGAATGGTTGACAGCATTCTCAATCCCAATTAAAAATAATTAAAACCCAACAACATTAATTAGAAGTAACGTGATGAGATTCACATGATATTCAAGTACTAGATACTCAAGTTGTCCATAACCGGGGACACGGCTAATCATGATTAGTTTGTACACTCTGCAGAGGTTTGCGCACTTTTCCCCACAAGACTCGATCGCTTCCGTTTGGTTTCTCGCACTACATGGTGTTTGAGAAGACGGATGACCGAGACACAGTCTTTCAGAAGCGCTAGCACCTTACATGTGGGGTAGACCGTACCACCTACAACCCCTACATCTGCTAGTCCACCCCGTAAGAGTTCGCACTACTTAGTCAACTATGCCAGAGCCCATAATGGCTTGTGGATGCACACGGAAGTTTCTAGCATGAAAGATCTTATGATCCCTTTGAGCCTGGGTGGCGGTCCGAAAGAAAAACAGGCAAGTCCTGATAGACATCAGGTGCCTCAATCCACCCAGATGTGTGTTTAAGTTGCCACCTTAGATAAACCATTAAAATTATCAACTCACATCTGTCATGGATATCACTCACCCAATCCACGTCTACTAGCATAGCATGGCATAATAAGCAAACGTAGAAGTAACTCCCAAAGGTTTCATAATAATACAGGTAATAGGTACTACCTCATCTACTTCCCATCCCACAGTTTAATTAGATACTAATCATGCAATGTGTGAGGATTGATCTAATGCAATAAAACTGGGTTGTAGAAAAGGTATGATCAAAGTGTGAACTTGCCTGCAATGTTGATGAAGATGATTCGCACTCAAAACTCGTGATAGATCTACTCGTCACACTCTGGTCAATCTATCGTAAGCAAACAATAGTAACCACACAATAAGTACTCATCTAATGCACAAGTAAAACTCGAACGAGAGAACGAACCAGAAGGTTCAACTTAAGAACTCCGGTTGCAAAGAAAGAACGAACCGAACAAAGAAACGGAAAACAAACAGCGGAAGAAAAACAACTCGGTTCTAGCAAGTTGAAACTAGGTCAAATTTTACCGGGGCAAAAACTTGTTTAAGTTGATTACACGGAACGGCGGTTTCGAAACGAAACTCCAAGCGCTTGAATCGCCTGATTCCGATAAACGAGCGAGAAGAAAGACTAGAACGAAGATCGGATCTGAGATCGCGATCGCGGAATAAATCCGACGAGAAGAAAAAGAAGAACGGTTATATGAACGGACGTTCGTTAACCTAGAAGAATCCGGTGGTCACGTTCGTTAGGACGAACGGTCCGGCGAACGGTCCAAAGGCAACTAAATCGGAAAATAAAAGGAATCCGATCTAGGGTTTCGGAGAAGAAAACCGAAACGAAAAACCGATCTAGAAAACGAATCAGAAGAGAAGAAAAGAATCGGAACGATTAGAAGAAAACGATCCGAGGAAAAAAGACGCGGGGCAACCTCCGGCAAGGTCTCCGGCGGCGTGGCGTAGGGCGGCAGTGGTGTGGGCAAGGTGCGGCGGTGGCGCGGGTGTGGGGTGGCGCGGCGGCGGTGTAGAGCGCGGGGTGGGGCGTGGCTTGGGGCTTGGGGGCTTGATTTGATGATTTAGAGGGGGGGTGTTGGGGTATTTATATTGGGGAGGGGAGAGGAGACTTGGGGTAGGGGACAAGAAATAGAGTAGGAATAGGAAATAGACTAAGAATAGGAAAGAATAAACGGAGTAGGACTAGGAATAACGAAACAAGGAAAAAGAGACAAGGGGCGCCCTAGAATCCTAAAAGGATTCGGCAACAGGGAGAGGCGGCAGCGGCCTCCTGGCAGCGCTGGCGCTCGGCGCCTGGCGCCTGGGAGCGCAGGGGCGGCGGCTTGGCTTGGGCCTTTGGCCCAGCTGGCGCTGCTGATTTTTTTTAACAGATTTCGCGCGCAGAAAACAAAAGGAAAAGAAACTAAACGAACTCTGAAAAATTCTAAAGTAAATTTTCCCCGACTCCTAAAAATGAGCCGAACAAAATGAACTTTACTCCGGACCTAAAATGCAATTTTCGAAAACGCGCATTTTTCCCTATCCAAATAAAATGCAAACAAAACTCCGGCAAAACCAAAATTGATCTATTTATTAAATCTTCATTTTTCCTCAATTTTGGGAAAGTCATATTATTCCCTCTCTTATATTTTTGATATTGGAAAAATAATTGAAGATAAAATAAATAAATCAAATGATCCTCTTTTCAAAATTTGAGAAAACTCAAATATGAAAATAATGAAATCTCCAACTCTCTCCGAAGGTCCTTGAGTTGCGTGAAATTTCTAGGATCGACCAAAAAGCAAGAAAATAAGATATGCATGATGATCTAATGTATAATATTCCAAAATTTAGAATTTTGGGATGTTACACCTGTGTAGGTCAGCACATGGAATATGCTGGCAAGATAACACTATAAAGCAATGAACAAGTAACAACTATAACTATATGCAAATGGTTGGTGGAGGCTCTATGGTTATCTTTGCAGAAAGCTAGTTTTCCCCTACAACAAAGGAATATATTTTATTTAACTACAAAGTTTGTTGAAAACATTGAGAAGGTTCCTCCAACTCAATCCCAAATTAATAATCATCAACCCAACAAATTTATTAATGGAGTGATGAGATCAAATAGAAAATTCAAGTACGAGATACTCAAGATGTCCATAACCGGGGACACGGCTAACCATGATTAATTTATACACTTTGCAGAGGTTTGCACACTTTTTCCCATAAGACTCGATCTTCTTTGTTGGATTGCTCGCACTACATGATGTTTGAGAAATGGATGACCGAGACACAGTCTTTCAGAAGTATTAACTCTTTACTCTGGGTAGACAGTACCACCTACATCCCCAACATCTGCTAGCCTACCACTGAAAGAGGTCACACAACATACTCAACTATGCCAGATCCCATAATGGCTTGTGGCTGCACACGGAAGTTTCTAGCCTGAATAATCTTATGATCCCTTTGAGCCTGGGTGGAAAACCGTAGGATGATCACACGGGTACTCCGGGATATCCCAGGACAACACTGGATTGCTCCAGGTGCCCAGACAACCACTGGGTGCTCCAGGGTGCCTCAACCAATCCACCCAGATGTGTATTAAATTAGCCACCTTAAGTTTAACCACTAATTAAAACTCTCACATCTATCATGGATCACTCAAACCCAACCACGTCTACGAGCATAGCATAGCAGTATGAGCATAACGTAGAAGTAACTCCCAGGGTTTGAAAATAAAGGCAATAGGTACTACCTCATCACTACTTCCCAATACCCACAAGTATTCAAGTCCTAACCATGTAGTGTTTGAGAATTGAACTAATGCATAAAAACTAGGTAATAAGGAGTATGATCAAAGTATTACTTGCCTTGTTGATGGTCTGAAAACCCTAGTGACTCGTAGTAGAATGCTTCGCACTCCGGAAACTCTATCATAAACAAACAATAGCATACATGACCAATCAAGCATAGGATGCAAGGGTAAAACTCCAATGAAAAGATCCAAACTAAAAGTTCAACTGAAGAGCTTCGATTTGCAAAAAGAATCAATCAAATCGGAGCTACTAAACTCAAACTACGATCAAAATAAGTTCCAATTCAAATCAGCTTGAAACCAAATTCTAAATTGTCAAAACCATGTTCAAGTTGATTATCTGGAAAGAGGGGAACAAGACGAAGATGTTGGCATTAGTTTCACTGGATTTGGACGAGCGAGCAAAAAGTTGCGAGGGTTTGAAGATCAGGGGCTAATCTACGATAAAAATAATCACGGATAGGTCCCTAGCCGAAAATAAAATAAAAAGGAAAGGCTATAGAATGAACGTTCGCTATCAAGGACAAACGAACGAATACGTTCGCTAATAGAGACGTTCGAGTGAATGCTCGCTAATTAGCAAACTCGAAAAAAACCGATCTAAACCAACAGACAAAACCCTAAAAAATAAACCGGAGAAACCAAGGAAACCGAGATTGGTTTTACCGGTTCGGCGGCGGCGGCGGTCAACGACAGCAGCGGCAGCTCCGGCGCGGGCGAGGTAGGGGCATCGGCGGCGCGGGCGCGAGCTGCGGCGGCGGCGGTGGCTAGCGGCGGCTGTGGTGGGGTGGTGTGGAAAAGAGGCGGCGGGGCGGCGGTATTTAAAGGCCAGGGAGCGGCGCCTTGGGGAAGGGGACGACGCTGGGTGAAGTCCGGCTCGGACTCCTCTCGGCTTCCGTGCGGCGATAGGGCTCTACGCGGGAAGGAGGCGGCGCGCAGGCGGGCCGACCTGCTCGGCTGGGCTTCGGCCTAGTCGGGCGCGAAAAGTTTAAAAATAAAATTCCGCCCGAATAAAATCCTAATAAGCTATAAAAAAATTCTGAAAATGCCAAAAACAATTTTCACCGTCTAAACCTATTATTTAGAACAAAGTGAACATTTTTCTGGCCTAAAATGCAATTTTCAAAAATGCATATTTTTTTCTAATTCAAATAAAATAGCAAATAAAATCCAAATAAAATATAAATTTTATTTTAAATTTTCTTCTCCAATATTCCTTCTCTTTTGAAGAAGTCATTTTATCTTCTCTCTTTTAATTTAAATATTAGAAATAATTGGAGAGAAAAACATTAAAACCAAATTGATCCTCTTTTCAAATTTAAGAAAATTTCAAATATGAAAATTTATGAAATCCCCAACTCCCTCCTTGGGTCCTTGAGTTGCTTAAGATTTCTAGGATGTCAACCAAAAAAATGCAAATAAAATATGATATGCATATGATGACCTATGTATAACATCCAAATTGAAAATTGGGATGTTACAAACCTACCCCCCTTAAGATGAATCTCGCTCTCGAGATTCGGGTTGGCTAGAATATAGGTGTGGGTGGTCTTTCCATAGGTCTTCTTCTTGCTCCCAGGTGGCTTCATCCTAGGTGTGGTGGCTCCACTGAACCTTGCAAAACTTGATAACCTGTTTGCGTGTAACTCGGCTGGCAAACTCAAGAATCTTGACAGGTCTCTCCTCGTAGGTCAAATCACTCTCCAACTAAATTGCTTCCAGGGGCACTGTATCTCTTAGAGGAATATTGGCCATCTCCGCATGGCACTTCTTCAACTGGGAAATGTGAAACACATCATGAACTCTTGACAATCCTTCGGGTAACTCCAACTTGTAGGCAACCTTTCCCATACGTTCCATAACTCGGTATGGTCCTAAAAATCTCGGGGCTAACTTTCCCTTAACTCCAAATCATTTAACTCCTCGGAGTGGTGACACACGAAGATATGCTCTGTCTCCAATTTCATAGACTACCTCCTTGCATTTAGTATCGGCATAACTCTTCTGTCTGGACCGAGCTACCTTGAGTCTATCACGAATCAACTTAACTTTCTCTTCGGACTCTTTGATCAAATCTGGTCCAAATAACTGACGGTCTCCAACTTCATCCCACATTAACGGTGTCCTGCATCTCCTTCCATACAAGGCTTCAAAAGGGGCCATCTTCAAACTAGCCTGATAACTGTTGTTGTATGAGAACTCTGCGTACGGTAAATTTTCATCCCAACTAGATCCATAATCTAGCGCACACTCTCTCAACATGTCCTCCAGAATCCGATTGACTCTCTTGGTCTGTCCATCTGTCTGCGGATGAAAGGTTGTACTGAACTCCGGCCTAGTACCCAAAGTCTGGTGCAGCTGATTCTGAAACTTCGAGGTAAACTGTGTCCCTCTATCTGATACGATGGTCCTCGGAGCTCCATGCAGACATACGATCCTGGTCATATATATCCTGGCCAACTTTGCGCTTGTATAGGTGGTTTTCACTAGGATAAAGTGAGCTATCTTGGTCAAGCGTTCAACTACTACCCAGATAGAATCATAACCCGATCGGGTCCTGGGTAATCCGGTGATAAAGTCCATACCAAGTTTATCCCACTTCCAATCGGGTATCGGCATAGGCTGTAATAATTCGGCTGGCTTCTGATGCTCTGCCTTCACTCTCTGACATACATCACATACTGCTACATACTCGGCAATATCCTTCTTCATACTTGTCCACCAGAAACGTTCCTTCATATCCAAATACATCTTGGTGTTTCCGGGATGAATCGAGTATGGCGAATCATAAGCTTCCTGAAGTATTAACTTCCTGATCTCCGCATTATTGGGCACATATACACGATCCTCAAACCATAAAGTCTCGTGCTCATCCTCATGAAAACCTTTGGATTTTCCCTTGCTCATTTTCTCCTTTATCTCTGCAATTTCCTTATCATCCTTTTGAGCTTCTCGAATCTTTCCCAATAATGTAGAGTGAACCTCCATTATTGCAACAAAACCTCTTGGAACTATCTCCAAACGAAGTTCCTTGAGATCGTCAACTAACTCATGCGGTAATCCTCCGCTTACCTGGGTATTAGCATAACTTTTGTGGCTCAAAGCGTCTGCTACGACATTGGCCTTGCCTGGATGATAGTGCAACTTCATATAATAATCCTTTATGAGCTCCAACCATCTCCTCTGCCTAAGGTTCAACTCCTTCTGCGTGAAAATGTACTTTAAACTCTTATGATCCGTGTACACATCACATCACATATAATAATCAGGAAATGTCTCCAGGTCTTGAGCGCATGCACTACGGCTGCTAACTCCAAATCATGTGTGGCATAATTCAACTTGTGAGGTCGAAGCTGCCATGAGGCATATGAAACCACTCTTCCGTCTTTCATAAGTACACCTCCAAGTCCCGAGCGAGAAGCGTTGCAATACACTTGGACATCCTTGCGTATATCCGGAAGAATCAGCACTAGGGCTGTAACCAAACGTTTTTTCAACTCCTGAAAACTGGCCTCACAATCTTCGGTCCATTTGAACTTGGTATCCTACTTTAACAACTATGTCATGGGTTTCGCAATCTTGGAGAAATTCTCAATGAACCTCCTATAATATCCTGCGAGTTCAACCACTCAGTGACAGACTGAACCTTCGTAGGGTCTACGGCTATACCTTCTCCTAATATAACATGTCCAAGAAATCCAACTTCCTTTAACCAAAACTCACACTTGTTAAACTTGGCATATAGCTGATGTTCCCTGAGCTTCTCGAGAACTAGGCGCAAGTGTTCCTTGTGTTCCTCTTCATTCTTCGAGTACACCAAAATACCATCAATGAATACCACAACAAACTTATCCAAAAACTCCATGAATACCTTGTTCATCATACTCATAAAATAGGCAGGGGCATTAGTCAATCCAAATAACATGACCGTGTATTCATATAGCCCGTACCTTGTGGTAAAAGCTGTCTTAGGTATATCCTGTTCTTGGATCTTCAACTGGTGCTATCCTGATCGAAGATCGATCTTGGAGAACACTCTATCTCCTTGCACTGGTTAAACAAATCATTGATCATCGGTAGTGGGTACTTGTTCTTGATCCTTACTTCATTCAATGTCCGATAATCGACAACCATTCTTAACGATCCATCCTTCTTCTCAACTAAGAGCACTGGGGCTCCCCAAGGTGATGAACTCGGTCAGATGTAACCTTTCTCCAATAACTCCTCAATCTGCTTCTTAATTTCCTCTAAATCATTTGCGGGCATCCGATACGGTCTCTTCGATATTGGTCTGATGCCTCACAACAGCTCTGTCAAAAATTCTATGTCTCGATCTAGCGGCATGCCTGGTAATTCCTCTGGAAATACATTCGGGTAATCCTTCACAATAGGAACTTCTTCCTGAACAACCCCCGAGAGAGAATTCACTTGGGTCCTCCTTGGTGCATGCCTAGACACGTACTTGATCCTTTTTCCCTCCGGGGTGGTAAGTAAAATTGACTTACTAGCACAATCGATGTTTCCTCCATACTTTGATAACCAATCCATGCCTAATATTATATCCAATCCTTGGGACTCCAAAATTATTAGGTCTGAGGGGAAAACTGAAGGAAATATGCCCTAGAGGCAATAATAATGTTATTATTTTATTTCCTTATATCATGATAAATGTTTATTATTCATGCTAGAATTGTATTATCCGGAAACATAATACTTGTGTGAATACATAGACTAACTAAACATCACTAGTATGCCTCTACTTGACCAGCTCGTTAATCAAAGATGGTTATGTTTCCTAACCATAGACATGTGTTGTCATTTGATCAACGGGATCACATTATTAGAAGAATGATGTGATTGACATGACCCATTCCATTAGCTTAGCACCCGATCATTTAGTATGTTGCTATTGCTTTCTTCATGACTTATACATGTTCCTATGACTATGAGATTATGCAACTCCCGTTTGCCGGAGGAACACTTTGTGTGCTACCAAACGTCACAACATAACTGGGTGATTATAAAGGAGCTCTACAGGTGTCTCCAAAGGTAAATGTTGGGTTGGCGTATTTCGAGATTAGGATTTGTCACTCCGATTGTCGGAGAGGTATCTCTGGGCCCTCTCGGTAATGCACATCACATAAGCCTTGCAAGCATTGCAACTAATGAGTTGGTTGCGAGATGATGTATTACGAAACGAGTAAAGAGACTTGCCGGTAACGAGATTGAACTAGGTATTGAGATACCGACGATCGAATCTCGGGCAAGTAACATACCGATGACAAAGGGAACAACGTATGTTGTTATGCGGTCTGACCGATAAAGATCTTCATAGAATATGTGGGAGACAATATGAGCATCCAGGTTCCGCTATTGGTTATTGACCGGAGACATGTCTCGGTCATATCTACATTGTTCTCAAACCTGTAGGGTCCGCACGCTTAAGGTTTCGATGACAGTTATATTATGAGTTTATGAGTTTTGATGTACCAAAGTTAGTTCGGAGTCCCGGATGTGATCACAGACATAACGACGAGTCTCGAAATGGTCGAGACATAAAGAGTGATATATTGGACGGCTATATTCGGACACCGGAAGTGTTCCGGGTGATTTCGGAGAAAACCGGAGAGCCGGAGGGTTACCGGAACCCTACCGGGAGAAGTAATGGGCCATATGGGCCTTAGTGGAGAGAGAGAAGGGCGCCAGGGTGGGCCGCACGCCTCCTCCCCCCTTGGTCCGAATTGGACTAGGAGAGGGGGGGCGGCGCCCCCCTTTCCTTCTCCCTCCCCACTTCTTTCCGCCTCCTAGTAGGAGTCCTACTCCTACTAGGAGGAGGACTCCTCCTGGCGCACCTATAGGGGCCGGCCGGCCTCCTCCCCTTGCTCCTTTATATACGGGGGCGGGGGGCACCCCTAGACACACAAGTTGATCCACGTGTTCATTTTCTTAGCCGTGTGCGGTGCCCCCTTCCACCATAATCCTCGATAATATTGTAGCGGTGCTTAGGCGAAGCCCTGCGACGGTAGAACATCAAGATCGTCACCACGCCGTCGTGCTGACGGAACTCTTCCCCGACGCTTTGCTGGATCGGAGTCTGGGGATCGTCATCGAGCTGAACGTGTGCTAAAACTCGGAGGTGCCGTAGTTTCGGTGCTTGATCGGTCGGGCCGTGAAGACGTACGACTACATGAACCGCGTTGTGCTAACGCTTCCGCTGTCGGTCTATAAGGGTACGTAGATCACACTCTCCCCTCATTGCTATGCATCACCATGATCTTGCGTGTGCGTAGGAATTTTTTTTGAAATTACTACGTTCCCCAACAGTGGCATCCGAGCCTAGGTTTTATGTGTTGATGTTATATGCACGAGTAGAACACAAGTGAGTTGTGGGCGATATAAGTCATACTGCTTACCAGCATATCATACTTTGGTTCGGCGGTATTGTTGGACGAAGCGGCCCGGGCCGACATTACGCGTATGCTTACACGAGACCGGTTCTCCCGACGTGCTTTGCACAAAGGTGGCTAGCGGGTGTCAGTTTCTCCAACTTTAGTTGAACCGAGTGTAGCTATGCCCGGTCCTTGCGAAGGTTAAAACATCACCAACTTGACAAACTATCGTTGTGGCTTTGATGCGTAGGTAAGATTGGTTCTTGCTTAAGCCCGTAGCAGCCACGTAAAACTTGCAACAACAAAGTAGAGGACGTCTAACTTGTTTTTGCAGGGCATGTTGTGATGTGATATGGTCAAGACATGATGCTAAATTTTATTATATGAGATGATCATGTTTTGTAACCGAGTTATCGGCAACTGGCAGGAGCCATATGGTTGTCGCTTTATTGTATGCAATGCAACTGCGCTGTAATGCTTTACTTTATCACTAAACGGTAGCGATAGTCGTGGAAGCATAAGATTGGCGAGACGACAACGATGCTACGATGATGATCAAGGTGTCGCGCCGGTGACGATGGTGATCATGACGGTACTTCGGAGATAGAGATCACAAGTATAAGAAGATGATGGCCATATCAAATCACTTATATTGATTGCATGTGATGTTTATCTTTTATGCATCTTATCTTGCTTTGATTGATGGTAGCATTATAAGATGATCTCTCACTAATTATCAAGAAGTGTTCTCCCTGAGTATGCACCGTTGCGAAAGTTCTTCGTGCTGAGACACCACGTGATGATCAGGTGTGATAGGCTCTACGTTCAAATACAACGGGTGCAAAACAGTTGCACACGCGGAATACTCAGGTTATACTTGACGAGCCAAGCATATACAGATATGGCCTCGGAACACGGAGACTGAAAGGTCGAGCGTGAATCATATAGTAGATATGATCAACATAGTGATGTTCACCAATGAAACTACTCCATCTCACGTGATGATCGGACATGGTTTAGTTGATTCGGATCACGTAATCACTTAGAGGATTAGAGGGATGTCTATCTAACTGGGAGTTCTTTAGTAATATGATTAATTGAACCTAAATTTATCATGAACTTAGTACCTGATAGTATCTTGCTTGTTTATGTTTGATTGTAGATAGATGGCCCGTGCTGTTGTTCCATTGAATTTTAATGCGTTCCTTGAGAAAGCAAAGTTGAAAGATGATGGTAGCAATTACACGGACTGGGTCCGTAACTTGAGGATTATCCTCATTGCTTCACAGAAGAATTACGTCCTAGAAGCACCGCTGGGTGCTAGGCCTGCTGCTGGAGCAACACCAGATGTTATGAACGTCTAGTAGAGAAAAGCTGATGACTACTCGATAGTTCAGTGTGCCATGCTTTACGGCTTAGAATCGGGACTTCAACGACGTTTTGAACGTCATGGAGCATATGAGATGTTCCAGGAGTTGAAGTTAATATTTCAAGCAAATGCCCGGATTGAGAGATATGAAATCTCCAATAAGTTCTATAGCTGCAAGATGGAGGAGAACAGTTCTGTCAGTGAGCATATACTCAAAATGTCTGGGTATAATAATCACTTGATTCAATTGGGAGTTAATCTTCCAGATGATTGCGTCATTGACAGAATTCTCCAATCACTGCCACCAAGCTACAAGAGCTTCATGATGAACTATAATATGCAAGGGATGAATAAGACTATTCCCGAGCTCTTCGCAATGCTGAAAGCTGCGGAGGTAGAAATCAAGAAGGAGCATCAAGTGTTGATGGTCAACAAGACCACTAGTTTCAAGAAAAAGGGCAAAGGAAAGAAGAAGGGGAACTTCAAAAAGAACAGCAAGCAAGTTGCTACTCAAGAGAAGAAACCCAAACCTGGACCTAAGCCTGAAACTGAGTGCTTCTGCGGCAAGCAGACTGGTCACTGGAAGCGGAACTGCCCCAAGTATTTGGCGGATAAGAAGGATGGCAAGGTGAACAAAGGTATATGTGATATACATGTTATTGATGTGTACCTTACTAATGCTCGCAGTAGCACCTGGGTATTTGATACTGGTTCTGTTGCTAATATTTGCAACTCGAAACAGGGACTACGGATTAAGCGAAGATTGGCTAAGGACGAGGTGACGATGCGCGTGGGAAATGGTTCCAAAGTCGATGTGATCGCGGTCGGCACGCTACCTCTACATCTACCTTCGGGATTAGTATTAGACCTAAATAATTGTTATTTGGTGCTAGCGTTAAGCATGAACATTATATCTGGATCTTGTTTGATGCGAGATGGTTATTCATTTAAATCAGAGAATAATGGTTGTTCTATTTATATGAGTAATATCTTTTATGGTCATGCACCCTTAAAGAGTGGTCTATTCTTATTAAATCTCGATAGTAGTGACACACATATTCATAATGTTGAAGCCAAAAGATGCAGAGTTGATAATGATAGTGCAACTTATTTGTGGCACTGCCGTTTGGGTCATATCGGTGTAAAGCGCATGAAGAAACTCCATACTGATGGGCTTTTGGAACCACTTGATTATGAATCACTTGGTACTTGCGAACCGTGCCTTATGGGTAAGATGACAAAAACACTGTTCTCCGGTACTATGGAGAGAGAAACAGATTTGTTGGAAATCATACATACATATGTATGTGGTCCGATGAATGTTGAGGCTCGTGGCGGATATCTTTATTTTCTCACCTTCACAGATGACTTAAGCAAATATGGGTATATCTACTTAATGAAACATAAGTCTGAAACATTTGAAAAGTTCAAAGAATTTCAGAGTGAAGTTGAAAATCATCGTAATATGAAAATAAAATTCCTATGATCTGATCGTGGAGGAGAATATTTGAGTTACGAGTTTGGTGTACATTTGAAACAATGCGTAATAGTTTCGCAACTCACGCCACCCGGAACACCACAGCGTAATGGTGTGTCCGAACGTCGTAATCGTACTTTACTAGATATGGTGCGATCTATGATGTCTCTTACTGATTTATCGCTATCGTTTTGGGGTTATGCTCTAGAGACGGCCGCATTCACGTTAAATAGGGCACCATCAAAATCTGTTGAGACGACGCCTTATGAACTGTGGTTTGGCAAGAAACCAAAGTTGTCGTTTCTGAAAGTTTGGGGTTGCGATACTTATGTGAAAAGCTTCAACCTGATAAGCTCGAACCCAAATCAGAGAAATGTGTCTTCATAGGATGTCCAAAGGAAACTATTGGATACACCTTCTATCACAGATCCGAAGGCAAAACCTTTGTTGCTAAATTCGGAAACTTTCTAGAGAAGGAGTTTCTCTCGAAAGAAGTGAGTGGGAGGAAAGTAGAACTTGATGAGGTAACTGTACCTGCTCCCTTATTGGAAAGTAGTACATCACAGAAACCAGTTTCTGTGACACCTACACCAATTAGTGAGGAAGCTAATGATGATGATCATGAAGCTTCAGAACAAGATACTACTGAACCTCGTAGATCAACCAGAGTAAGATCCGCACCAGAATGGTACGGTAATCCTGTTCTGGAAGTCATGCTACTAGATCATGATGAACCTACGAACTATGGAGAAGCGATGATGAGCCCAGATTCCGCAAAATGGCTTGAAGCCATGAAATCTAAGATGGGATCCATGTATGAGAACAAAGTATGGACTTTGGTTGACTTGCCCAATGATCGGCAAGCAATTGAGAATAAATGGATCTTTAAGAAGAAGACTAACGCTGACGGTAATGTTACTGTCTACAAAGCTCGACTTGTCGCAAAAGGTTTTCAACAAGTTCAAGGGATTGACTACGATGAGACCTTCTCACCCGTAGCGATGCTTAAGTCTGTCCGAATCATGTTAGCAATTGCCGCATTTTATGATTATGAAATTTGGCAGATGGATGTCAAAACTGCATTCCTGAATGGATTTCTACAAGAAGAGTTGTATATGATGCAACCGGAAGGTTTTGTCGATCCAAAGGGAGCTAACAAAGTGTGCAAGCTCCAGCGATCCATTTATGGACTGGTGCAAGCCTCTCGGAGTTGGAATAAATGCTTTGATAGTGTGATCAAAGCATTTGGATTTGTACAGACTTTTGGAGAAGCCTGTATTTACAAGAAAGTGAGTGGGAGCTCTGTAGCATTTCTGATATTATATGTAGATGACATATTACTAATCGGATATGATATAGAATTTCTGGATAGCATAAAGGGATACTTGAATAAGAGTTTTTCAATGAAAGACCTCGGTGAAGATGCTTACATATTGGGCATTAAGATCTATAGAGACAGATCAAGACGCTTAATTGGACTTTCACAAAGCACATACCTTGACAAAGTTTTGAAAAAGTTCAAAACGGATCAAGCAAAGAAAGGATTCTTGCCTGTGTTACAAGGTGTGAAATTGAGTAAGACTCAATGCCCGACCAATGCAGAAGATAGAGAGAAAAAGAAAGATGTTCCCTATGCTTCAGCCATAGGCTCTATCATGTATGCAATGCTGTGTACCAGACCTGATGTGTGTCTTGCTATAAGTCTAGCAGGGAGGTACCAAAGTAATCCATGAGTGGATCACTGGACAGCGGTCAAGAACATCCTGAAATACCTGAATAGGACTAAGGATATGTTTCTCATATATGGAGGTGACAAAGAGCTCATCGTAAATGGTTACGTTGATGCAAGCTTTGACACTGATCCGGACGATTCTAAATTGCAAACCGGATACGTGTTTACATTAAATGGTGGAGCTGTCAGTTGGTGCAGTTCTAAACAAAGCGTTGTGGCGGGATCTACATGTGAAGCGGAGTACATAGCTGCTTCAGAAGCAGCAAACGAAGGAGTCTGGATGAAGGAGTTCATATCCAATCTAGGTGTCATACCTAGTGCATCGGGTCCAATGAAAATCTTTTGTGACAATACTGGTGTAATTGCCTTGGCAAAGGAATCCAGATTTCACAAGAGAACCAAGCACATCAAGAGACGATTCAATTCCATCCGGGATCTAGTCCAGGTGGGAGACATAGAGATTTGCAAGATACATACGGATCTGAATGTAGCAGACCCGTTGACTAAGCCTCTTCCACAAGCAAAACATGATCAGCACCAAAGCTCCATGGGTGTTAGAATCATTACAGTGTAATCTAGATTATTGACTCTAGTTCAAGTGGGAGACTGAAGGAAATATGCCCTAGAGGCAATAATAATGTTATTATTTTATTTCCTTATATCATGATAAATGTTTATTATTCATGCTAGAATTGTATTATCCGGAAACATAATACTTGTGTGAATACATAGACAAACTAAACGTCACTAGTATGCCTCTAATTTACTAGCTCATTAATCAAAGATGGTTATGTTTCCTAACCATAGACATGTGTTGTCATTTGATCAACGGGATCACATTACTAGAAGAATGATGTGATTGACATGACCCATTCCATTAGCTTAGCACCCGATCGTTTAGTATGTTGCTATTGCTTTCTTCATGACTTATACATGTTCCTATGACTATGAGATTATGCAACTCCCGTTTGTCGGAGGAACACTTTGTGTGCTACCAAACGTCACAACGTAACTGGGTGATTATAAAGGAGCTCTACAGGTGTCTCCAAAGGTAAATGTTGGGTTGGCGTATTTCGAGATTAGGATTTGTCACTCCGATTGTCGGAGAGGTATCTCTGGGCCCTCTCGGTAATGCACATCACATAAGCCTTGCAAGCATTGCAACTAATGAGTTGGTTGCGAGATGATGTATTACGAAACGAGTAAAGAGACTTGCCGGTAACGAGATTGAACTAGGTATTGAGATGCCGACGATCGAATCTCGGGCAAGTAACATACCGATGACAAAGGGAACAACGTATGTTGTTATGCGGTCTGACCGATAAAGATCTTTGTAGAATATGTGGGAGCCAATATGAGCATCCAGGTTCCGCTATTGGTTACTGACCGGAGACATGTCTCGGTCATGTCTACATTGTTCTCGAACCCGTAGGGTCCGCATGCTTAAGGTTTCGATGACAGTTATATTATGAGTTTATGAGTTTTGATGTACCGAAGTTAGTTTGGAGTCCCGGATGTGATCACGGACATAACGAGGAGTCTCGAAATGGTCGAGACATAAAGATTGATATATTGGACGGCTATATTCGGACACCGGAAGTGTTCCGGGTGATTTCGGAGAAAACCGGAGAGCTGGAGGGTTACCGGAACCCGACCGGGAGAAGTAATGGGCCATATGGGCCTTAGTGGAGAGAGAGAAGGACGCCAGGGTCGGCCGCGCGCCTCCGCCCCCCCTTGGTCCGAATTGGACTAGGAGGGGGGGCAACGCCCCCCTTCCCTTCTCCATCCCCACTTCTTTCCCCCTCCTAGTAGGAGTCCTACTCCTACTAGGAGGAGGACTCCTCCTGGCACGCCTATAGGGGCCGGCCGGCCTCCTCCCCTTGCTCCTTTATATACGGGGGCAGGGGCACCCCTAGACACACAAGTTGATCCACGTGATCGTTTTCTTAGCCGTGTGCGGTGCCCCCTTCCACCATAATCCTCGATAATATTGTAGCGTGCTTAGGCGAAGCCCTGCGACGGTAGAACATCAAGATCGTCACCACGCCGTTGTGCTGACGGAACTCTTCCCCGACGCTTTGCTGGATCGGAGTCCGGGGATCGTCATCGAGCTGAACGTGTGCTAAAACTCAGAGGTGCTTGATCGGTCGGGCCGTGAAGACGTACGACTACATCAACCGCGTTGTGCTAACGCTTCCGCTGTCGGTCTACAAGGGTACGTAGATCACACTCTCCCCTCGTTGCTATGCATCACCATGATCTTGCGTGTGCATAGGAATTTTTTTTGAAATTACTACGTTCCCCAACAAAAACGTGGCTACCAATGGTTAGGGGTAACCAATCACACCATCGGCTGGCCCTATACTCTGCTCCTGGCGAGCTTACTAACATGGGTGACCTAAGGGCTAAGGTTGGCAACTTAAACTTGTCCACAAATCCCCTTGATATGTATGAATGTGATGCACTAGTGTCAAAAAGAACGAGAGCGATAAATGACTTAATCAAAAACTTATCGATCACTGCATCAGGCTGTTCTTCAACCTCCTCCACATTGATGTGGTTCACCTGACCTCTGGTGAAAGGGTTTGGCTTCTTCCCTGAGCTTCCATTGCCATTTCCATTCTTTGCTTTAGGACATTCAGTGGCGTAGTGCCCAGTCTTCCCGCACATGAAACAAGTACTGTGACTTAGATCCTTCCTGGCGGGTGTTGCTGGGTTGGAACGGTTCTGTCTGTTGCTTCCTCCATTCCCATTCCCATTCCCATTCTTGGGGCCACTATGGTTATGCGAAGTCCCTCCATTATGAGTATGGCCTCCATGCTTATGTGTGTGTCTGCTATGTCTTGAGCTTGCGTTGGTTTTCCCCGAAGAGGAAGGGATGATGCAGCAGAGTAGCGTAAGTATTTCCCTCAGTTTTTGAGAACCAAGGTATCAATCCAGTAGGAGGCCACCCTCAAGTCCCTCGTACCTGCACAAAGCGATAGCTACTCGCAACCAACATGATTAGGGGTTGTCAATCCCTTCACGGTCACTTACGAGAGTGAGATCTGATAGATATAATATTTTTGGTATTTTTGGTATAAAGATGCAAAGTAAAAAGTAAAACCAAAGTAAAAAACAAAGCAAGATTAAAGTGATGGAGATTGATATGATGAGAATAGACCCGGGGGCCATAGGTTTCACTAGTGGCTTCTCTCAAGAGCATAAGTATTCTACGGTGGGTGAACAAATTACTGTTGAGCAATTGACAGAATTGAGCATAGTTATGAGAATATCTAGGCATGATCATGTATATAGGCATCACGTCCGTGACAAGTAGACTAAAACGATTCTGCATCTACTATTATTACTCCACTCATCGACCACTATCCAGCATGCATCTAGAGTATAAGTTAAAAACAGAGTAACGCCTTAAGCAAGATGACATGATGTAGAGAGATAAATTCATGCAATATGAAATAAACCCCATCTTGTTATCCTCGATGGCAACGATACAATATGTGCCTTGCTGCCCCTTCTGTCACTGGGTAAGGACACCGCAAGATCGAACCCAAAGCTAAGCACTTGTCCCATGGCAAGAACTACCAATCTAGTTGGCCAAACCAAACGGATAATTCGAAGAGACTTGCAAAGATAACCAATCATACATAAAAGAATTCAGAGAAGATTCAAATATTATTCATAGATAGACTTGATCATAAACCCACAATTCATCAGTCTCAACAAACACACCACAAAAAGAAGATTACATCGAATAGATCTCCACAAGAGAGGGGGGGACTTTGTATTGAGATTAAAAGAGAGAGAAGAAGCCATCTAGCTACTAACTATGGACCCGAAGGTCTGAGGTAAACTACTCACACTTCATCGGAGGGGCTAGGATGATGTAGAAGCCCTCCGTGATGATGGCCCTCTTCCGGCGGAGCTCCGGAATAGGCCCCAAGATGGGATCTCATGGATACAGAAAGTTGCGGAGGTGGAATTAGATTTTTGGCTCCTGTTCTGATCGTTTGGGGGTACGTAGGTATATATAGGAGGAAGGAATACATCGTGGAGCACCGAGGGGCCCACGAGGCAGGGGGGCGCGCCCCCCACCCTCGTGACCTCCTCTTTGACTCCCTGGAGTAGGGTCCAAGTCTCCTGGATCACGTTCGGTGAGAAAATCACGTTCCCGAAGATTTTATTCTGTTTGGACTCCGTTTGATATTCTATTTCTTTGAAACACTGAAATACGCAAAAAAACAGCAATTCTGGGCTGGGCCTCCGATTAATAGGTTAGTCCCAAAAATAATATAAAAGTGGAAAATAAAGCCCAATATAGTCCAAAACAGTAGATAATATAGCATGGAGCAATCAAAAATTATAGATACGTTGGAGACGTATCAGGCATCCCCAAGCTTAATTCCTGCTCGTCCTCGAGTAGGTAAATGATAAATAGAGAATTTTTGATGCGGAGTGCTACTTGGCATAATTTCAATGCAAATCTTCTTAATTGTGGTATGAATATTCAGATTAGAAAGATTCAAGACAAAAGTTTATATTGACATAAAAATAATAATACTTCAAGCATACTAACAAAGCAATTATGTCTTCTCAAAATAACATGGCCAAAGAAAGTTATCCCTACAAAATCATATAGTCTGGCTATGCTCCATCTTCACCACACAAAGTATTTAAATCATGCACAACCCCGATGACAAGCCAAGCAATTGTTTCATACTCTAACTTTTTCAAAACTTTTTCAATCTTCACGCAATACATGAGCGTGAGCCATGGATATAGCACTATAGGTGGAATAGAATGGTGGTTGTGGTGAAGACAAAAAAGGAGGGGAAGATAGTCTCACATCAACTAGGCGTATCAACGGGCTATGGAGATGCCCATCAATAGATATCAATGTGAGTGAGTAGGGATTGCCATGCAACGGATGCACTAGAGCTATAAATGTATGAAAGCTCAACAAAAGAAACTAGTGGGTGTGCATCCAACTTGCTTGCTCACGAAGATCTAGGGCACTTGAGGAGGCCCATCATTGGAATATACAAGCCAAGTTCTATAATGTAAAATTCCCACTAGTATATGAAAGTGACAACATAAGAGACTCTCTATATGAAGAACATGGTGCTACTTCGAAACACAATATATGAGACTCGCTATATCATGGTGCTACTTTGAATCACAAGTGTGGAAAAAAGGATAGTAGCATTGCCCCTTTTTATTTATTTTCTTTTTTTGGGCCTTCTTTTTTTTTCTTTGGCCTTTCTTTTTTGGGGGGGACAATGCTCTATTGAATGATGATCATCACACTTTTATTTATTTTAAACTCAATTTTTACAACCCGATTCTAAAACAAAGCATGACTCTATATGGATGCCTCCGGCGGTGTACCGGGATATGCAATGAATCAAGAGTGACAAGTATAAAAAAATTATGAACGGTGGCTTTGCCACAAATACTATGTCAACTACATGATCATGCTAAGCAATATGACAACGATGAATGTGTCATGAGGAACTAGATGCTGGAAAGTTGCATGGCAATATATCTCGAAATGGCTATGGAAATGCCATAATAGGTAGGTATGGTGGCTGTTTTGAGGAAGGTATATGGTAGGTGTATGATATCAGCGAAAGGTGCGCGGTATTAGAGAGGCTAGCAAAGGTGGAAGGGTGAGAGTGCGTATAATCCATGGACTCAACATTAGTCATAAAGAACTCATATACTTATTCCAAAAATCTAGAAGTTATCAAAGCAAAGTATTACGCGCATGCTCCTAGGGGGATAGATTGGTAGGAAAAGACCATCGCTCGTCCCTGACTGCCACTCATAAGGAAGACAATCAATAAATAAATCATGCTCCGACTTCATCACATAACGGTTCACCATACATGCATGCTACGGGAATCACAAACTTTAACACAAGTATTCTTTAAATTCACAACTACTCAACTAGCATGACTTTAATATTATCACCTCCATATCTCAAAACAATTATCATGTTTCAATCTTTTCTTTGTATTCAACACACTCAAAATAAAGTTTCACAAATCTTGAATACCAAGGATATTATTACTAAGAAAATTACCATGCTATTAAGAGACTCTCAAAATAATTTAAGTGAAGCATGATAGATCAATAGTTTCTTTAAAACAAATCCACCACCGTGCTCTAAAAGATCTAAGTGAAGCACATAGAGAAAAATTATAAGGCTCAAAAGATATAAGTGAAGCACATAGATCAAAATTATCTAGCTCAAAAGATATAAGTGAAGCACATAGAGCAAAACTACTTAGCTCAAAAGATATAAGTGAAGCACATAGAGCAAAACTACATAGCTCAAAAGATATAAGTGAAGCACATAGAGTATTCTATCAAATTTTAATTCATGTATGGCTCTCTCAAAAGGTGTGTACAGCAAGGATGATTGTGGCATACTAAGACACAAAGACACAAATAATACAAGACGCTCCAAGCAAAACACATATCATGTTGGTGAATAAAAATATAGCTCCAAGTAAATTACCGATGGAAGTGGACGAAACAGGGGATGCCTTCCGGGGCATCCCCAAGCTTTGACTTTTTGGTGTCCTTGGATTATCTTGGGGGTTCCATGGGAATCCCCGAGCTTAGGCTCTTGCCACTCCTTGTTCCATGATCCATCAAAAGAATTCACCCAAAACTTGAAAACTTCACAACACAAAACTCAAAATAGAAAACTCGTGAGCTCCGTTAGCGAAAGAAAACAAAAGACCACTTCAAGGTACTGTAATGAACTCATTCTTTATTTATATTGGTGTTAAACCTACTGTATTCCAACTTCTCTATGGATTATAAACTATTTTACTAGGCATAGATTCATCAAAATAAGCAAACAACACACGAAAAACAGAATCTGTCAAAAACAGAACAGTCTGTAGTAATCTGTAGCTAGCTCAAGATCTGGAACCCCAAAAATTCTAAAATAAAATGATGGACGTGAGGAATTTATCTATTAATAATCTGCAAAAAGAATTAACTAAATATCACTCTTCAAATAAAAATGACAGAAGTTCTCGTGAGCGCTAAAGTTTGTGCTTTTTACAGCAAGTTCAACAAGACTTTCCCCAAGTCTTCCCAGCGGTTCTACTTGGCACAAACACTAATTAAACACAAAAAACACAACCAAAACAGAGGCTAAATAATTTATTTATTACTAAGCAGGAGCAAAAATCAAGTAATAAAAATAAAATTGGGTTGCCTCCCAACAAGCGCTATCGTTTAACGCCCCTAGCTAGGCATAAAAGCGAGGATAGATCTAGGTATTGCCATCTTTGGTAGGCAATTCTTCGATGAGGCATCTGTTTCCCTTAGGAATTTCTTTCTTTCTAGTGATTATTAAACTTTTAGGCACAAGATCAAAAAAATTCATGTGTAGCAATTGGTTCCTTAATGATATCAAAAAGATTGGGATGAATACTTATAGATTTAAGATCCGCAGTTTCCTTAGATGATTCACCCTTATTTTTAGGAAAATACATAAGCTTGGAAATTTATTAGGAGGACTTGGAGTATTCTTTATGGAAGATAATGTGGTTCCCAAGTTTGTAATGATACCCTCAAGTTTATCAATTCTAGTAGAATCTAAGTTCATTTTCTCATTAACTATGGGTTCTTTTTCCTTAATATTTTTCAAAGTCATTCCTACCTTAGATCCATATTGAGTAATTTGATTGTGGATCTTTTTATCTAGATTTTCAACTGATTCAATAGTAGCAACTTTATTTTCAATAATTTCAAGTCCTTGCATAACATGCTCCAAAGTTAACATGGTTCCAATAACCAAAAGAGGTGGTGAGCCAAATAAATTTAGCATAGCATTATAAGAATCAAAAGTATGGCTACCCAAGAAGTTCCCTCCGGTAATGGTATCGAGGATATATCTATACCAAGGATTAACACCTACATAAAAATTGCGGAGAAGAACTAAGGTAGATTGCTTCCTGGTAGATCTATTTTGAGCATTGCAAATTCTATACCAAGAATCTTTTAGATTTTCTCCCTCCCTTTGTTTAAATTTAGAACTTCACTCTCGGGAGACAACGGAGAAGATATGACACTAGTCATGACGACAAGCAAACAAACTAGCACACAAGCAAACAAGATCAAATGGTCAAAAGAGGCAAATAGAGAGGGAGGATAGAGAGAGAGGGCGAATAAAACGGCAAGGGTGAAGTGGGGGAGAGGAAAACGAGAGGCAAATGGCAAATAATGTAATGCTAGAGATAGGGATTGCGATGGGTACTTGGTATGTTGACTTTTTGCGTAGACTCCCCGGCAACGGCGCCAGAAATCCTTCTTGCTACGTCTTGAGCTTGCGTTGGTTTTCCCCGAAGAGGAAGGGATGATGCAGCAGAGTAGCGTAAGTATTTCCCTCAGTTATTGAGAACCAAGGTATCAATCCAGTAGGAGGCCACACTCAAGTCCCTCGTACCTGCACAAAGCGATAGCTACTCGCAACCAACGCGGTTAGGGGTTATCAATCCCTTCACGGTCAATTACGAGAGTGAGATCTGATAGATATAATATTTTTGGTATTTTAGGTATAAAGATGCAAAGTAAAAAGTAAAAGCAAAGTAAAAAACAAAGCAAGATCAAAGTGATGGAGACTGATATGATGAGAATAGACCCGGGGGCCATAGGTTTCACTAGTGGCTTCTCTCAAGAGCATAAGTATTCTACGGTGGGTGAACAAATTAATGTTGAGCAATTGACAGAATTGAGCATAGTTATGAGAATATCTAGGCATGATCATGTATATAGGCATCATGTCCGTGACAAGTAGACCGAAACGATTCTGCATCTACTACTATTACTCCACTCATCGACCGCTATCCAGCATGCATCTAGAGTATTAAGTTAAAAACAGAGTAACACCTTAAGCAAGATGACATGATGTAGAGAGATAAATTCATGCAATATGAAATAAACCCCATCTTGTTATCCTCGATGGCACGATACAATACGTGCCTTGCTGCCCCTTCTATCACTGGGTAAGGACACTGCAAGATCGAACCCAAAGCTAAGCACTTCTCCCATGGCAAGAACTACCAATCTAGTTGGCCAAACCAAACGGATAATTCGAAGAGACTTGCAAAGATAACCAATCATACATAAAAGAATTCAGAGAAGATTCAAATATTATTCATAGATAGACTTGATCATAAACCCACAATTCATCGGTCTCAACAAACACACCGCAAAAAGAAGATTACATCGAATAGATCTCCACAAGAGAGGGGGAGAACTTTGTATTGAGATTCAAAGAGAGAGAAGAAGCCATCTAGCTACTAACTATGGACCCGAAGGTCTGAGGTAAACTACTCACACTTCATCGGAGGGGCTAGGATGATGTAGAAGCCCTCCGTGATGACGGCCCTCTTCCGGCGGAGCTCCGGAACAGGCCCCAAGATGGGATCTCATGGATACAGAAAGTTGCGGCGGTGGAATTAGATTTTTGGCTCCTGTTCTGGTCGTTTGGGGGTACGTAGGTATATATAGGAGGAAGGAGTACATCGGTGAAGCACCGAGGGGCCCACGAGGCAGGGGATGCGCCCCCCACCCTCGTGACCTCCTCTTTGACTCCCTGGAGTAGGGTCCAAGTCTCCTGGATCACGTTCGGTGAGAAAATCACGTTCCCGAAGATTTTATTCCGTTTGGACTCTGTTTGATAATCTGGTTCTCCAAAACACTGAAATAGGAAAAAAGAACAGCAATTCTGGGCTGGGCCTCCGGTTAATAGGTTAGTCCCAAAAATAATATAAAAGTGAAAAATAAAGCCCAATATAGTCCAAAACAGTAGATAATATAGCATGGAGCAATCAAAAATTATAGATACGTTGGAGACGTATCAATGTCCTCCCGAGTTTGGTGTAAAACAAGGCTTCTGTTGAGCTCCATAATTGTACTTCCCTTATCCATACATCCTTTTGCGTCTCTCTATCTATTGCTGCTTGCCTTCAATCATAAGGGCCCTGTCTACCAAATCCTGGTAGTTATTGAATGTTGCTACCATCAACTGCATACTCAGCTCATCATTCAGCCCGTCCATAAACTTCTCCTGCTTCGCGGCATCTGTGGCTGCATCATTTGGGGCATAGCGAGCTAACTTACTAAACTCATCCACGTATTGCCCCACAGTACAATTTCCCTGGCGTAAGTTTCGAAACTCACGCTTCTTCATACTCATTGCTCTAGTTGAGACATGGGTTATACGGAAAGCTTGCTGAAACTGATCCCATGTGACATTGGCTATGGGAAAAGTGGCCGTGTAATTCTCCCACCATGAGGTTGCGGGTCCATCCAATTGATGTGCGGCAAAGCGCACCTTCCCAGCATCTGTGCAACATGCAGTGGTCAGCTCCCTTCCAATCCTACGGAGCCAGTCATCAACAACTATCGGCTCGGTGCTACTGGAAAACACCGGCGGATTCAACCTCAGAAAACGGGCTAAGTTGTCAACTAGAGATGGTGGCGGTGGATTGTTGTTGTTGTTGTTGTTTTTGTTGTTGCCTTGGTTCTAGACTACTAGCTGCATCAAGGTATTCTGTGTTGGATCAACTGAGTGAGATCCGGTGGGAAGACAAAACCGGGGTCACGTCTCAGAGGCATCTGATAGGTTTAGAGGGGAGAGATTAGAATAGAGTGGGGAATAAGGAGAAAGTCACTACCCATATGAACATGAGACAAACACATTCAAATCACACCACTCAATTAAAACAAGGGCATACAATCGATCTAGTTATCGTTACAAAATACAGAGACTACTACTATATACATGGGGGGAATACTACTGATAATATGGTGGTCGACTAGAAATTTTTATCGGAGGAAGACTCCATGATATCTGCTCCAGCTTCGTCTTCATAATCATCATCACTGTCGGGGTCGGAGTCGGTGTCGCCGATAATGATGTAGTCTTCAGAATGGTTGTCACCTCCTGGTGCAGGGTCTCCCATGAATACTCCTAGCTTCTTCTCCAGGTCTTCATTCTTCTCCAGTAGTACTGAAATTTTCTCTTCATATCCATCGCGTGTAGACTTGAGTTCCTCTTCTAGCTCCATGTTCCTGGTCATCACCTTCTTCAGGTCTATCATGTTGGCGCACATCTGGTTCTCCTGACAACGAATGTGTTGGTTCAACTACTGGATGTAGGCTGCAATGGACTTGCCCCTCCTGGTGAAGATCATCTCCCATTGCTCATCTCGGCGTCCACATATCTGGTAGATGGTGTCCTTAAGATCCTTGTGGTAAACTTCGTCGATGCGTCCCATGGCGATGTGAGCTACCATGCTCTTTCCTAGATTCCAGGTTGGTGCATCAAAAGAAAACTCTATGGGCTCCGTAACTAGTGTGAATGTCCTTCCTGGAACATGTACTCGAACTATCCAGCGCTCTTCTTCCGGTAGAGTGGCGGTGTAGGTCCCCGTGAAGCTTGGTATTCCGATGTTCAGGTATCTAGTGGCCTCCTTCAAGTGTTGTCCAAAAGGGGTGCCTTCATCCGGTTGAGCAAACTTGTTCCTTGGGTCCGCCATCTATAGAGTGGAAAGTGGAGAAGAGTCAGAAATGAGTAGAGAAGAGGGGCATATGGCTTATCTTAGTGGTCGCATCCTACAGTTAGCGTGTGCTCTAATACCATCTTGTAGCGATCCGACCTCAAACGGTCAAATCTCTGTGTATAAGTGTCATCCCTGGATCAGTAATGCTGACACACACAGTACTTGAAGGATTTACAACAGAGTTCAATCACACACTTATTACATCGAATATCTCTAAAGAGAGTACTTATTACAATAATATGGCTGAAGACCATCTAATGAAGATAACAGAGGAAGCTTCGAAGGTAAAATGAGTCCATCAACTCCAACGGCATAGCTGAGTGCATGACAACGACCTAGCGCACCTTACTCTTCATCTGAAAACTCTGCAACATAAAACGGTGCAGCCTGTGTAGGTCAGCACATGGAATATGCTGGCAAGATAACACTATAAAGCAATGAACAAGTAACAGCTATAACTATATGCAAATATGTCTGGTGGAGGCTCTATGGTTATTTTTGTAGAAAGCTAGTTTTTCCCTACAACAAAGGAATATATTTTATTTAACTACAAAGTTTGTTGAAAACATTGAGAAGGTTCCTCCAACTCAATCCCAAATTAATAATCATCAACCCAACAAATTAATTAATAGAGTGATGAGATCAAATCATAAATTCAAGTACCAGATACTCATGATGTCCATAACAGGGGACACGGCTAACCATGATTAGTTTATACACTCTACAGAGGTTTGCGCACTTTTCCCCACAAGACTCGATGTCCTCCGTTGGATTTCTCGCACTACATGGTGTTTGAGAAATGGATGATCAAAACACAGTCTTTCAGAAGTATTAACTCTTTACTCTGGGTAGACAGTACCACCTACATCCCCTACATCTGCTAGCCTACCACTGAAAGAGGTCACACAACATAATCAACTATGCCAGAGCCCATAATGGCTTGTGGATGCACACGGAAGTTTCCAGCCTGAATAATCTTATGATCCCTTTGAGCCTGGGTGGCAAACCGTAGGATGATTACACAGGTACTCTGCGATATCCCAAGACAACACTGGATTGCTCCAGGTGCCCACGCAACCACTGGGTGCTCCAGGGTGCCTCAACCAATCCACCCAGATGTGTATTAAAGTAGCCACCTTAAGTTTAACCATTAATTAAAACTCTCACATCTGTCATGGATCACTCAAACCCAACCACATCTACGAGCATAGCATAGCATAACAGTATGAGCATAACGTAGAAGTAACTCCTAGGGTTTGAAAATAAAGGCAATAGGTACTACCTCATCACTACTTCCCAATACCCACAAGTATTCAAATCCTAATCATGCAGTGTTTGAGGATTGAACTAATGCATAAAAACTGGGTAATAAGGGGTATGATCAAAGTGTTACTTGCCTTGCCGACGGTCTGAAAACTCTAGTGACGGTCGAAAACTCTATCTTAAACAAACAATAGCATACATGAGCGATCAAGCATAGGATGCAAGGGTAAAACTCAAATGAAAAGATCCAAACTGAAAGTTCAACTGAAGAGCTTCGATTTGCAAAAATAATCAATCAAATCAAACCTACAAAACTCAAACTACGATCAGAAGAAGTTCCAATTCAAATCTGCTTGAAACCAAATTTTAAATTGTCAAAACCATGTTCAAGTTGATTATCTAGAAAGAGGTGAACAATACAAAGATTTTGGCGTTGGATTCACTGGATTTTGACGAGCTCGCAAAAAGTTGCGAGGGTTTGAAGATCAGGGGCTAATCTGTGATAAAAATAATCACGGATAGGTCCCTGGCCGAAAATAAAATAAAAAGAAAAGGCTATCGAACGAACGTTCGCTATCAGGGACAAACGAACGAATACGTTCGCTAATAGAGACGTTTGAGTGAACGCTCGCTAATTAGCGAACTCAAAAAAACCGATCTGAACCAACCGACAAAACCCTAAAAAAATAAACCGGAGAAACCAAGGAAACCGAGATCGGTTTTACCAGTTCGGCGGCAGTGGCGGTGGCTCCGGCGCGGGCGAGGCAGGGGCGGCAGTGCCGTGGGGCGGTGGTTGCGGCGCAAGCGGGCGGCGGCGCGGCAGCAGCACCGCCAGCGGCGGCGAGCGGCGTGGGCGCGACCTACGGCGGCGGTGGTGGCTAGCGGCGGCTGCGGTGGGGCAGGGTGGAGAGGAGGCGACGGGGCGGCGGTATTTAAAGGCCGGCGGGCGGCGCCTTGGGGAAGGGGGCGGCGCGGGGTGGAGTCCGGCTCGGACTCCCCTCGGCGTCCGTGCGGCGGCGGGGCTATGCGCGGGAGGGAGGCGGCGCGCAGGCGGGCCGGCCTGCTCGGCTGGGCTTCGCCCCAGTCGGGCAGGAATAGTTTTTTAAAATAAAATTCCGCCCGAATAAAATCCTAATAAAATATTAAAAAAATTCTAAAAATGCCAAAAACAATGTTCACTGTCTAAACCTATTATTTAGAACAAAGTGAACATTTTTCTGGCCTAAAATGCATTTTTTCTAATTCAAATAAAATAGCAAATAAAATCCAAATAAAATATAAATTTGATTTTAAATTTTCTTCTCCAATATTCCTTCTCTTTTGAAGAAGTCATTTTATCTTCTCTCTTTTAAGTTAAATATTGGAAACAATTGGAGAGAAAAATATTAAAACCAAATTGATCCTGTTTTCAAATTTGAGAAAATTTCAAATATGAAAATTTATGAAATCCCCAACTCTCTCCTTGGGTCCTTGAGTTGCTTAAGATTTCTAGGATCTCAAAAAAATGCAAATAAAATATGATATGCATATGATGGCCTATGTATAACATCCAAATTGAAAATTGGGATGTTACAATGCATGTTGGATAGCCGTCGATGTGTGGAGTAATAGTAGTAGATGCAGGAAGGAGTCGGTCTACTAATCTTGGACGTGAAGCCTGTGTAATGATCATTGCCTAGATATCGTAATGAGTATTTGAAGTTCTATCAATTGCCCAACAGTAATTTGTTCACCCACCGTTTGCTATTTTTCTCGAGAGAAGCCACCAGTGAAACCTACGGCCACCGGGTCTCTTCTTCATATTATTTGCCTTTGGGATCTATTTTCCTTCGCCTTTCTTTTCAGATCTACTAAACCCAAAAATACAAAAATACCTTGCTGCAATTTATTCTTATTTATTTTATTTGGCGTTCGATCTATCAATCTACTACAATTTATTCACGTTTGTTTTGCCTATCTTGGGCACCGTGCCCGAAAGGGATTGACAAACCCTTTTACACGTCAGGTTGCGAGTGTTTGTTATTTGTGTGGAGGTGTTGTTTACGTTGTGTTGTTTGGTTCCCCTACTGGTTTGATAACCTTGGTTTCATCACTAAGGGAAATACCTACCATCGATGTGTTGCATCATCCCTTCCTCTTTGGGGAAATACCGAAGTAGCTTCAAGCCGCTATCAATAGCCCTCCCCCTTTTCCCTCCCTAGGGCTGGCCAAACAAGGGACGGGGCGCACCAGCCCCCGTGTGGGCTGGTTTTTCCCCTCCTTTCGCCCATAAGGCCCATAACTTGTCGGGGGGGCAGAACCCCTTCCGGTGACCCGATTCCTTCTCGGTACATCTCGAAACACTTCTGGTGTCCAAATACCATCGTACTATATATCAATCTTTACCTTTCGAACATTTCGAGACTCCTATAACATTATATCGGGACTTCGAACAACATTTGATCACCAAAACATATAACTCATATAACATTATATCGTCAACGAATGTTAAGCATGCGGACCCTACGGGTTCGAGAAGTATGTACACATGACCGAGACACCTCTCCGATCAATAACCAATAGCGGAACCTGGATGCCCATATTGGGTCCTACATATTATACGAAGATCCTTATCGGTAGAATCGTTATTACAACATACGTAATTCCCTTTGTCCATCGGTAGGTTACTTGCTCGAGATTCGATCGTCGGTATCTTCATACCTAGTTCAATCTCATTACCGGCAAGTCTCTTTACTCATTCCTTAATACATCACCTTGTGACTAACTCCTTACTCATTTTCTTGTAAGCTTATGATGTGTATTACCGAGAGGGCCCAGAGATACCTCTCCGATACTCGGAGTGACAAATCCTAATCTCGATTTATGCCAACTCAACAAACACCTTCGAAGATACCTGTAGAGCATCTTTATGATCACCCAGTTACATTGTGACATTTGATAGCACACAAGGTATTCCTTCGGTATCTGGGAGTTGCATAATCTCATAGTCGAAGGAATATGTATTTGACATGAAGAAATCAATAGCAGTACACTGAACGATCATTATGCTAAGCTAACGGGTGGGTCTTGTCCAACTTAGCATAATGATTGTTTAGTTTATTGCTATTGATTTCTTTATTTCAAATACATATTCCTTCGACTATGAGATTATGCAACTCCCGGATACCGGAGGAATACCTTGTGTGCTATCAAACGTCACAATGTAACTGGCAGATCCTGTTATCAAATGACAACACATGTCTATGGTTAGGAAACCGTAACCATCTTTGATCAATGAGCTAGTCTAGTAGAGGCTTACTAGGGACATGATATTTGTTTATGTATTCACACATATATTTAAGTTTCCGATCAATACAATTATAGCATGAATAATAAACCATTATCATGAATAAGGAAATATAATATAAAATAACAACTTTATTATTGCCTCTAGGGCATATTTCCTTTAGTAGCAACATCGTGGTCGTCAAAGGAGTCATAGCACGCCTCGTAGCATCACTATGGTCGTCGAAGCAGTCATAGCATGCCTCGTAACATCAGTGTGGTCATCAATGTCGTCGATGAATCACCCGGGCCACTGTCACAGAGCCACCAACGCTGGGTGGAGGTTTTAGTTCTCTTGAATGGAACACCGGACAGTGGTTGGAACCTCTGAGTTGTCGATCTTGTGTATGCGTGAGGAATTTGTTAGTAGTACATCGCAACAGGGAGCATTTTTTCTTTTTGTTGAGAAGACGCAACAGGGAGCCTGCACAAGATGTTAGTGACGAGCTTGGACGGGATCTCAGTGGGCCGATCCAACGGACCTGAGCATCACTATCGTACGGCTAGGGGCCGGGGGTGCTGATTTTCCCTAGTTATCAGACCGTAGATTCATAGTGTTGGCCTTTGTTTTGTCCCTGTAGGTAACTCGTGGATGCGACAGTGCGGTGTTCTTTTTCTTGAGGGAAGACCATCACGCCTAGTTGTGACCATGCGACGTTTCTTTACTCGCCAAAGATTTTTTTCTTTAAAAGAAATCCCCGAGCCTATGTATTCATCATCAACCACAAAGTTTACATAGTCCGGATGCCCCAACAGCCAAGTATGCCGACCTGGCATTAGCCCTGAAGAGTTCTTAGCAATACTTTGAGCATCACCACTACATTATCTTATTTCAAACCTAAATGAAGATCTCCTATCTCAGCCTTCAAACTACCGATCTCCTTGATTATCATAACATGTCCTCCTTTGCTTCCTTACTTTGTAACCCGGACGACTTCTTTGTGTTGGGGAACACAGTATTTCAAAAAATTTACGTACGATCACACAAGATCTATCTAGGAGATGTATAGCAATGAGAGGGGTGAGTGTGTCTACGTACCCTCATAGACCGAAAGCGGAAGCGTTTAGTAACGCGGTTGATGTAGTCGAACGTCTTCACGATCCAGCCGATCCAAGTACCGAACACACGACACCTCCATGATCAGCACACGTTCATCTTGGTGACGTCCCTCGTACTCTTGATCCAGCTGAGGCCGAGGGTGAGTTCTGTTAGCACGACGGCGTGTTGACGGTGATGATGAAGTTACCGACGCAGGGCTATGCCTAAGCACTACAACGATATGACCGAGGTGTGTAACTGTGGAGGGGGCACCGCACATGGCTAAAAGATCAACTTGTATGTTTATGGGGTGCCCCCTGGCCACGTATATAAAGAAGGGAGAGGGAGAGGCAGCCGGCCAAGGGGGGCGCCAAGGTGTGGAGTCCTACTAGGACTCCCTAGTCCTAGTAGGATTCCACCTCCCACACAAAGTAGGAAAGGGGGAAGGGAGAAGGAAAAGGAAAGGGGGGCAGCCCCCTTCTCCTAGTCCTAATCGGCTTCCTACCCTAGGGGGCGCACTAGCCCCTTGTGGGCTGGTGTGCTTCCCTCTTATGGCCCATAAGGCCCATAACTTCTCCCGGGGGGTTCCGGTAACCTCCCGGTACTCCGGAAAAATGCCCGAACCTCTCAAAACCATTCCGATGTCCAAATGCAACCTTTCAATATATGAATCTTTACATCTCAACCATTTCAAGACTCCTCTTCATGTCTGTGATATCATCTGGGACTCCGAACAAACTTCGATTCATCAAATCACATACCTCATAATTCAAATCGTCATCGAACGTTAAGCGTGCGGACCCTATGGGTTCGAGAACTATGTAGACATGACCGAGACACATCTCCGGTCAATAACCAATAGTGGAACCTGGATGCTCATATTGGACCCTACATATTCTATGAAGATCTTTATCGGTCAAACCGCATAACAACATACCTTGTTCCCTTTGTCATCGGTATGTTACTTGCCCGAGATTCGATCGTTGGTATCATCATACCTACTTCAATCTCGTTACATGCAAGTCCCTTTACTCGTAATGTAATGCATTATCCCGTAACTAACTCATTAGTCACATTGCTTGCAAGGTTTATAGTGATGTGCATTAACGAGAGGGCCCAGAGATACCTCTCCGAAACACCGAGTGACAAATCCTAATCTCAATCTATGCCAACTCAACAAACACCATCGGAGACACCTATAGAGCATCTTTATAATCACCCAGTTACGTTGTGACGTTTGATAGCACACTAAGTGTTCCTCCGGTATTCGGGAGTTGCATAATCTCATAGTCATAGGAACATGTATAATTCATGAAGAAAGCAATAACAATAAACTAAACGATCATAGTGCTAAGCTAATGGATGGGTCTTGTCCATCACATCATTCTCTAATGATGTGATCCCATTCATCAAATGACAACACATGTCTATGGCTAGGAAACTTAACCATCTTTGATTAACGAGCTAGTCAAGTAGAGGCATGCTAGGGACACTCTGTTTTGTCTATGTATTCACACATGTACTAAGTGTCCGGTTAATACAATTCTAGCATGAATAATAAACATTTATCATGACATAAGGAAATATAAATAACAACTTTATTATTGCCTCTAGGGCATATTTCCTCCAGTCTCCGACTTGCACTAGAGTCAATAATCTAGCTCACACCGTCATGTGATTTAACACCAATAGTTCACGTATTTATGTGATTAATTCACATCTCCATGTGACTAACACCCAAAGGGTTTTACTAGAGTCAATAATCTAGTTCACATCGCTATGTGATTAACACCCAAAGAGTACTAACACCCAAAGGGTTTTACTAGAGTCAATAATCTAGCTCACACCATTGTCCAGTGATCCACTCTTGGATCAATATCGTACCGCCTTGCCAAACTCATGGCAAGGAACACAATATGTTTGGTACACAACATAGCATACTTTATAGAACCTATGGCTGAGGCATAGGGAATGACTTTCATTCTCTTTCTATTTTCTGTCGTGGTCATGTTTTGAGTCTTGCTCAACTTTACACCTTGCAATACAGGAAAGAACTCCTTCTTTGACTGTTCCATTTTGAACTTCAAAAATATTGTCAAGGTATGTACTTATTGAAAAATCTTATCAAGCGTTTTGATCTATCTTTATAGATCTTGATGCCCAATATGTAAGCAGCTTCACCGAGGTATTTCTTTGAAAAAATCCTTTCAAACACTCCTTTATGCTTTCCAGAAAATTCTACATCATTTCTGATCAACAATATGTCATTCACATATACTTATCAGAATGTCTGTAGTGCTCCCACTCACTTTCTTGTAAATACATGCTTCTCCAAAAGTCTGTATAAAACCATATACTTTGATCACACTATCAAAGCGTATATTCCAACTCCGAGAGGCTTGCACCAGTCCATAAATGGATCGGTGGAGCTTGCACACTTTGTTAGCACCTTTAGGATTGACAAAACCTTCTTGTTGCATCATATACAACTCTTCTTTAAGAAATCCATTTAAGTAATGCAGCTTCGACATCCCTTTGCCAGATTTCATAAAATGTGGCAATTGCTAACATGATTCGGACAGACTTAAGCATCGCTATGAGTGAGAAAAATCTTATCGTAGTCAACACCTTTAACTTGTCGAAAACCTTTTTGCGACAATTCGAGCTTTGTAGATAGTAACACTACTATCAGCGTCCGTCTTCCTCTTGAAGATCCATTTATTCTCAATGGCTCGCCGATCATCGGGCAAGTCAATCAAAGTTCATACTTTGTTCTCATACATGGATCCCATCTCAGATTTCATGGCCTCAGGCCATTTCGTGGAATCTGGGCTCATCATCGCTTCCTCATAGTTCATAGGTTTGTCATGGTCTAGTAACATGACTTCCAGAAAGGATTATCGTACCACTCTGGTGCAGATCTTACTCTGGTTGACCTATGAGGTTCAGTAGTAACTTGATGAGAAGTTTCATGATCATTATCATTAGCTTCTTCACTAATTGGTGTAGAAATCACTGTAACTGATTTCTATGATGAACTAATTTCCATTAAGGGAGAAGGTACAGTTACCTCATCAAGTTCTACTTTCCTCCCACTCACTTATTTTGAGAGAAACTCCTTCTCTAGAAAGAATCCATTCTTAGTAACAAATATTTTGCCTTCGGATCTGTGATAGAAGGTGTACCCAACAGTTTCTTTTGGGTATCCTATGAAGATGCACTTGCCCGATTTGGGTTCGAGCTTATCAGGTTGAAACTTTTTTATATAAGCATCACAGCCCCAAACTTTAAGAAACGACAACTTAGGTTTCTTGCTAAACCACAATTCATATGGTGTCGTCTCATTTAGATGGTGCCCTATTTAACGTGAATGCAGCTGTCTCTAATGCATAACCCCAAAATGATAGTGGTAAATCGGTAAGAGACATCATAGATCGCACCATATGTAATAAAGTATGGTTACGACATTCGGACACACCATTACACTATGGTGTTCCATGTGGCGTGAGTTGTGAAACTATTCCACATTGTTTCAAAGAAGACCAAACTCATAACTCAAATATTTTGTCTCCGCGATTAGATCATAGAAACTTTATTTTCTTGTTATGATGATTTTCCACTTCACTCTAAAATTCTTTAAACTTTTCAAATGTTTCAGACTTATGTTTCATTAAGTAGATATACCCATATCTGCTCAAATCATCTGTGAAGGTCAGAAAATAACGATACCCGCCGCGAGCCTCAACACTCATCGGATCACATACATCAGTATGTATTATTTCTAGTAAGTCAGTTGCTTGCTCCATTGTTCCGGAGAACTGAGTCTTAGTCATCTTGTCAATGAGGCATGGTTCGCAAGCATCAAATGATTCATAATCAAGTGATTCCAAAAGCCCATCAGCATGGAGTTTCTTCATGCGCTTTACACCAATATGACCTAAACGGCAGTGCCATAAATATGTTGCACGATCATTATCAACTTTGCATCTTTTGGCATCAATATTATGGATATGTGTATCAACACGATCGAGATTCAATAAACCATTTATTTTGAGTGTATGACCATAGAAGGTTTTATTCATGTAAATAGAACAACAATTGTTCTTTGACTTAAATGAATAACCATATTGCAATAACATGATCCAATCATATTTATGCTCAACGCAAACACTAAATAACATTTATTTTAGGTTCAACACTAATCCTAAAGATAAAGGGAGTGTGCGATGGTGATCTTTATCATACTTGGAATCACACATCGTCACCTCGCCCTTAACTAGTCTCTGTTTATTTTGCAACTCCTGTTTCGAGTTACTACTCTTAGCAACTGAACCAGTATCAAATACCGAGGGGTTGCTATAAACACTAGTAAAATACACATCAATAACATGTATATCAAATATACCTTTGTTCACTTTGCCATCCTTATTATCCGCCAAGTATCTAGGGCAGTTCCACTTCCAATGATCATTTCCTTTGCAGTTAGAAGCACTCAGTTTCAGGCTTGGGTCTAGATTTGGGCTTCTTCATGGGAGTGGCAACTTTCTTGCCATTCGTCTTGAAGTTCCCTTTCTTTCCCTTGCCCTTTTAATTGAAACTAGTGGTCTTGTCAACCATCAACACTTGATGCTTTTCTTGATTTCTACCTTCGCCGATTTCAGCATCGCGAAGAGCTTGGGAATCGTTTCCGTTATCCCTTGCATATTATAGTTTATCACAAAGTTCTAGTAACTTGGTGATAGTGACTAGAGAACTCTGTCAATCACAATCTTATCTGGAATATTAACTCTCACTTGATTCAAGTGATTGTAGTACTCAGACATTCTGAGCACATGCTCACTAGCTGAGCTATTCTCCTCCATCTTGTAGGCAAAGTACTTTGTCGGAGGTCTCATACCTCTTAACACGGGCATGAGTCTGAAATACCAATTTCAACTCTTGGAACATCTCATATGCTCCATGTCGTTCAAAATATTTTTAAAGTCCCGGTTCTAAGCCGTAAAGCATGGTGCACTAAACTATCAAGTAGTCATCATACCGAGCTTGTCAAACGTTCATAATGTTTGTATCTGCTCCTACAATAGGTTCGTCACCTAGCGATGCATCAAGGACATAATTCTTCTATGCAACAGTGAGGATAATCCTCAGATCACGGACACAGTCCACATCATTGCTACTATCATCTTTCAACTTATTTTTCTCTAGGAACATATCAATAATAAAACAAGGGAGATATACGCGAGCTATTGATCTACAACATAGATATGCAAAAACTATCAGGACTAAGTTCATGATAAATTAAAGTTCAATTAATCATATTACTTAAGAACTCCCACTTAGATAGACATCCCTCTAATCATCTAAGTGATCACGTGATCCAAATAAACTAAACCATGTCCGATCATCACGTGAGATGGAGTAGTTTTCAATGGTGAACATCATTATGTTGATCATATCTACTATATGATTCACGCTCGACCTTTCGGTCTCAGTGTTCCGAGGCCATATCTGCATATGCTAGGCTCGTCAAGTTTAACCTGAGTATTCTGCATGTGCAGAACTGGCTTGCACCCGTTGTATGTGAACGTAGAGCTTATCACACCCGATCATCACGTGGTGTCTCGGCACGACGAACAGTAGCAACGATGCATACTCAGGGAGAACACTTATACCTTAAAATTTAGTTAGAGATCATCTTATAATGCTACTGTCGTACTAAGCAAAATAAGATGCATAAAGGATAAACATCACATGCAATCAAATAAGTGATATGATATGGCCATCATCATCTTGTGCTTTTGATCTCCATCTCCAAAGCACCGTAATGATCACCATCGTCACCAGCTTGACACCTTGATCTCCATCGAAGCATCATTGTCGTCTCGCCAACTATTGCTTCTACGACTATCGCTACCTCTTAGTGATAAAGTAAAGCAATTACATGGCGATTGCATTTCATACAATAAAGCGACAACCATATGGCTCCTGCCAGTTGCCGATAACTGTTACAAAACATGATCATCTCATACAACAATTTATATCATCACATCTTGACCATATCACATCACAACAAGCCCTGCAAAAACAAGTTAGACGTCCTCTACTTTGTTTTTGCATGTTTTACATGGCTGCTACGGGCTTCTAGCAAAACCGTTCTTACCTACGCATCAAAACCACAATGATTTTTCGTCAAGTGTGCTGATTTAACCTTCAACAAGGACCGGGCGTAGTCAAACTCGATTCAACTAAAGCTAGAGAAACAGACACCCACTAGCCACCTGTGTGCGAAGCACGGCGGTAGAACCAGTCTTATGAACATGGTCATGTAATGTCGGTCTGTGCCGCTTCATCCAACAATACCGCCGAATCAAAGTATGACATGCTGGTAAGCAGTATGACTATTATCACCCACAACTCTCTATGTTCTACTCGTGCATATAACATCTACGCTTAGACCTAGCTCGGATGCCACTGTTGGGGAACACAGTATTTCAAAAATTTACCTACAATCACGCAAGATCTATCTAGGAGATGTATAGCAACGAGAGGGGTGAGTGTGTCTATGTACCCTCATAGACCGAAAGCGAAAGTGTTTAGTAACGCGGTTGATGTAGTCAAACGTCTTCATGATCCAACCGATTCAAGTACCAAACGCACGACACCTCCATGATCAGCATATGTTCAGCTCGGTGACGTCCCTCGTACTCTTGATCCAGCTGAGGCCGAGGGTGACTTTCGTCAGCGGGATGGTGACGATGATGATGAAGTTACCGGCGCAGGGCTTCGCCTAAGGACTACAACGATATGACCGAGGTGTGTAACTGTGGAGGGGGGCACCACACACAGCTAAAAGATCTACTTGTGTGTCTATGGGGTGCCTCCTGGCCACATATATAAAGGAGGGAAAGGGATAGGCAGCCAGCCCTAGGGGGGCGCCAAGGTGTGGAGTCCTAGTAGGATTCCACCTCCCACACGGAGTAGGGAAGGGGGAAGGGAGAAGCAGAAGGAAAGGGGGGCCGGGCGGCCCCATTCTCCTAGTCCTAATCGGCTTCCTGCCCTAGGGGGGCACAGCAGCCCCTTGTGGGCTGATGTGCTTCCCTCTTATGGCCCATAAGGCCCATAACTTCTCCCGGGGGGTTCCGGTAACCTCCCGGTACTCCGGAAAAATGCCTAAACCTCTCGGAACCATTTCAATGTTCAAATGCAACCTTTCAATATATGAATCTTTACCTCTCAACCATTTCGAGACTCCTCGTCATGTCCGTGATCTCATCCGGGACTCCGAACAAACTTCGGTTCATCAAATCACATAACTCATAATACAAATCGTCATCGAACGTTAAGCGTGCGGACCCTACGGGTTCGTGAACTATGTAGACATGACCGAGACACATCTCCAGTCAATAACCAATAGCGGAACATGGATGCTCATATTGGCTCCTACATATTCTATGAAGATCTTTATCGGTCAAACCGCATAACAACATACGTTGTTCCCTTTGTCATCGGTATGTTACTTGTCCGAAATTTGATCGTTGGTATCATCATACCTATTTCAATCTCGTTACCGGCAAGTTTCTTACTCGTTCTGTAATGCATCATCTCGTAACTAACTCATTAGTCACATTGCTTGCAAGGCTTATAGTGATGTGCATTACCGAGAGGGCCCAGAGGTACCTCTCCGAAACACGGAGTGACAAATCATAATCTCGACCTATGTCAACTCAACAAACACCAACGGAGACGCCTGTAGAGCATGTTTATAATCACCCAGTTACGTTGTGACGTTTGATAGCACATTAATGTTCCTCCGGTATTCGGGAGTTGCATAATCTCATAGTCATAGGAACATGTATAAGTTATGAAGAAAGCAATATCAATAAACTAAACGATCATAGTGCTAAGCTAACGGATGAGTCTTGTCCATCACATCATTCTCTAATGATGTGATCCCGTTCATCAAATGACAACACATGTCTATGGCTAGGAAACTTAATCATCTTTGATTAACGAGCTAGTCAAGTAGAGGCATAGTAGGGACACTCTGTTTTGTCTATATATTCACACATGTACTAAGTTTTCGGTTAATACAATTCTAGCATGAATAATAAACATTTATCATGCTATAAGGAAATATAAATAACAACTTTATTATTGCCTCTAGGGCATATTTCCTTCACGAAAATTTTGAAACACGAACATTTTTTGCAAATCTGAACAAAATTTGAAAACGAGAAATTTTTTTTTAAATTACTGAAAAAAATTGAACCATGAATATTTTTAAAATTATGAGCAAAAGTTTGAAACAAGGAATTTTTATAAAATTTCTAAAAAGACTTTTTGAAACACGAACATTTTTTGAAATTGTGAACAACATTTGTAAAAAGAGCATTTTATGAAATTTCTAAAAAGACTTTTTGGCACACAAACATTGTTTGAAATTCTGAACAAAATTGGTAAACGAGAACATTTTTTCCAAATTACTGAACATTTTTTAAAACACGAACATTTTTAAAATTCTGAACAAGATTCAAAAACAAGAATGTTTTATTAAATTTCGAAAAATACTTTTTGAAACACGAACATTTTTTAAAATTCTAAACAAAATTTGAAAATGAGAACATTTTTTGTAATTTCTTATATATTTTTAAAATTGGGAGCAAATATTGAAAACAACAACATGTTATAAAGTTCTGCATAAATATTTGAAATTTTCAAAAAAAGAAACAAGAAAGGGAAAAAAACGAAATGGCAAAGAAAAGAAAACAGAAAAATAAAAAGAAAAAAACTAAAACGAAAAGAAGAAACAGAAAAAGAAAAGAAACAAAAAGGGAAATGAGGAAATACAAAAACCGGTCCAGGAACCTTCTAGAAGGTTTTCAAAACTCGAAAAAACCGGCTGGAAACCAGAAGATTCCCAAAACAGGAATCTCTCAATCGTTTGAACGGGCCCTCCCATCCGAACGCTCGTCGATGTGCCCCTGTGTGTCGCCTTGACTACTTGCGGCAGTGAGGCAGATGGGAACTTCCTTATATCTCCCTTATAGGGAGTTGTACGTACCCATCGCCTAAGGCGTAAGGCGCAAAGCGACCGAGCCGGCCCTGTACTGTAGCAGGTTGTGAGTTTGTTCTTTCTCTTTTCCGGTTTTCAGTGTTTTCGGCCCAGTTTTTTTTGTGTGGGTTTCTTCCCCGGTTTTCACTGCTGGTGGCCGGGTTTTTTCGTTCTGTTTTTTCCCTGGTTTTCTATTTCTTCACTGGGGTTTTTCGGTTACTTGTTTCCTTTTTCTCTTTGGTTTTACTTTTTTATTCCCTTTTTACAACACATATCTACATTTTTGTTACACATTACACATTTTTCATATACGTCAACATATTTTAATACACGTTTAACATTTTTAAATACACATGATTAACAACTTTTTTAATTAGTGTCATCAATGTCTATTGTTTTCATACATATTGTACATTTTTGGTATATATCTAAAATATTTTTAATACAAATTAAATATTATATATATAATCATTTTTTGCAAGTATATTTTTTGGTGTCTACTTTTCTTCATAGACATCATACATTTTTCTTATACATCTGATACAATATTTATACAAGTTTAACATTTATATATACACGTTTACATTTTCCAAATACATGATTAATATTTTAAAACATATAGTTTCGGGTGTCTAATTTTCCACACATATTTATCCATTTTTTTATACATCAGGAACATTTTTACATACATGTTCCAAACATATAATTAACATTTTTGAATACTTATACTTTTTTATGTCTACTTTTTCAGTACACATTTGTACATTTTGTGTATACCTTCCAATCATTTTATCTATACACATTTAACATTTTTCCATTGCATGATTAACCTTTTCCAAATTTATGTAAATGTTTTTCATAACATATATATTTACAATATTTGGAAGTATAAACAAAAGCAAAAGAACTAAAACAAAAAACATGAAGAAAAAAATGAGCATTGGCCTTCCCGCGCTCTGGGCCGGCCTATTTAGGCAAGCGAGGTTTCGAGCCCTAGTTGGACCGACCCATTGGCGAGCTCCTTCATGCCAGAGCTGACTTTGTCTCCTAGAAGCGAGGCATAGTCGCTCCCACGTTGTCTCAAGAAAAAAGTCGCTCCCAAGATGCACCGGAAAAATCATGATTTTTGACGAGCAAATGCCCACCAGGCAGGCCCACGCCAACATACATATTAGATGAAGCCCCAGGTCCATGAAGATTACGGTTCATGGGGCAGCTTATCGGAGAAGTTGCTATAGATCGCCTGTAGTGATCCCACATAGAGTGATCGCTCACAAAATCCTTAAATCGGCCAACAACACTCGCCGGCTCCGCTCGCACATACGGGTTGCTCACACGAGTATAATTTCGTATATTTTTTACCATCTTTAAGAATTCGTTCGATAATGAGTTAACTTGTTGATTAATCCCTACTCATAGGGTCACCGACCAGCCGATAAACTAATACATTAGTTGATTAATTGATTAACTTGCGGATTAACTTCCATTACCTGACGTACATACTCTCGAGGATTCGAGCGTACCGGAGAGGTGCTCCTTCACACTCAAAGGAGTTCAACATACGATGACGCTTGAGCAGTGGTGCAACGCCTTTGGGTTCGAGAAGTTCTTGACACTAGGGGTGTGCCCATCGCTGATGTGTTGGGTATGTGGGAGCTCGTCTCCGTTAAGGATGAGCACGACCTCTCCGGCAAGAAGGTATCAAGAATACACAACCCCGCCATTCGTTACTTCATGATATTCCTTGCAAATACTATTTTCGGCAGGGAGAACATCGGGGGCATGTCGAGCTATGACATGTGTGTGCTCCACATAACACTTCACCCCAACTACACTACCAAGCCTAACATGGGAGCTTTCCCGATGCACCACCTCGACCGACGGCACAAGCAGCCGAGGGGCGTTGTTGTGGTGGGAGGTATAGTGGCTCGGCTCGCCGAGCACTTTGGCCTCGATGTTGATGAGATGCAACATGTCCAAGGTCCTAAGGTGCTCAACCGTAGGATCATGACTAACATATATTTTATTGGGCCTGTGCAAGGGGAGCATTGCTACAAATGCCCCCTACCTAACACGCAAACTATCGATGTGCGCTTGCCCTTGCCGCAAGCTTTTGTTTCTATGCATGATATGTGTCTACTCTCCATTGATGAAATCAATGAGTACAGGCACGCAGTCATGTTCGGGAACAATGTTCAACCCGTACCCGCTCATGAGTGGGATTCCGCAGCAGCAGGGCATGCCCGCGGTTGGGGTGCATGGGGCAATGCACCCCAGTATGCACCAAACTTTCTTCCACAGCCTGCACCGCAATTCACATCGTAGGTTCACTTTGGACAGCCAGACGACTATGTGCCTAGGGTTGAGTTTCAGCAGCTGCAGCCACAGGTACAAGGGATCCTTACAGACCTCCGAGAGGCCAACAACAACATTAACCTGCTCAATGGGAACATATAGTCCCTCTTTTCGCTTTTGGCAGCCACACCCTGGCACGAGAGGCCAATCCTCTAGTGGCCCCTCTCAGATGCAGTGGCCACACTTTGGCCGGAGGGGTAATGATGACGAGGACATGGACTAGAGAGTAGGCTCAGAGCCTAAGCTTGGGGGGATCTCATCCCCAAGTTATCCATGTATGCATATTTTATTTTTCCTCTTTTTCTGTTTCTTTTTGTTCTTAGCATGTTTAATTTCACTTTGCATAATAAATTTGAGGAGCAAGCTTTTTTATTTCCTTGTTGGAATTATCTTCATTTGTGTTTTGTTTCTTCAAGCCCACAGGTTTATTCTCCACTAGCAACTTGAAAATGAAGAGAATGAAGTGGAAAGTTTGACTGAGGGAAGAGGTGAGCCATTGCGAGAAGGTATAACATATGCATAATCCCTTGTCTCACAATATTATTTGAGAAAGAACTTTCAGTTGACTGGTTGCACTTAAGTGAGTTCCCCGCGTTAGTTGAATATTATTTTGTAATAAGTCCGAACTTCAGATTTTGCTAGCGGGACCTTGTGGTAAGCATGTTTTTGTTCCAGTAAAAGTTACAGAAAACTTAGGGGTTTCAATTCTTGAACACAACGAGTAGTCAAGTAGTTCAACTCCACTTGCTAAATTTGATTGACTTAATGACACCTATTGATAGAGTTAATTGGGTGAATGAATATTTAAAGTGATTGAGGTTATGCCAAAATTTATTCAGGATACCAAAATCGTGGAGCTTCAACCCTAGGCTAGTTTTACGTCCCGTTGCTATATGTTGAGATTGTTGGAAATATGCCCTAGAGTCAATAATATAGTAGTCATTATTATATTTCCTTAATCATGATAAAGGTTTATTATTCATGCTAGAATTGTATTGACCAGAAACTTAAATACATGTGTGGATACATAAACAAATACCATGTCCCTGGGATGCCTCTACATCATTCTCGAACCCGTAGGGTCGGCACGCTTAACGTTCGTTGGCGATATAGTATTATATGAGTTATGTGAATTGGTGACCGAATGTTGTTCAGAGTCCCAGATGAGATCACGGACATGACGAGGAGTTCCGGTATGGTCCAGAGGTAAAGATTGATATAGGATGATAGTATTTGGTCTCTAGAAGAGTTTCAGAATACATTGGAGTATTATTGGATCACTGGAAGGGGTTCCGGGAGGCCACGGGAGCATATTGGACCAAACGGGCCAACGAGTGAGAGCACACCAGCTCACATAGGCTGGCGCACCCCTACCTTATGGCACGCAATCCTAGGGAATGAAGGGAGATGGCTAGCCTCCTCTTTCCTTCTCTTCCACATGCAGGAAAAGAAAAGGGGGCGCCTCCCCTCCCGCCTTCCCCCCAAGCGCCAGGAAGGAAGGAGGGGTGTGGCCACGACAGGCGCCTAGGGCAGCCGCTAACCCCCCTTGGGGGCGCCCTAGGCTGCCTCCCTCCTCCCTCCACCTATATATATGTGAGGAGGGATAGGGGCAACACACTCCACGATCCCCAAGCCGTGTGCGGCACACCGTCTCCCTCTAGTTCTACTTCCTCCTCCGTCCATGTTCGTTGCGCTTGGCGAAGCCCTGCAGATTGTTTCACCACCTCCGCCACAACACCATCATGTTGCCAAAACTCATATACTACTTCACCTCTTTTTCTGGATCGAGAAGGCGAGGACGTCTTTGAGCTGAACATATGCTGAACACGGAGGTGTCGTATGTTTGGTACTTGATCGGGACGAATTGTGAAGGTTTATGACTATATCAACCGCGTGGATAAACTCTTCCGCTTGGCGATCTACAAGGGTATGTAGATGCTCTCTCCCTCTCGTAACTATGCATCTCCATGGATAGATCTTGTGTGTGCATAGATTTTTTTTTCATGCAACGTTCCCCAACAGTGGTATCAGAGCCAGGTCTTTGAGTAGATGATATGCACGAGTAGAACACAAAGGAGTTGTGGGCGGTGATGTTCATACTGCTAACCACCAACGTCTTATTTTGATTCGACGGCATTGTGGGATGAAGCGGCCCGAACCAACCTTACATGTCCACAAACATGAGACCGGTTCTACCGACTAACATGCAACTTGTTTTGCATAAAGGTGGCTAGCAGGTTTTGTTTCTCCTACTTTAGTTGAATCGAATTTGACTACGGCCAGTCCTTGCAGAAGGTTAAAACGACAAACTTAATAATCACCGTTGTGGTTTTGCGTAGGTAAGGAAGGTTATTGCTAGTTGCCTGTAGCAGCCACGTAAAACTTGCAACAACAAAGTAGACGACGTATAACTTGTTTTGCAGGGCATGTTGTGATGTGATATGGTCAAGATGTGATGTGATATATGTTGATGTATGAGATGATCATGTTTTGTAATAAGTTCATGACTTGCTTGTCGATGAGTTCGACAACCGGCAGGAGCCTTAGGTTGTATTTAATTATTGTATGACCTGCGTGTCAATCACTAAGCACCATGTAATTGCTTTACTTCATAACTATGTGTTAGCAATAGTTGGTGAGACGACCCCGACGCTAGGATGGAGATCAAGGTGTCGTGTTGGTGACAATGGATATCATGCCGATGCTTTGGAGATGGAGATCAAAAGCACAATATGATGATGGCCATATCATGTCACATATTTTGATTGCATGTGATGTGTATCCTTTATGCATCTTATTTTTCTTAGAATGATGGTAGCCTTATAAGATGATCCCTTCACTTAATTTCAATATAGAAGTTCTCCTTGAGTATCCACCGTTGCCAAAGTTTGTCGTTTCGAAGCACCTCGTGATGATTGAGTGTGGTAGACTCTACGTTCACATACAATGGGTGTAAGACCGTTTTGCACATGCGGAATACTTGGGTTAAACTTGACGAGGCTAGCATGTACAGACATGGTCTCGGAACACTGGAGACCGAAAGGTCGAACGTGAGTCATATATTAGATATGATCAACATAGTGATGTTCACCATTGTAGACTAGACTACCCCATCTCACGTGATGATCGGACATGGGTTAGTTGATTTGGATCATGTATCACTTAGACAACTTGAGGGATGTTGATTTAAGTGGGAGTTCATTAGTAGTGTGTTCCTTGAGAAAGCTAAGTTGAAAGATGATGGTAGCAACTACACAGACTGGGTCCATAACTTGAGGATTATCCGCATTGCTGCATAGAATAATTATGTCCTTGATGCACTGTTAGGTGACATACCTACTGCGGGAGCTACTACAGATGTTACTAATGTCTGGCAGGCTCGATCTGATGACTACTCAATAGTTCAGTGTGCCATGCTTGACGGCTTAGAACCGGGACTTCAGAAGATGTTTTGAACGCCACAGAGCATATGATATGTTCCAAGAGCTGAAGTTGATATTTCAAGCTAATGCCCGGGTTGAGAGATTTGAAGTGTCCAACAAGTTCTATAGTTGTAATATAGAGGAGAACGGTTCTATCAGTGAACACATACTCAAAATGTTTGGGTATCATAACCACTTGAATCAACTGGGAATTGATCTTCCAGTTGAGAGTGTTATTGACAGAGTTGTTCAGTCACTGCCACCAAGCTACAAAGGCTTTGTGATGAACTATAATATGCAAGGGATGACAAAAACGATTCCCGAGATCTTCGTGATGCTGAGATCAGCGAACGTAGAAATCAAAAAGGAGCATCAAGTGTTGATGGTTAACAAGACCACTAATTCAAAGAAAAGGGGCAAGGGAAAGAGAGGGAACTTCAAGAAGAATGGCAAGCAAGTTGTCACTCCCGTGAAGAAGCCCAAAGCTGGACCCAAGCTTACTGCAAAGGAAATGGTCACTGGAAGCGGAACTGCCCCAAATACTTGGAAGATAAGAAGGATGGCAAAGTGAACAAAGGTATATATATATACATGTTACTGATGCTCGTGGTAGCGCCTGGTGATGAAGCTATGTTCCTAGGGTAGGGTCATAGGCCTGACCTAGACACACTCCTCTAGGACATCACCTTAAAGTCAGAAGCGTTCAAAGGATACCGTCATCCACTCGACTAGAAGCATTCCACTCGGAAGACTCAATGGCACTTGACCATAGCAATAATCACTCGACGGACAGAAGATCGAAAGCCACTCTGAACAACAACGGTCAGACGTTTACTATGTAGACTTAATGGTCATTTATGTCACTTTATTACTAGCGTTACCAGAAACGCCCCATCCTTATGTACCTTAAACCCTGTGTAACTGAGGGCGGGAGGGGCCTGGCAAACTCTATATAAGCCACCCCCTCCTCAGGGACAAGGGTTCGCACCCCCTGTAACTCCACCACACACATATAATCCAGTCGGCCGCCTCCGGGCACCGAGACGTAGGGCTATTACTTCCACCGTGAAGGGCCTAAACTCGTAAGTCTTGTGTGTACTGTTGGGGAACGTAGTAATTTCAAAAAATTTCCTACGCACACGCAAGATCATGGTGATGCATAGCAACGAGAGGAGAGTGTGATCTACGTACCCTGTGTAGATCGACAACGGAAGCGTTTGGTTGATGTAGTCGTACGTCTTCACGATCCGACCGATCAAGCACCGAAACTACGGCACCTCCGAGTTCTAGCACACGTTCAGCTCGATGACGATCCCCGGACTCTGATCCAGCAAAGTGTCGGGGAAGAGTTCCGTCAGCACGACGGCGTGGTGACGATCTTGATGTACTATAGCAGCAGGGCTTCGCCTAAACTCCGCTACAATATTATCGAGGACTATGGTGGCTGGGGGCGCCGCACACGGCTAAGGAAAAGATCACGTGGATCAACTTTTTGTTCATGGGGTGCCCCTTGCCTCAGTATATAAAGGATGGAGGAGGAGGAGGCCGGCCAAGGCTAGGTGCGGCCAGGATGTGGAGTCCTACTAGGACTCCAAGTCCTAGTAGGAGTCCACCAAGAGGGGAGGAAGGGAGAAGGAAGTAGAGGAGAAGGAGAGGTGGCCGGCCCCCTTTTCCCTAGTCCAATTCGGACTAGAGGGGAGGGGGGGCGCAGCAGCCCCTTGGCCCTTTCTCCTCTTCCCACTAAACCCCATCAAGGCCCATTGCTTCTCCCGTAACTACCTGGTACTCCGAAAAATACCCGAATCACTCGGAACCTTTCCGATGTCCGAATATAGTCTTCCAATATATCAATCTTTACGTCTCGACCATTTCAAGACTCCTCGTCATGTCCCCGATCTCATCCGGGACTCTGAACTCCTTCGGTACATCAAAACTCATAAACTCATAATATAACTATCATCGAAACCTTAAGCGTGCGGACCCTACGGGTTCGAGAACAATGTAGACATGACCGAGACACGTCTCCGGTCAATAACCAATAGTGGGACCTGGATGCCCATATTGGCTCCTACATATTCTACGAAGATCTTTATCGGTCAGACCGCATAACAACATACGTTGTTCCCTTTGTCATCGGTATGTTACTTGCCCGAGATTCGATCGTCGGTATTCCAATACCTAGTTCAATCTCGTTACCGGCAAGTCTCTTTACTTGTTCTGTAATACATCATCTCACAACTAACTCATTAGTTGCAATGCTTGCAAGGCTTATGTGATGTGCATTACCGAGAGGGCCCAGAGATACCTCTCCGACAATCGGAGTGACAAATCCTAATCTCAAAATACGCCAACCCAACATTTACCTTTGGAGACACCTGTAGAGCTCCTTTATAATCACCCAGTTACGTTGTGACGTTTGGTAGCACACAAAGTGTTCCTCCGGCAAATGGGAGTTGCATAATCTCATAGTCATAGGAACATGTATAAGTCATGAACAAAGCAATAGCAACATACTAAACGATCGGGTGCTAAGCTAATGGAATGGGTCATGTCAATCACATCATTCTCCTAATGATGTGATCCCGTTAATCAAATAACAATTCTTTTGTTTCTGGTTAGGAAACATAACCATCTTCGATTAACGAGCTAGTCAAGTAGAGGCATACTAGTGACACTTTGTTTGTCTATGTATTCACGCAAGTATTATGTTTCCGGTTAATACAATTCTAGCATGAATAATAAACATTTATCATGATATAAGGAAATAAATAATAACTTAATTATTGCCTCTAGGGCATATTTCCTTCGGTCTCCCACTTGCACTAGAGTCAATAATCTAGTTCACATCGCCATGTGATTTAACAGCAATAGTTCACATCACCATGTGATTAACACCCATAGTTCACATCGATATGTGATCAACACCCAAAAAGGGTTTACTAGAGTCAGTAATCTAGTTCACATTGCTATGTGATTAACACCCAAAGAGTACTAAGGTGTGATCATGTTTTGCTTGTGAGATAATTTTAGTCAACGGGTCTGCCACATTCAGATCCGTAAGTATTTTGCGAATTTCTATGTCAACAATGCTCTGCATGGAGCTACTCTAGCTTATTGCTCCCACTTTCAATATGTATCTAGATCGAGACTTAGAGTCATCCAGATCTGTGTCAAAACTTGCATCGACGTAACTTTTTACGACGAACCTTTTTGTCACCTCCAAAATTGAGAAATATTTCCTTATTCCACTAAGGATAATTTTGACCGCTGTCCAGTGATCTACTCTTAGATCACTATTGTACTCCCTTGCTTAACACAGTGTAGGGTATACAATAGATCTGGTACATAGCATGGCATACTTTATAGAACCTATGGCTGAGGCATAGGGAATGACTTTCATTCTATTTCTATCTTCTGCCGTGGTCGGGCTTTGAGTCTTACTCAATTTCACACCTTGCAACACAGGCAAGAACTCTTTCTTTGACTGTTCCATTTTGAACTACTTCAAAATCTTGTCAAGGTATGTACTCATTGAAAAAACTTATCAAGTGTCTTGATCTATCTCTATAGATCTTGATACTCAATATGTAAGCAGCTTCACCGAGGTCTTTCTTTGAAAAACTCCTTTCAAACACTCCTTTATGCTTTGCAGAATAATTCTACATTATTTCCGATCAATAATATGTCATACACATATACTTATCAGAAATGTTGTAGTGCTCCCACTCACTTTCATGTAAATACAGGCTTCACCGCAAGTCTGTATAAAACTATATGCTTTGATCAACTTATCAAAGCGTATATTCCAACTCCGAGATTCTTGCACCAGTCCATAGATGGATCGCTGGAGCTTGCATATTTAGTTAACACCTTTAGGATCGACAAAACCTTCTAGTTGCATCGTATACAACTCTCCTTTAGTAAATCCATTAAGGAATGCAGTTTTGTTTATCCATTTGCCAGATTTCATAAAATGCGGCAATTGCTAACATGATTCGGACAGACTTAAGCATAGATACGAGTGAGAAAATCTCATCGTAGTCAACACCTTGAACTTGTCGAAAACCTTTTGCGACAATTCTAGCTTTGTAGATAGTAGCACTACTATCAGCGTCCGTCTTCCTCTTGAAGATCCATTTATTTTCTATGGCTTGCCGATCATCGGGCAAGTCAACCAAAGTCCATACTTTGTTCTCATACATGGATCATATCTCAGATTTCATGGCCTCAAACCATTTCGCGGAATCTGGGCTCATCATCACTTCCTCATAGTTCGCAAGTTCGTCATGGTCTAGTAACATGACTTCCAGAACAGGATTACCGTACCACTCTGGTGCGGATCTCACTCTGGTTTACCTACGAGATTTGGTAGTATCTTGATCTGAAGTTACATGATCATCATCATTAGCTTCCTCACTAATTGGTGTAGTAGTCACAGGAACATATTTCTGTGATGAACTACTTTCCAATAAGGGAGCAGGTACAGTTACCTCATCAAGTTCTACTTTCCTCCCACTCACTTCTTTCGAGAGAAACTCCTTCTCTAGAAAAACTCCGAATTTAGCAACAAAAGTCTTGCCTTCGGATTTGTGATAGAAGGTGTACCCAACAGTCTCCTTTGGGTATCCTATGAAGACATATTTCTCCGATTTGGGTTTGAGCTTATTAGGATGAAACTTTTTCATATAATCATCACAACCCCAAACTTTAAGAAACGATAACTTTGGTTTCTTGCCAAACCACAGTTCAGATTGTGTCGTCTCAACGGACTCAGATGGTGCCCTATTTAACGTGAATGCAGCTGTCTCTAATGCATAACCCCAAAACGATAGTGGTAGATTGGTAAGAGACATCATAGATTGCACTATATCCAATAAAGTACGGTTATGACGTTCGGACACACCATTATGTTGTGGTGTTCCATGTGGCATGAGTTTGTGAAACTATTCCACATTGTTTTAATTGAAGACCAAACTCGTAACTCAAATATTTGTCTCCGCGATCAGATCGTAGAAACTTTATTTTCTTGTCATGATGATTTTCCACTTCACTCTAAAATTCTTTGAACTTTTCAAATGTTTCAGACTTATGTTTCATCAAGTAGATATACCCATATCTGCTCAAATCATCTGTGAAGTTCAGAAAATAATGATACTTGCCATGAGCCTTAACACTCATCGGACCGCATACATCAGTATGTATTATTTCCAATAAGTCAGTTGCTCGCTCCGGAGAACGGAGTCTTAGTCATCTTGCCCATGAGGCATGGTTCGCAAGCATCAAGTGATTCATAATCAAGTGATTCCAAAATCCCATCAGCATGGAGTTTCTTCATGGGCTTTACACCAATATGACCTAAACGGCAGTGCTACAAATAAGTTGCACTATCATTATTAACTTTGCATCTTTTGGTTTCAATATTATGATTATGTGTATCACTACGATCGAGATCCAACGAACTATTTTCATTGGGTGTGTAACCATATAAGGTTTTATTCATGTAAACAGAACAACAATTTATTCTCTTAGTTAAATGAATAACCGTATTACAATAAACATGATCAAATCATATTCATGCTTAACGCAAACACCAAATAACACTTATTCAGGTTCAACACTAATCCCGAAAGTATAGGGAGTGTGCGATGATGATCATATCAATCTTGGAACCACTTCCAACACACATCGTCACTTTACCCTTAACTAGTCTCTGTTTATTCTGCAACTCCCGTTTCGAGTTACTAATCTTAGCAACTGAACTAGTATCAAATACTAAGGGGTTGCTATAAACACTAGTAAAGTACACATCCATAACATGTATATCAAATATACTTATGTTCACTTTGCCATCCTTCTTATCTGCCAATCACTTGGGGTAGTTCCGCTTCCAGTGACCAGTCCCTTTGCAGTAGAAACACTTAGTCTCAGGCTTAGGACCAGACTTGGGCTTCTTCACTTGAGCAGCAACTTGCTTGCTGTTCTTCTTGAAGTTCCCCTTCTTCCCTCTGCCCTTTTCTTGAAACTAGTGGTCTTGTCTACCATCAACACTTGATGTTTTTTTCGATTTCTACCTTCGTCAATTTCCGCATTACGAAGAGCTTGGGAATCGTTTACGTTATCCCTTGCATATCATAGTTCATCACAAAGTTCTACTAACTTGGTGATGGTGGCTAGAGAATTCTGTCAATCACTATGTTATCTGGAAGATTAACTCCCACTTGATTCAAGTGATTGTTGTACTCGGACAATCTGGGCACATGCTCACTAGTTGAGCGATTCTCCTCCATCTTTTAGCTATAGAACTTGTTGGAGACTTCATATCTCCCAACTCGGGTATTTGCTTGAAATATTAACTTCAACTCCTGGAACATCTCATATGCTCCATGACGTTTAAAACGTCTTTGAAGTCCCGATTCTAAGCCATTAAGCATGGTGCACTAAACTATCAAGTAGTCATCATATTCAGCTAGCCAAACGTTCATAACGTCTGCATCTGCTCCTGCAATAGGTCCGTCACCTAGCGGTGCATCAAGGACATAATTCTTCTGTGCAGCAATGAGGATAAACCTCATATCACGGATCCAATCCGCATCATTTCTACTAACATCTTTCAACACAATTTTCTCTAGGAACATATCAAAATAAACACAGGGAAACAACAAACGCGAGCTATTGATCTACAACATAATTTGCAAAATACTACCAGGACTAAGTTCATGATAAATTTAAGTTCAATTAATCATATTACTTAAGAACTCCCACTTAGATAGACATCCCTCTAATCCTCTAAGTGATTACGTGATCCAAATCAACTAAACCATGTCCGATCATCACATGAGATGGAGTAGTTTCATTGGTGAACATCATTATGTTGATCATATCTACTATATGATTCACGCTCGACCTTTCGGTCTTCGTGTTCCGAGGCCATATCTGTATATGCTTGGCTCGTCAAGTATAACCTGAGTATTCCGCGTGTGCAACTGTTTTGCACCCGTTGTATTTGAACGTAGAACCTATCACACCCGATCATCACGTGGTGTCTCAGCATGAAGAACTTTCGCAACGGTGCATACTCAGGGAGAACACTTCTTGATAATTAGTGAGAGATCATCTTATAATGCTACCGTCAATCAAAGCAAGATAAGATGCATAAAAGATAAACATCACATGCAATCAATATAAGTGATATGATATGGCCATCATCATCTTGTGCTTGTGATCTCCATCTTTGAAGCACCGTCATGATCACCATCGTCACCGGCGCGACACCTTGATCTCCATCGTAGCATCGTTGTCGTCTCGCCAATCTTATGCTTCCACGACTATCGCTACCGCTTAGTGATAAAGTAAAGCATTACAGCGTGATTGCATTGCATACAATAAAGCGACAACCATATGGCTCCTGCCAGTTGCCGATAACTCGGTTACAAAACATGATCATCTCATACAATAAAATTTAGCATCATGTCTTGACCATATCACATCACAACATGCCCTGCAAAAACAAGTTAGACGTCCTCTACTTTGTTGTTGCAAGTTTTACGTGGCTGCTACGGGCTTAAGCAAGAACCAATCTTACCTACGCATCAAAACCACAACGATAGTTTGTCAAGTTGGTGCTGTTTTAACCTTCGCAAGGACCGGGCGTAGCCACACTCGATTCAACTAAAGTTGGAGAAACTGTCACCCGCAAGCCACCTATGTGCAAAGCACGTCGGGAGAACCGGTCTCGCGTAAGCGTACGCGTAATGTCGGTCCGGGCCGCTTCGTCCAACAATACCGCCGAACCAAAGTATGACATGCTGGTAAGCAGTATGACTTATATCGCCCACAACTCACTTGTGTTCTACTCATGCATATAACATCAACATATAAAACCTGGCTCTGATACCACTCATGGGGAACGTAGTAATTTCAAAAAATTTCCTACGCACACGCAAGATCATGGTGATGCATAGCAACGAGAGGAGAGTGTGATCTACGTACCCTGTGTAGATCGACAACGGAAGCGTTTGGTTGATGTAGTCGTACGTCTTCACGATCCGACCGATCAAGCACCGAAACTACGGCACCTCCGAGTTCTAGCACACGTTCAGCTCGATGACGATCCCCGGACTCTGATCCAGCAAAGTGTCGGGGAAGAGTTCCGTCAGCACGACGGCGTGGTGACGATCTTGATGTACTATAGCAACAGGGCTTCGCCTAAACTCCGCTACAATATTATCGAGGACTATGGTGGCTGGGGGCGCCGCACACGGCTAAGGAAAAGATCACGTGGATCAACTTTTTGTTCATGGGGTGCCCCTTGCCTCGGTATATAAAGGATGGAGGAGGAGGAGGCCGGCCAAGGCTAGGTGCGGCCAGGATGTGGAGTCCTACTAGGACTCCAAGTCCTAGTAGGAGTCCACCAAGAGGGGAGGAAGGGAGAAGGAAGTGGAGGAGAAGGAGAGGTGGCCGGCCCCCTTTTCCCTAGTCCAATTCGGACTAGAGGGGAGGGGGGGCGCAGCAGCCCCTTGGCCCTTTCTCCTCTTCCCACTAAAGCCCATCAAGGCCCATTGCTTCTCCCGTAACTACCCGGTACTCCGAAAAATACCCGAATCACTCGGAACCTTTCCGATGTCCGAATATAGTCTTCCAATATATCAATCTTTACGTCTCGACCATTTCGAGACTCCTCGTCATGTCCCCGATCTCATCCGGGACTCCGAACTCCTTCGGTACATCAAAACTCATAAACTCATAATATAACTGTCATCGAAACCTTAAGCGTGCGGACCCTACGGGTTCGAGAACAATGTAGACATGACCGAGACACGTCTCCGGTCAATAACCAATAGCGGGACCTGGATGCCCATATTGGCTCCTACATATTCTACGAAGATCTTTATCGGTCAGACCGCATAACAACATACGTTGTTCCCTTTGTCATCGGTATGTTACTTGCCCGAGATTCGATCGTCGGTATTCCAATACCTAGTTCAATCTCGTTACCGGCAAGTCTCTTTACTCATTCTGTAATACATCATCTCACAACTAACTCATTAGTTGCAATGCTTGCAAGGCTTATGTGATGTGCATTACCGAGAGGGCCCAAAGATACCTCTCCGACAATCGGAGTGACAAATCCTAATCTCGAAATACGCCAACCCAACATTTACCTTTGGAGACACCTGTAGAGCTCCTTTATAATCACCCAGTTACGTTGTGACATTTGGTAGCACACAAAGTGTTCCTCCGGCAAACGGGAGTTGCATAATCTCATAGTCATAGGAACATGTATAAGTCATGAAGAAAGCAATAGCAACATACTAAACGATCGGGTGCTAAGCTAATGGAATGGGTCATGTCAATCACATCATTCTCCTAATGATGTGATCCCGTTAATCAAATAACAACTCTTTTGTTTATGGTTAGGAAACATAACCATCTTCGATTAACGAGCTAGTCAAGTAGAGGCATACTAGTGACACTTTGTTTGTCTATGTATTCACACAAGTATTATGTTTCCGGTTAATACAATTCTAGCATGAATAATAAACATTTATCATGATATAAGGAAATAAATAATAACTTTATTATTGCCTCTAGGGCATATTTCCTTCATGTACAACTTCACCATAGCTGGGATCTTGCCTCCTCATACCTACCCCCATTCTACTATCAGTCTTAGAACCACAACAGTTGGCGCCCATCGTGGGGCAGGTGTCTTAGCGACTTTTGTTTGAAGTTGTGATTTTCCGATTCCCATCATCATGGTTTCCGGCGGTGGATTGGTTGAGGGCCGCGAGATCCGTCTCGGCGCGCTCGTCTTCGTTGTCGACGACTCCGCCTGGCTTCAGGAAGCTCCCCTCGACGACGAGGCGCTCCCCGTCCGTGGGGCGATGCACTTTCGCGCATGCGCTCGCGGCGTCCTTCTCCGGCAGCCGTTGACCCAGTATCGGTCGGCTCCCGTGGTGTCCTCGCTCCCCGCTGTTCGCCGACGCAAGCGATCTGGTCGATCGCGGCTTCAGCAGTGGGTGAAACACGCGGTGGCTCGTCAGTCGGCCACCCCACAAGTTGCAGCAATCGAGCCCGACGAAACTCTCTATGGCCTGTTTGACCTGTTGACTGGCTCCGTCGAGACCGCATCCGAATGCGATAGCAGCGATCCTGCGGCTAAAGTCTTGATGGTCGACGGACCACATAGTCCTCCTAGCTTCCGTCGCGACGACGGCGGTGATGGTGGCGGTGATCCATCACATGTTCGCGAGGAGTACCTCCCTGAACCCCTTTCTTTGCAGCAGAGAGAAGAGCTTCGCCGCCGCAACATGGATGCGCTCCACACGCTCATCGTTGGGGAAACCTCCGAGGCCCGGGCCTTGGAGAGGCGCGCTTGGCCAACTTGGCTGAGCGCACTCGACTGGAGAACCTTCGGGGTGCACTCGACGAGTGTGCTCGGCAGCGGGTTCCTGAGTCCAGTCGACGACAACTTTTTCCACCTCAACCTCAGGTATACCGCACTCCAATTCAAAATCTCACAGTTGCAGCCCGTATAGCAGAGTCAATTCAGCCTTCCCAGTCGGAGGCTGGCAGAGGTTTGATGTAGATCCGGGCCTTGCCCCGGGCAGCAGGAGAGTAGAACACAATAGTGTCTCAGTCGCGGAATAGGATTCATAGCAGATCCGTGATGGCAGACACAGTTCAGTCGACCCACATCCCAAGATCGCCCCCGCGACGTGAGGGGCGTGGGCACCGGCAGGATCAGTACAGAAACCACGAGCAGTATGATCACCGACTCGGTCGTGATGACCGTCGTCAAGTGCCCACACCTCCTCCGAGGAGTGGATCATATGTGCCTCGGCAATATGATAACAGACTCCCTCACAGTGACGAGCAAAGAATACCAGTCGACCCAAGGGAGCCAGGCTTTGATGCGAGATCTATTCTCGTTCAAGGTCTAGTTGACAGGAACAAAGCACACAGGGAGGGCCTTGACAGGGATCACCTGATTGGCAGCAGAGTTCATGTTTCAGGTCCAGAGTGTTTCAGCCGAGCCATGAGAGCCACGGTGATTCCTCCCAACTTCAGGTTGGCGACTGGAGTCAGCAAGTTCACTTCAGGATGAGGACAAGGATGAGGACAAAGAGGAAGATGATGTTTTTCCCGATGTCAATTCCACCCTAGTGATTTTTGCTGATGTTGGGAGCAAAAGTCGACTAAAAGTGATCAGCAGAGAAGTGAATATGGTTGCTCCGGCAATGACAACATACCTGAAGTGGTCACAAACAGCTATCACATTCGACCAGTCTGACCACCATGCTCGCATAGCCACTCCAGGGAGGCAAGCGTTGGTCGTCGACCCAGTTGTTGGGGGTACTTGATTGACCAAAGTGTTGATGGATGGTGGTAGTGGTTTGAATATTCTTTACGCTGAAACCTTGAAAGGGATGGGCATTCCGATGTCCAAACTTAGTGAGAGCAACATGAGCTTTCACGGTGTCATCCCTAGGAAGAAGGCTAAATCACTCGGCCAGATAACCCTGGACGTGGTTTTCAGTGATTCAAAGAATTACCGTAAGGAAAAGTTGACATTTGAAGTAGTGGATTTCCAGAGTGCTTATCATGCAATTTTGAGGAGGCCTGCATACGCGCGCTTTATGGCTCGACCATGTTACGTGTATCTCAAGTTGAAAATGCCTGGTTCTAGGGGAGTGATCACGGTCACTGGCAATCGGCAGAAGGCAGAGGAATGCTTCCAAAAGGGTTCTAAAATTGCCGATGCACAAATGACAGAAGTTGACATGCAAGAGTATCAGAAAAACGCAGATCTGAGTGATTTGTTGCAAGCCAAGAAGCCTGCCGATTCTGCATTTCAGTCGTCCGGAGAAACAAAGCCGATTCATATTCACCCCACCGATCCTAATGCTGCTCCTACTCATATCTCAACATCACTCGACAGCAAATAGGAAGAAGCGCTCATCCAGTTCCTCCGTGAGAACTGGGACATCTTTGCATGGAAACCTTCTGATATGCCGGGTGTACCCAGGGGACTGGCTGAGCACCGTTTGTGAGTCGACCCAAAAGTGAAGCCAGCCAAGGAACATCTTAGACGGTTTGTCATACAGAAGAGAAAGGCAATTGGCGAGGAAGTGTCTTGGCTCCTAGCAACTGAGTTCATCCGAGGGATTTACCACTCCGAGTGGTTCGCCAATGTTGTCATGGTCACTAAGAAGGACGATTAACTTCGTATGTGCATCGACTTCAAGCATATCAATCGGGCATGCCCGAAAGGTCATTTCCCTCTCCTCCGTATCGACCAAATCGTCGACTCGACTGCGGGGTGTGAGAATTTGTCTTTTCTAGACGCCTATTCTGGGTATCAGCAGATCCGATTTGTATGGACCCGATGAGATAAAAACAAGTTTCATCACTCCATCCGGGTGCTGTTGTTATGTCACCATGTCATTCGGTCTCAAGAACGCTGGGGCCACATTTATGAGGATGATTTAGAAGTGCCTGCTCACTCAAATCAGTTGGAATGTGGAAGCATATATGGATGACACTGTGGTCAAGTTGCGTAAAGGTTCCGACCTTCTAACTGACCTCGCTGAAACCTTTACCAACCTAAGAATGTATGATATCAAGCTTAATCCATCGAAATGCACATTCGGAGTTCTAGGAGGAAAGTTACTCGGTTTCCTCATTTCTGAACGAGGGATCGATGTGAACCCAGAGAAAGTTGGGGCCATACTCCGGATGAAACGCCCTGTGCGTGTGCATGAAGTTCAAAAGCTTACTGGTTGTTTGTCCGCCTTGAGTCGATTCATCTCTCACCTCGGTGAAAAGGCATTGCATCTTTACCGACTAATGAAGAAATCTGATAAGTTCGAGTGGACTCTTGAAGCTGATGCAGCGTTTGCAGAGCTCAAAACCCTGCTTTCCACCCAACCGGTGCTTGCTGCCCCAATCAACAAAGAGCCTTTACTACTTTATATTGCAGCCACTGGACAAGTTGTCAGTACAGTACTTACGGTCGAGCGAGATGAAGAAGGAAAAACCTATAAAGTTCAGCGTCCAGTGTACTGTATTTCTGAAGTCTTGACTCCATCCAAACAAAGATATCCACATTATCAGAAGCTTGTCTATGGAATTTATATGACCACGAAGAAGGTTGCACATTATTTCTCTGGTCACTCCATTACAGTCACCAGCGACGCACCATTGTCAGAAATTCTGAACAATAGAGATGCAACTGGTCGAGTGGCAAAGTGGGCAATTGAAATCCTTCCCTTGGATATCAAGTTTGAGGCAAAGAAAGCTATCAAGTCCCAAGCAATAGCAGATTTCCTCACCGAGTTGGTCGAGCAGCAAGAACCGACTCAGATTCACTCAGAGCATTAGACCATGTTCTTTGATGGATCCAAGATGCTGAATGGTTCTAGTGGTGGGGTGGTATTGGTATCCCCTTGAGGAGAAAAACTCAGCTATGTTCTTCAGATCCATTTTGATTCCTCCAACAACGAGGCTGAATATGAAGCACTTTTGTACGGGTTGCGTATTGCCATTTCACTCGGCGTCCGTCACCTAATGGTCTACGGCAACTCAGATTTGGTGGTTAATCAGGTAATGAAGGAGTGGGATGTCAGAAGCCCAGCTATGACTGGCTATTGCAATGTAGTGAGAAAGTTAGAGAAGAAGTTTGAGGGGTTAGAGCTCCATCATATACCCCGACTGAAAAATTGAGCAGCTGATGATTTGGCAAAGATAGGCTCCAAGCGTGAGCCTATTCCCAGTAATGTGTTCTTGGAGCATCTTCACACGCCGTCCGTCCAAGAGGATCCCTTCACGGAGGAGCCCCCATAACCTAAGAGCCCTATTGATCCGACTGAAGTTGAAATCCCAGCCGTGGTCGACTTGGTCATGGAAGTTTTGGTCACCATACCCGATTGGACAGTGTCGTACATTGCATATATTCTCAGGAAAGAGCTCCCAGAGGATGAATAAGAGGCCCGTCAGATTGTCCATCAATCTAAAGCTTTCACAGTAATGGGTGGACAACTTTACAGAGAAAGCGCCATCGGAGTTTCTCAGAAGTGCATAACACTGGAAGAAGGTCGAGTGATCCTCAACGACATCCACTCGGGGACCTGTGGTCACCATGCGTCCTCTCGGACCATTGTGGCCAGAGCATACCGAGCGGGATTTTATTGGCCACGAGCAAATGAAATGGCAAAAGACATAGTCGACAAATGTGAAGGTTGACAGTTCTACTCCAACATGTCTCACAAGCCTGCATCAGCTCTGAAGACCATTCCACTCTCTGGCCCTTTGCTGTTTGGGGATTAGATATGGTTGGACCTCTAAGGACTAGCAGAAGTGGCTTCACCCATGTGCTCATAGCAGTCGACAAGTTCACCAAATGGATTGAAGCCAAGCCTATCAAAAACCTCGAAGCAAGTACTGCTGTCAGCTTCATCAGGGAGTTAACATTCAGATATGGTGTCCCACATAGCATCATCACAGATAATGGATTGAACTTCGATTCTGATGAGTTCAGAGCCTTTTGTGCTTCCCAAGGCACTTGGGTTGACTACGCTTCAGTCGCCCATCCCCAGTCGAATGGACAAGCTGAAAGAGCAAACGGATTGATTCTCAAAGGACTGGAACCCCGATTGATGCGTGACCTCAAGCATGCAGCGGGCACCTGGGTCGATGAACTTCCATCAGTGCTTTGGGGATTGAGGATAACTCCTAATCGGTCGACTGGCTGAACTCCATTCTTCTTAGTCTATGGGGCTGAAGATGTGCTTCCGAGTGACTTGCTTCATAATGCCCTGCGAGTAGAAATCTTCTCAGAAGATGAAGCAGAGCAAGCCCGTCAGGATGCTGCTGACCTTCTGGAAGAAGAAAGAGAGATGGCGCTAATCCGGTCGACCATGTATCAGCAAGACCTGTGTCGATTCCATGCCAGAAACATGAGAGGTCGAGCATTTCAAGAGGGAGACCTGGTTCTTCGAGTGGATCAGCAGAAACCACACAAGCTCGCTCCTGCTTGGGAAGGCCCCTTCATTATCACCAAAGTGCTTCGCAACAGAGCTTATCGCATCTACGATGTGGAGCACAATAAAGACGAGCCATGCGCTTGGAATGCGGAGTTGCTCCGCCCCTTTTATACTTAAGCATTTAGATTGTTGAGATGTAATAAGAAATACATTCTAGTTTGATTATCAAAGACACAGTTTCACAGTCTCCTAGATGATTGTTGTTCCTCTTTTAAGTGTTCCAAATCCCCCGGTGGGTGTCTTATATGCGAATCCGCTTCGCCTAAGTTCCAAAAAAGAAAATCCTATCGAGTGATGAGCAAGTCTCTCACTCAGGGGCTTAGCTGCGAATCCGTTTCGCCTAGGTTTAAAAAAATCATACCGAGTGGTGAGCAACCCTCTCACTCGGGGGGCTTAGCTGCAGTCCAGTACTCGCCTAAGTATAAAAAAATCCTACTGAGTGGTGAGCAACCCTCCCACTCAGGGGCTTAGCTGCAGTCCAGTACTCGCCTAAGTATAAAAAATCATACCGAGTGGTGAGCAACTGTGACGCCCCCGATTCAATCATACACTAATCATACACGCAAATGTGTACGATCAAGATCAGGGACTCACGGGAAGATATCACAACACAACTCTACAAAAAAATAAGTCATACAAGCATCATATTACAAGCCAGGGGCCTCGAGGGCTCGAATACAAGAGCTCGATCATAGACGAGTCAGCGGAAGCAACAATATCTGAGTACAGACATAAGTTAAACAAGTTTGCCTTAAGAAGGCTAGCACAAACTGAGATACAGATCGAACGAGGCGCAGGCCTCCTGCCTGGGATCCACCTAAACTACTCCTGGTCATCGCCAGCGGGCTGCACGTAGTAGTAGGCACCTCCTGAGTAGTAGTAGTCATCGTCGACAGTGGCGTTTGGCTCCTGGGCTCCAACATCCGGTCGCAACAATCGGATATAGGAAGGGGGGAAAAGGGGGAGAAAAGCAATCGTGAGTACTCATCCAAAGTACTCGCAAGCAAGGAGCTACACTACATATGTATGCATTGGTATCAAATGGAATAAGGGTATCATATGTGGGCTTAACTGTAGAATGCCGGAATAAGAGGGGGATAGCTAGTCCTGTCGAAGACTATGCTTCTGGTAACCTCCATCTTGCAGCAAGAGAAGAGAGTAGATGGTAAGTTCACCAAGTAGCATCGCATAGCATAACCCTAACCGGCGATCCTCTCCTCGTCGCCCTGTTAGAGAGCGACCACCAGATTTTATCTGGCACTTGGAAGGGTGTCTTTTATTAAGTATCCGGTTCTAGTTGTCATAAGGTCAAGGTACAACTCCAAGTCGTCCTGTTACCGAAGATCACGGCTATTCGAATAGATAAACTTCCCTGCAGGGGTGCACCACATAACCCAACACGCTCGATCCCATTTGGCCGGACACACTTTTCTGGGTCACGCCCGGCCTCGGAAGATCAACACGTCGCAGCCCTACCTAGGCACAACAGAGAGGTCAGCACACCGGTCTAAATCCTATGGCGCAGGGGTCTGGGCCCATCGCCCATTGCACACCTGCACGTTGCGAGGGCGGCTGGAAGCAGAACTAGCCCCCTTAATACAAGAGCAGGCTTACGTTCCAATCCGGCGCGCGCCGCTCAGTCGCTGACGTCACGAAGGCTTCGGTTGATACCACGACGTCGAGTGCCCATAACTGTCCCCGCGTAGATGGTTAGTGCGTATAGGCTAGTAGCCAGACTCAGATCAAATACCAAGATCTCGTTAAGCGTGTTATTTTGAAATAACCGCAAACGCCGACCAGGGCCAGGCCCACCTCTCTCGTAGGTGGTCTCAACCTGCCCTGTCGCTTCGCCACAAAGATCCACTCGCGGGTAATCCTACGAGCCGACCTGTCTTTTAGTCATCACATATATCATGTATAAAGTATTTAGTATATACCCGTGATCACCTCCCGAGTGATCACGGCCCGATAGTATAGCATGGCAGACGGACAAGAATGTAGGGCCACTGATGGTAAACTATCATCCTATACTGAGCATTAGGATTGCAGGTAAAGGTAACAACATTAGTAGCAAGGACAGGCTATGCATCAGTATAGGATTAACGGAAAGCAGTAACATGCTATACTACTCTAATGCAAGCAGTATAGACGAGAGTAGGCGATATCTGGTGATCAAGGGGGGGCTTGCCTGGTTGCTCTGGCAAGAGAGAGGGGTCGTCAACACCGTAGTCGTACTGGGTAGCAGCGGCGTTGGTCTCGGTGTCTAGCGAGAGAAGAGGGGGAAGAAACAATAAATATTTAAGCAAACAGATGCATAGCGATGCATGATAAAGCAAAGCATGATGCTAGGCGTGCCCTAACGCGGTATGAGGTGATACCGGTGAAGGGGGGAAACATCCGGGAAAGTATCCCCGGTGTTTCGCGTTTTCGGGCAGAGGAGCCGGAGGGGGAAAGTTGCGAGTTTGCTATGCTAGGGATGCGTGGCGGACGAACGGGCTGCGTATCCGGGTTCGTCTCGTCGTTCTGAGCAACTTTCATGTTGAAAATAATTTAATCCGAGTTACAGATTAAAAGATATGATTTTCTAAAGATTTTATTAATTTCTGGAATTTAATTAATTATTTAGTTTAATTCGAAAATGGATTTATGACATCAGCATGATGTCATGCTGACGTCAGCAGTCAACGAGGGTTGACTGGTCAACCTGACCAGCGGGTCCCGCCTGTCATTGACTCATCACCCTAACTAACAGATTAGTTAGGTTAATTAGATATTTAGGTTAATCAAATTTAATTAGTTTAACTAAACATGATTAATTAAGTTAATTATTTAATTAATTAATTAATTAATTAATTTTATTATTAATTATTTATTTATTATATTTTTTTAATTCTTTATATATATATAAACCGTTCTATGCAGGGGCCCACTGTCATAGGGCCAGAGGGGGTTTAGCAGATTGGGCGTTAGCGGGGCCATGGGCGCCAGCCCGTTTGGGCCCTGGCGAGGACGCCCGTCGGGGCGGGTTCGAGCGCCGGAGTTGGCCGCGGGCATGGCGGCGTCGCTGGCGCAGGGGGGGTGCAGGACGGGGCGGCGAATGCAGCGGCGGGGAGCAGGGGAAGGGAGGAGCAGTGAGAGGAGCAGGGCGGCGCACGCGCGTGCACGTGGTGGCCGGGGGCGACAAGCGGCGCCCGCAGTGGGGCAGAGCGGGCCGGCGGTGTGCGCATGAGGAGGAGGGCGCGGACAGCGTGGTCAGAGAAGCGGGGCTGGCACGCGACGAGGGAGATCCGGGGCGCGGGCGACACACGAGGGCGCGGGCGACGCACGAGTGCGCGCTGTGCGCAGTGCGGGGCGAGCGGCGGCGCTTCGGGTGGAGGGCGCGGGCAGGTATGGGGCGCGGCCAGCGCGCGCAGCCGTGGCAAGGGTGCGCTCGGGCACGGCAGTAGCGAGCATAGGGCTTGCGGCGCACAGGGGGGAGGGCGTGATGGTGAGCACGTCAGGGGCGCGGAGCACCGGAGGCTCGGGCGCGGCAGTGGTGGCGTCCTACAGCGATGAGAGCGGAGGAGAAGGGGGGAAATGGAGGAGGGGCTCACAGGGAGCTGTAGGGAGGTGGTAGTGGGCTCGAGGTGGCCGGAGTCCATGACGGTGAGGCAAACGACGTCGGGGACGAAGAGGTCGAGGAGGTCCGGCGACGGAGAGGACGGTGGCGTCCGACGCGGGGCGCGGCATGGCGACGCCGGTGAAGTCGGTGGGGCGGCGTCGACGCGACTGGGAGACGGGGACGGGGCGCCGTGCACCGATCCAGATCGGGCAGAGGGGGGCGAGGAGCGAGGGGAGTGGGGGTTGCGTCCCTCGATCCAGATTGGATCGGGAGGGGGAGAGAGGGAGTGGCGACATGGGGGTGTCAGTTAGGGTTTGGTGCCCCCATGGGGTTATAGGCCAGGGGAGGGAGTGGGCCGGCCTGGCAGGGCACTGACTGGCCCGAGGCCCAGTTGGCCTAGGGGGTTTTCTTTTTATTTCTATTTTATCTTTCCTTTTATATTCTGTTTATTCTCTATTCTTTTCTATTTTAATCTTATATTTTAAATACATTAGTTTTATAAAATACACTAGTTGTACCTAAATTAGTATGAACAAATATGCCAGCACCACAATTAACTTGGCACCTAAAATAAATTAGTTTGTAATTGTTTATTATTTTAAAAGCATTTAAATAATTGTTCTCGCCACGTTTTATTCATTTTAGAGTAATTAAACAACTTATAAAAGTGTGGTCACTCCACCATAATTACCTATGCATTATTTGGCACAAACCGAACATTTTAGTTTTAACATTTGAAAACTTTAATTGTTTGACTTGATTTTGAATTTGAATTTTGAATCGGTTTTTTGAACTAACCCGAGATTAACTACAGTGATAGAGGTTACGTGTCATCATTAACGAGGGGTTACTGTAGCCTAATTATCCGGGCGTCACAGCAACCCTCCCACTCGGGGGCTTAGCTGCAGTCCAGTACTCGCCTAAGTATAAAAAATCCTACCGAGTGGTGAGCAACCCTCCCACTCGGGGGCTTAACTGCAGTCCAGTACTCACCTAAGTTTTAAAAAAATCCTCCCGAGTGGTGAGCAACCCTCCCACTCGGGGACTTAGCTGTAGTCCAGTACTCGCCTAAGTTTAAAAAATCCTACCGAGTGGTGAACAACCCTCCCACTCGGGGGCTTAGCTGCAGTCCAGTACTCACCTAAGTTTAAAAGATCCTACCGAGTGGTGAGCAACCCTCCTACTCAGGGGCTTATATGCAGTCCAGTACTCGCCTAAGTTTAAAAAATCCTACCGAGTGGTGAGCAACCCTCCCGCTCAGGGGCTTAGCTGCAGTCCAGTACTCGCCTAAGTTTAAAAAATCCTACCGAGTGGTGAGCAACCCTCCCACTCGGGGGCTTAGCTGCAGTCCAGTACTTGCCTAAGTATAAAAAGCCTACCGAGTGGTGAGCGACCCTCCCACTCGGGGGCTTAGTTGTAGTCCAGTACTCGCCTAAGTTTAAAAACATGCTCCATCCTTATCCGCAAGGACGACGAGGTGCAGGTCGACCACGATCTGTCCTCGGAGCTTCGACACAAATACAACGTCCTCTCCATCCTTATCCGCAAGGACGATGAGGTGCAGGTCGACCACGATCTGTCCTTGGAGCTTCGCTACAAATACAACGTCCGCTCCATCTCGACTCGTAAGGACGACGAGGTGCAGACCATGGGCAACACCAAGCACCCCTGCCCATGATACTCTCGACTGAGCTGCATCACAGAGTTAGTGGCAATTCAAACAGAAGAAACAAGTTCTACTCAAAGAGTTGAAAGATTCAAAAGCAACCAAAGTTCAGATAAATCCTAGGGTTCCAGAACATGGATTAAAGTACTCGGGCATCAGGTCCGAAGGAGATTAACGGTTACAAAATCACTCGGCATTCCGAGGCAAATTTAAAGCGGGGCATAAAGTTTGTTCACTCCGCAGGAGGAGGGCTAGCAGGCTCGACGAACTCGTCCAGATCAACTCCGTCAGCAATCCGAATGGCAGCAGGAATGAAGGTTTCCATGAAGGACTGGAAGTCATGCCTTTTGGTATTGGCAACCTTGATTGCTGCCAGCTTCTCTTCTCATGATTCCTTGCAGTGGACACAAACCAGTGACAGAGCCACGTCAGCACCGCATCGGGCAGAAGACTTCTTCCATTCCTGCACTCGACCAGGGACCTCATTGAGTTGAGCCATCAGAGACTCGAGGTCATTTTGAAGTGTCGCCCTGGCCAGAGTGATGTATCGATGTGCGAAACCGCAACCTTCAGGCGAGCAAGATAGTCTGTAACAATGGAAACACGGGATTCCAGTCGGAGCACGTTCATAGCAGCTTCATCACCGATAGAGGAAAGGATGGGGTCCAGACCTGTCTCGACCCGTCCAGTTTCTTCTTCAAAGTTTTGGCAGAATTCTACAAACACAAATAAATAATGAGTCGACGAATGCGTGGTGAATCGACAATAGCTAAACAGTCGGACAAAGAAAAATACCTTCGAGCGTAAGGAAGAGCTTCTTGGCGAGTGCTTCCAGATAAGCTTCCAGGTTATTTCTCTTACGAGAAATGCCTTCAATCTTCTTGTTCAAAGCCACCTTGTCTTTCTTCAGACGAGTCACTTCTCGGTTGGACTCGTTAAGGGACCTCTTCAACTTGGTGTTTTCTTCCTCCAGTGCACCGACTAAAGCCAACTTCTTGTCAGCAAGCGCAGTCTTCTCCTGAGCCTCCTTTTGTGCAGCAACAAGATTAAGGTCCTTTTTCGCCAGAGCCTGCTTCATTTTCTCTAAAAGATATGCACTTGGGTCAGACAGAATAATGAGGAGATGACTTGTGGGTCGGCCAATATAAACAAACGACTAGTTGATTACCTTCCATACCGGCTGTTTCATCTTTGGCCTTCTGCAAGTTCTGCTTAGCCAGCTCCAAGTCAAGATTGAGTTGTCTCTGCTTCTCCTCGAATTCGGAAAATTTGGAGATGAGCTCACAAGATTTCTGAAGTCAACAAAAGTTATATCAGCGGATAGAATCAAAAGTTATTCACTCCCGAGTGAAAAGAATTCTCAGACTACTACCGAATCAAACATTCAACAGTAGTCTCGGGGACTACACCCATTGGGTGCACTTAGCGTGCCCCCACTGGTTCAAGATACACTTGGCATGATCCGATCAGACCGACCGAAGAAGTTATGATTCTCAGACCGTAGCCGACTGCCAGCAGTCAACTACGGTCTCAGGGACTACACCCAGTGGGTGCACTCAGCGTGCCCCCACTGGTTCAAAGACTCAATCGACACAATCTAGTCGACTCAAGAAACAAAATTATTCAACAGTACTATTCAGCAATAAACACCCAGTGGGTGTACAAACACAAAAAGCGGACTTACGAGAAGATGCACAAGGAAAATTTTCAGGTAGCATATTCTAACAGAACAAGCGACAAGCTAAGGGATCAGTCGGTAATCGACCAACCTTGACGTTGCTCCGAAGAGCTGCGCTAGCGTCATAAGTAGCTTGACTGCCCCCCCCCCGAACCACCTTCATCTGCTCCATCATGATGCCCGCCTGGCGTATAGCTTCCCTGGAAGCTCCCACTTGGTCCTCCGGGATAGGATGCACAGTGAAGAGTGAAGATGGTGTATCGGCTGGAATCTGTGCAGTCGACGCTGAAGGCTGAGCACTCGACAATGGTATGGCAAAAGTAACAGAAGCCCGGTTGGCATCGCCGATCTCCTGGATCACCGGTTCCGTCACTAGTGTCGACTGGGGCACCTTGCCAGTTGATGTCTTCTTATTCCTCTTGGGTCTCAGTGGCACATCCTCATCGTCATCTGGAAGATCAATGACATTGGGAGGAGCTGCAAAAAGAATTAACTGTCAGGATTCAGTCGACCAACAAAATGGCTGAGAAAGCAAAAGACAAGTTTGCGAAAATCATACCCGGGTTAGAAGTGACCGCGTCTTCCACATCCGCGCCATCATCCATGTAAGCAGAAGTCCCAGAAGTAGCAGCTCTGCAAGTTTCAAGATTCACTCAAACATATGAGAAGGAGAGTCGACAGCACAAGTCCTTGATCGAAAGATGGAGCCAAGACACTTACGCAGAAGCGACATGAACGTCGATCTTGATCTTGGGCAGGGTCTTCCGAGGCTTTGGTTCTGCAACTTTTGGCTGCTTAGGAGCTTTCTCAGTCGGCGCAGGGGAAGAGGTCCGAGTGCGCTTGGAAGTCTGTCCGGTCAGCTTAGCTCCTTTGCCGCGGATACTTGCTGGGTCGTGCTTATGTTTGGAGCGCTTTTCGTTGCGAGGTGGGGACTCGACTTCTTCACCACTGCTCGAGTCCTCGCTTTCCTCCTCCTCTTCTCCTCCATCAGATTGCCAATCCATACTTTCTCCTCTGCTTTCTTCTCCCTCATGGTACTGCCCTTGCTCTCCGTTCGGCATTGAATACGTCTCCGTATAAACCTACGAAACAAAAGAGGTGATCAAAGGATGGTCGACTCAGTAAGCAACTGCACGTCCGAATGGAAAACACTCGAAGATAAGAGACAGACTAAGGGAGTCCTGGATTAGGGGGTGTCCGGATAGCCAGACTATACCTTCGGCCGGACTCCTGGACTATGAAGATACAAGATTGAAGACTTTGTCCCGTGTCCGGAAGGGACTTTCCTTGGCGTGGAAGGCAAGCTTGGCGATACAGATATGTAGATCTCCTACCATTGTAACCGACTCTGTGTAACCCTAGCCCTCTCCGGTGTCTATATAAACCGGAGGGTTTTAGTCCATAGGACGAACAACAATCATACCATAGGCTAGCTTCTAGGGTTTAGCCTCCTTGATCTCGTGGTAGATCTACTCTTGTACTACCCATATCATCAATATTAATCAAGCAGGAGTAGGGTTTTACCTCCATCGAGAGGGCCCGAACCTGGGTAAAAACATCGTGTCCCTTGTCTCTTGTTACCATCCGCCTAGACGCACAGTTCGGGACCCCCTACCCGAGATCCGCCGGTTTTGGCACCGACATTGGTGCTTTCATTGAGAGTTCCTCTGTGTCGTCACTTTTAGGCCCGATGGCTTCTCCGATCATCAACAGCGATGCGATCCAGGGTGAGACCTTTCTCCCCGGATAGATCTTCGTATTCGGCGGCTTGCACTGCGGGCCAATTCGCTTGGTCATCTGGAGCAGATCGAAAGCTACGCCACTGGCCATCAGGTCAGATTTGGAAGTTTGAACTACACGGCCGACCTCCGCGGAGACTTGATCTTCGACGGATTCGAGCCGCAGCCGAACGCACCGCACTATCTGGGCATGATCTAGCTCTGCCGCCGAATAGTGCCCTGGAGGTCGCACCTGCATCAGCTCCGACCCTTAATTCGGAGCCAACTGCGCCAATCGAGGATGGGTGGTTGGACACCGCCTCGGGGGCTGCAATCTCTACGGCGATCGAGCCAAACACCAGCCCTATTCTCTGCGAAGCCCGTGACTCCAAGGAGCCGGACTCCTCTTCAGACTCCAAGCTCTCTGCGCCCCTACCGATCGAACCCGATTGGGCACCGATTATGGAGTTCACCGCCGCGGACATCTTTCAGCACTCGCCCTTCGACGATATTCTAAATTTTCTAAAGTCTCTCTCTTTATCAGGAGAGCCCTGGCCGGACTATGGTCAGCAAGGTTGGGATGCGGATGATGAAGAAATTCAAAGCCCACCCACCACCCACTTCGTAGCCACTGTCAATGACTTAACCGACATGCTCGACTTCGACTCCAAAGACATCGACGGTATGGACGCCGATGCAGGAGACGATCAAGAACCAGCGCCTATAGGGCACTGGAAAGCCACCTCGTCGTATGATATATACATGGTGGACACTCCAAAAGAAGGCAGTGGCGATGAAACAGCGGAGGATGACCCCTCCAAGAAGCAGCCTAAGCGCCAGCGTCAGCGACGCTGCTCTAAATCCCGCCAAAGCAAAAACGGTGATTCCGCCACGGGAGATAATAACACCCCGGACAGTGCCGAAGACAACCACCTCCAGCAAGATTTAGCACAGGAGGATGGAGAAGCCAGCCCTCATGAGAGAGCGACAGACAGAGAGGTCGAGGACGATAATTATATGCCTCGCTCCGAAGATGAGGCAAGCCTCGACGACGAAGAATTTGTCGTGCCGGAGGATCTCGTCGAACAAGAGTGTTTAAAACGAAGGTTTATGGCCACGGCGAGCAGCCTCAAGAAAAAACAGCAACAGCTTAGAGCTGATCAAGATTTGCTAGCCGACAGATGGACTGAAGTCCTTGCGGCCGAAGAGTATGAACTCGAACGCCCCTCCAAGAGCTACCCAAAGCAGAGATTGCTACCCCGATTAGAGGAGGAAGCACATAAACCTACATCACCAGCGCATGATGCGGCCGACCGGCCACCTCGTGGCCGCGATAGAGAGGCCTCTCGACCCTCCACTCAAGCCGCACCCCGACGCCGCTCAAAAAATACCAAGGCACCGGAAAATGCGCCAGACCTGCGAGATATATTGGAGGACAAGGCAAGGCAAACAAGATCGATCTACGGATCGCGTGGGCGCCCCACAGCACGAGACCGTAATCGTCCCTCCAGATACAATAAATCCGGCCGGGCCGAACACAGTAGACAAAGCTCGTTTGAGTTGCCTCGTGATATAGCCCAATACAGAGGCGCCGCACACCCACTATGCTTCACAGATGAAGTAATGGATCATCAAATCCCCGAGGGTTTCAAACCCGTGAACATCGAATCATACAATGGCACAACAGATCCTGCGGTATGGATCGAGGACTATCTCCTTCATATCCACATGGCCCGCGGTGATGACCTACATGCCATCAAATACCTCCCACTCAAGCTTAAAGGACCAGCTCGGCATTGGCTTAACAGCTTGCCAGCAGAATCAATTGGTTGTTGGGAGGAGCTGGAAGCCGCATTCCTCAACAATTTCCAGGGCACTTATGTGTGACCACCAGACGCCGATGACCTAAGCCACATAATTCAGCAGCCAGAGGAATCGTCCAGACAATTCTGGACACGGTTCCTAACCAAGAAAAATCAAATCATCGACTATCCGGATGCAGAGGCCCTAGCAGCCTTCAAGCATAACATCCGTGACGAGTTGCTTGCACGGCACCTAGGACAGGAAAAGCCGAAATCTATGGCAGCCCTCACGACACTTATGACCCGCTTTTGCGCGGGAGAAGACAGCTGGCTAGCTCGCAGCAATAACATGACCAAGAGCCCTGGTAATTTAGATACCAAGGACAGCAGTGGCAGGTCGCATCGCAACAAGCAAAAGCGCCGCATTAACGGTGACAATGCTGAGGATACGGCAGTTAATGTCGGATTCAGAGGCTCTAAACTCGGTCAGCAGAAAAATCCATTCAAAAGAAATACTCCGGGCCCGTCCAGTTTGGACCGAATACTCGACCACTCATGCCAGATACATGGCACCCCCGAAAAACCAGCCAATCACACCAACAGGGATTGTTGGGTGTTCAAGTAGGCAGGCAAGTTAAATGCCGAAAGCAAAGACAAGGGGCTGCATAGAGATGATGAGGAGGAGCCCCGGCCGCCGAACAACAGTGGACAGAAAGGTTTTCCCCCACATCCCCAAGAGGGAACGAAAGCGTGCGCTAAGGGACATATACGCGATAGAGCCAGTCACCCCAAAGTTCAACCCATGGTCTTCCTGCCCGATCACTTTTGATCGAAGGGACCACCCCACTAGCATCCATCATGGCGGATTCACCGGATTGGTTTTAGACCCAATTATTGACAGATTTCACCTCACTAGAGTCCTTACGGACGGCGGCAGCAGCCTGAACCTGCTTTACCAGGATACAATGCGGAAAATGGGCATCGATCCCTCGAGGATTAAACCCACTAAAACAACCTTTAAAGGTGTCATACCAGGTGTAGAGGTCAACTGTACAGGCTCAGTTACACTTGAAGTGGTCTTCGGATCTCCGGATAATTTCCGAAGCGAGGAGTTAATCTTCGACATAGTCCCGTTCCGCAGTGGCTATCACGCACTGCTCGGGCGAACCGCATTTGCCAAGTTCAATGCGGTTCCGCACTACGCATACCTTAAGCTCAAGATGCCAGGCCCTCGAGGAGTCATTACGGTCAATGGAAACACCAAACGCTCTCTCCGAACGGAGGAGCATACGGCGGCTCTCGTAGCGGAAGTACAAAGCAGCCTCTCAAGGCAATTCTCCAGTCCGGCCATTAAACGTCTGGACACCGTCAAGCACGCCCGGAGTAACCTACAACAAGACCGCCTGGCACGTTCCGAGCAAGCGTAGCAATGCGGCCCCAACCCCAGCCCTCGTGAACTTGCGAAACCAGTGTTGCGCGTACATAACTACGCTCTGGAAATACCATGGGCAAAGGGGGAGGGGCACCGTCACGGCACGCCCGAAACACGGCTTAAACCGCACTAGGGGCTCCCGACTTCTTCATTTTCTCTTACTTTCAGGACTCCACTCTTCGGAAGGCCTGTCCGGCAGTACAATTGCCGCACAAACGATACAACAACCAGGGGAGCATAAAGCTACGCCGCACTATGGAACTCTAAGGTGGTCTCTATAACGAGCAGTATACCTGTTTCACATACCATTCCACAGCTCGCCCCTGGAAAGGACATGTTAAATAGTCCCATCTTTTGCTTATTGCACTATTTGTATCGTTCTGCTTTGATCGCAACTTTTTTAAATAAACAATGCATAGCTTCCGTCTATTATTGCATTACTCTTTTTTACGAATATATGTTCATTAATGACATGTTGCACCCGTACACTTTGGTACGGCCAATACGCCAGGGGCTTAAGTACCCCACAATACGGTGTGAGAAGTCTGAACACTTTCACAAGTGCGGCACCCCGAACTTATAACATTATATGCATCGGTTCCGAATCATGTCTTGGGTCAATAGTTGGGTTTTCCCGGCTCCTATGTTTTGGTACCTTATGTTCCGTTATATCGGCTAAGGTAGCACTAGGAGAACTACTGCGATTGTGCCCCAGTTGAGCTGGGCTAAGCACCTCAGTAGAGAAAGCTAAAACTGACCGTCATGATGAGGCGAGAGCTGGTCGCTGTTCGAGAGGTTTTCGAGTCCCTAAAGACTTATGCCGCTTAGAGCGAGGAGTTGGCTTTGTCCGGCTTAGGCGTGGATAGCGCCCCGAACTCGGTCTTTTGAACACTAGGGGCTTCGCCGAAATTTAAAATTATAGAATTCTATGGCTAAGTGAGAGTGTTCAAGCATTATAGTCCGATTGCCTTGTTCGTTGTGTTGAGCGCCTCCCTCGAAGGACCCAAGAATGGGAAAAAGAGCGCTCATGTTTATCCCAAACACCCCAGCACTCGTGGCATGGGGGCAGAAGCCGACGACTCGCCATCTCTCAAATTTGATAAACGGCCGCACAGAAGGTAATATTTTAAATTCAAAAGCGTTGCTTAGCGCATATGAACAAGTTTTCAGCGTACAGGATCACAAATGCGAGTTTACTCAAAAATTACATCTTTGGAGCATTCATCCGCTATAAGACGGGCACCCTTTAGGATGCCCTCATAATACACTTCCGGGACGCGATGCTCCTTGCCCGGGGGCGGCCCATCCTTCACCAGCTTCTCGGCATCCATCTTGCCCCAGTGCACTTTAGCACGGGCAAGCGCCCTACGGGCACCTTCGATGCAGATGGAGTGCTTGATTACTTCAAGCCGTGGACAGGCATCCACCAGCCGCCTCACCAGCCCGAAGTAGCTCCCAGGCAGAGCCTCTCTAGGCCAAAGCCGAACTATGAGGCCCTTTATGGCCTGTTCGGCCACCTTGTGGAGCTCGACCATTTGCTTCAGCTGGTCGCTCAAAGGCACCAGGTGTCCGGCCTCAACATACTGAGACCAGAACACCTTCTCCGTCAAGCTCCCCTCCTCGGCTCGGTAATAGGCGGCGGCATCAGATGCACTGCGGGGCAAATCTGTGAATGCTCCTGGAGAGCTCCGGACTCGGGTAAGTAACAAGTAATTCACTTTCACGTGCTTGCTTTGCATAATGCATGCCTTACCCGCCCCTATCTTCTTCATCGCTTCAATTTCTTCGAGGGCTTTCTGGGCTTCGTCCTTGACAGACTTCGCGCTTTCGAGGGCTGCCGCAAGCTCGGACGCTTGCGTCTTTGAGTCAAGCTCCAAACTCTCGTGTTTTTTCACGAGAGCCTGGAGCTCTTTTTGCACCTCCTCCACCCGCGCCTCCTGCTTCCCTCTCTCTGTGCGCTCCGCGGCCGCTCTGTTTTCGGCCTCGAACAGCGCTTTCTTAAGGGTTGCCACCTCGGTCATGGCCCCTATAATAGCACGTTGATCCTGTCATTTTTTGCAACCACATCTTCTCTATATACTTGCGCAAGGTATTACTTACCTTCCTTCTCCTCGAGTTGCCTCTTGGCATGGCCGAGCTCGTTCTCGGACCGCGCGAGGTTTTGCTTCAGCGTATCCACCTTCGCAGTCAGTGCTGCGAAGGCTAGCAGCGAAGCCTGCATATGCATATTGACTTGATTATGTTAGACTCCTGCGAATGTTATTAGATCCTCTATTCGGCTCTTCTTTCCGAACACCGAACAGAGCATCAGGGGCTACTGTCTATGCGGTAATATTTTTACATATTCTTTACTTACCTCAAAGCCTGTTAGAAGGCTCGCACAGGCTTCAGTCAGTCCGCTCTTGGTGGACTGAACCTTCTGGATCACCGCACTCATAATAGTGTGGTGCTCCTCGTCGATGGAGGCGCCGTTAAGCACCTCCAGCAAATTATCCGGTGCCTCCGGTTGGACGGAGGTCACCGGCTCAGCAGGCTTGCTCTTCTTGGAAGGAGGCTGCCTACCGGAGTCCAGAACCGTTGATGGTTCCAGCGCGGTGTCCGGCTCAAGGCCGGACTCGGAGCCCTTGGGGGTTTTATCCCCTTTACGCCTGGAGTCCGGGAGGTCGCCTTGCGGCGCCTCCAGGACCACCTCCTCCTGGCTTGGAACCTGTTGGGACGCCACCTCGGCGTCGTCCGTAGGGTGGGGGGAGGTAGCCGTCGGAAGCGAATTCACATCCAACGAATCCAGCGAGCCGCTCGACGACTCGTCGAGCCTGGCCTTGGGCAGACTGCATAGTCATATTCGGCGGAGGAGCTGTGCAAGAAAGGAAGACTATGTATTGCTCTGGTGTCCGAATACTTACGATCTCGCCAGGGGCTTGGCCCTGTGCGGCCACTCCTCTTCGCCGTCGTCGGCGTTGGTGGAGTAGTCCAGAGGAAGGGTCTTCCCCTTCTTGGACCCTTCGGCCTCCCCAGTTGGGGCGGCCTTCCTTTTCTTCCCTCCCCCCGCTGGAGGGGGAGAGGTCTCTTCTTCCTCCTCCTCGTCTTCACGGGAGGAGTGCGCCTTGGAGTCATCGGATGATGAACCCGACAGCCCCAGGCGCCGGGCACTCTTTTGAGTCCCCGTGGCCTTGTTCTTGGCCTTCTTCTCCGGCACCACGTAGGGTGCCGGAACCAGCAGCTTTGCCAGGCGAGCGTCCGCTGGGCCTTCGGTCAAAGGAGCCGGACAGTTGATCTGTCCGGACATCTCCTGCCAATCCTGTCAAAGGTAAGGGAGCTTAGATCCCGCATGGAGTCAAACTATGAAAAACTAATACCCTGTAAAAGGTAAAAACAGCTTACCGCCCTAGCGTGACGCTGCGTGCTGAATCCGCGATCCTCGGTAGCGGATGCGGGGGCCTCGGCGCCCTTGAAAAGCACCTTCCAGGCATCTTCGTACGTCGTGTCGAAGAGCCTGCTCAGAGTTCGGTGCTGCGCCGGGTCGAACTCCCACAGGTTGAAAGCCCATTGTTGACACGGGAGGATCCGGCGGATGAGCATAACCTGGACTACGTTGACAAGTTTGAGCTTCCTGTCCACTAGGGTTTGGACGCATGTTTGGGGTCCGGTTAGCTCTCCTTTTTACCCCACGACAGGCCCGTCTCTTTCCAGGAGGAGAGCCGTGTAGGGGGTCCGGATCGGTACTCAGGGGCTGCGACCCATTCAGGGTCACGCGGCTCGGTGATGTAAAACCACCCCGATTGCCACCCCTTTAGGGTCTCCAGAAGGAGCCCTCGAGCCATAGGACATTGGGCATTTTGCCCACCATGGCGCCTCCGCACTCTGCCTGGGTGCCGCGCACCACCTTCGGCTTGACATTGAAAGTCTTGAGCCATAGGCCGAAATGGGGGCGGATGCAGAGGAAAGCCTCGCACACGACGATAAACGCCGAGATGTTGAGGACAAAGTTCGGGGCCAGATTGTGGAAATCCAGGCCATAGTAGAACATGAGGCCCCGGACAAATGGGTGGAGAGGGAAGCCCAGTCCGCGGAGGAAATGAGGGAGGAACACCACCCTCTCATGGGGCCTAGGGGTGGGGATGAGCTGCCCCTCTTCGAGAAGCCGGTGCGCAATGTCGTTAGACAAGTATCCAACCTTCCTCAGTTTTTTCATGTGTCCCTCTGTGACGGAGGAGACCATCCACTTGCCTCCCGCTCCGGACATGGCTGGAGAAGGTTGAGGTGGGGTGTGCGGACTTGGGTGCTGGAGCTCGAGTGCGCGGAAATGGATAGGCAAAGGAGGAAGAAGGCGTGGATGAAAAGGTGGATCCTTATCCCCTTATATGGGCGGACGCGACTATGCGTCCCCACCAGCCTGGTAAAACTCGCCTATCTCCCAAGCGCCATAATCAATGGCGCGGTTGCGTTACCCACGCATGTATTGATGAGAATCCCGGAATAAGGGGACACGATCTCTGCTTTGACTCCATGCTATGGAATAAGGGGGTCCACCTCGCTAAACGCACTGAGGTGGGACAGTAAAACGATTCGAATAAAGACTTGGCTGTGGTGTGATGTCACGCTACGGAATACGTCAGCAGATTAGATTTGTGTAAATATTATTCTCTCTATGGCAATATGTGGAAACTTATTTTGTAGAGCCGGACACTATCTTTGTGTTCAAAATCTTCTATGAAGTACTTGGAGGAGGAACCCGCCTTGCAATGCCGAAGACAATCTGCGCGCCGGACTCGTCATCATTAAAGCCTGGTTCAGGGGCTACTGAGGGAGTCCTGGATTAGGGGGTGTCCGGATGGCCGGACTATACCTTCAGCCGGACTCCTGGACTATGAAGATACAAGATTGAAGACTTCGTCCCGTGTCCGGAAGGGACTTTCCTTGGCGTGGAAGGAAAGCTTGGCGATACGGATATGTAGATCTCCTACCATTGTAACCGACTTTGTGTAACCCTATCCCTCTCCGGTGTCTATATAAACCGGAGGGTTTTAGTCCGTAGGACGAACAACAATCATACCATAGGCTAGCTTCTAGGGTTTAGCCTCCTTGATCTCGTGGTAGATCTACTCTTGTACTACCCATATCATCAATATTAATCAAGCAGGAGTAGGGTTTTACCTCCATCGAGAGGGCCCGAACCTGGGTAAAAACATCGTGTCCCTTGTCTCCTGTTACCATCCACCTACACGCACAGTTCGGGACCCCCTACCCGAGATCCGCCGGTTTTGACACCGACACAGACCTTGTCTGGTTGGTTGTTGGTGTTGAATGGAAAAACTCTTCGGGGCCCCCTGGGGTTATCCTTGTTCCCCGTCATGCTTTTCACCCACTGTGCCACCATCTTCTCATCAACGTCCTCTGGGTGGATTCGAGTGGAATCTTCAATCCCCGAGTACATCCACATGGTGTGATCGCGTGCCTGGAGGGGCTGAATACGTCGACTGAGGAATACCTCGAGCAGATCCATATCGGTAACACCCTCATGGATCAGCTGAACTACTCGCTCCATCAACATGGATACCTCCACCTTCTCTGCTGGTGTCACTCTCAAGGAAGTAGGTTTCTGGACACGTGCTAAGGAAAAAGGGGGGAGACCAGTCGAATGACCAGGGGTCGGCTTGTCTTTGCAATAAAACCAAGTAGACTACCACCCTCTAACCGAGTCAGGGAGAGTCATGACAGGAAAGGCGCTCTTCCCCCTCATTTGGATACCTAAGCCCCCACACATCTGGATCACCTGGGTCTTTTCGTCACTCGGGCTAGCTTTTTTCACAGTCTGCGAGCGACATGTGAAGATAAGCTTGAACAGACCCCAGTGTGGTCGACAGCCCAGGAAGTTCTCGCACATTGAGACAAAGGCAGCAAGGTATGTGATAGTATTGGGAGAGAAATGGTGGAGTTGAGCTTCGAAGAAGTTCAGAAAGGCACAGAAAAAGGGATGTGGGGGAGGAAAAACCGCGGTCGACGTGGGTGGCGAGCAAGACGCATTCTCCCTCCTGGGTTGTGGCTCAGTCTCATCCCCCGGGTGCCTCCAGGAATCATGCTCGATCAGTCCACTCTCGGCCAGATCCTGCAGATCATCCAGCACGATGGTGGACTAGATCAAGTCGCCCAGGACCCAGCCGCGCGGCAAGCCAGATCTCGACGACGACCCGCTCCTACCGGTCTTCTTCCCCTTCCCCTTCGTCGCCCCCTTCTTCGCGCGTTCTAGCGCCGCTGTCTTGTCCTTCACCATCGAAACAAGAGGAACATGGGCGGGAGGTGGTGACGAGAACGGAAGCGGTAGCGGTGGACAAGTAGAGGAGGAAGAAAGGAGAATTGGGGCGCACTGTGCACAATTCCCCGATTCGATGACTTATATGGAATCGTTTCCGAGTGACTCACCATTGGGCCCGGGCGATCCTGTCAAATCCCGCAACTGGCGCTCGCTCGGTACATGGCGAAAAAGGTGGCATGGATATCGAGGCGTCCCTGCCTAATCCGTCCCGATTATTGCGGCCTTCTCCGCCCTGCACGCTTCCCAAAATTTCGAATCCCGCAAGATCCGGGAGTAGCAGAGCAGTCTATCAAACTGAAGATTTTCTCTATGTCAACACTCGAAGCTTAACAACAAAGTTCACTCGACAAACTAAGAACGGATCAAGGCGACTGAAAAAGAAGTTGAAGCCATCGTGTTGTTCATTGATCCTAACAAGACGTTTCCAAAGCGCAAAAATTGAGTTGGAAGTATTTTCAACTCCTTCTCCACTCGAACCCTGAACCATTCGGGGGGCTAATGATGAAGCTATGTACCTAGGGTAGGGTCATAGGCCTGACCTAGAAACCCTCCTCTAGGACATCACCTTAAAGTCAGAAGCGTTCAAGGGATACCGTCATCCACTCGACCAGAAGCATTCCACTCGGAAGACTCAATGGCACTCAACCATAGCAATAATCACTCGACGGACAGAAGATCGAAAGCCACTCTAAACAACAACGGTCGGATGTTTACTCTGTAAACTTAATGGTCATTTATGTCACTTTATTACTAGCGTTACCAGAAACACCCCATCTCTATGTACCTTAAACCCTGTGTAACTAAGGGCGGGAGGGGCCTGGCGAACTCTATATAAGCCACCCCCCTCCTCAGGGACAAGGGTTGACACCCCCTGTAACTCCACATATAATCCAGTCGACCGCCTCCGGGCACCGAAATGTTGGGCTATTACTTCCGCCGTGAAGGTCCTGAACTCGTAAGTCTTGTGTGTACAACTTCACCATCGCTGGGATCTTGCCTCCTCATACCAACCCCCCATTCTACTGTCAGTCTTAGAACCACGACACATGGGTATTTGATACTGATTCGGTTGCTCATATTTGTAACTCGAAACAGGAGCTGCGAAATAAACGAAGATTAGCTAAGGACGAGGTGACGATGCGCGTCAGGAATGGTTCCAAGGTCGATGTGATCGCCATCGGCATGCTACCTCTACATCTACCTTCGGGATTAGTTTTAGACCTCAATAATTGTTATTTGGTTCCAGCATTGAGCATGAACATTATATCCGGATCTTGTTTAATGTGAGACGGTTATTCATTTAAGTCAGAGAATAATGGTTGTTCTATTTATATGAGTAATATCTTTTATGGTCATGCACCTTTGATGAATGGTCTATTCTAGCTGAATCTCGATCGTAGTGATACACATATTCACAATATTGATGCCAAAAGATGCAAAGTTGATAATGATAGTGCAACATACTTGTGGCACTGCCATTTAGGTCATATTGGTGTAAAGCGCATGAAGAAACTCCATGCGGATGGACTTTTGGAATCACTTGATTATGAATCATTTGATACTTGCGAACCATGCTTCATGGGTAAGATGACTCAAACTCTGTTCTCCAGAACAATTGAGTGAGGTAATGACTTACTGGAAATAATACATGCTGATGTATGCAGTCAATGAGTGTTGAGGCACGCGGAGGGTATCGTTATTTTCTAACCTTCACATATGATTTGAGTAGGTATGGGTATATCTACTTGATGAAACACAAGTCTGAAACATTTGAAAAGTTCAAATAATTTCAGAGTGAAGTGGAGAATCATTGTAACAAGAAAATAAAGTTTCTACGATCTGATCACGGAGGCGAATATTTGAGTTACGAGTTTGGCCTTAATTTAAAACAATGTAGAAGTGTTTCACAACTCACGCCACCTGGAACACCAAATCGTTATGGTGTGTCCGAATGTCATAAGCGTACTTTATTAGATATGGTGCGTTCTATGATGTCTCTTACCGATTTGGATTTATCATTTTGGGGTTATGCATTAGAGACGGCCACATTCACGTTAAATAGGGCACCATCTAAATCCTTTGAGACGACATCGTATGAACTATGGTTTGGCAATAAACCCAAGCTGTCGTTTCTTAAAGTTTGGGGATGCGATGCTTATGTCAAAAGGCTTCAGCCTGATAAGCTCGAACCCAAAGCGGAGAAGTGCGTCTTCACAGGATACTCTAAAGAAACTATTGGGTATACCTTCTACCACATATCCGAAGGCAAGATCTTTGTTGCCAATAATGGGTCCTTTCTAGAGAAGGATTTTCTCTCGAAAGAAGTGAGTGGGAGGAAAGTAGAACTTGATGAGGTAGTTGTACCTTCTCTTGAATTGGAAAGTAACACATCAGATAAAATAGATCCCGTGATGCCTACACCAACTAGAGAGGAAGCTAATGATGATGATCATGAAACTTCATATCAAGTTGCTACTGAGCCTCGTAGGTCGACCAGACCATGTACCGCACCAGAGTGGTATGGTAATCCTGTCCTAGAAGTCATGTTGTTAGACAACGGCGAACCTACAAACTATGAAGAAGCTATGATGAGCCCAGATTCCGATAAATGGCTTGAGGCCATGAAATCTGAGTTAGGATCCATGTATGAGAACAAAGTGTGGACTTTAGGTGGACTTGCCCGATGATCGGCAAGCCATTGAGAATAAATGGATCTTCAAGAAGAAGACGGACGCTGATGGTAATATCATTGTCTATAAAACTCGACTTGTCGCAAAAGGTTTTCAACAAGTTCAAGGGGTTGACTACGATGAGTCTTTCTCACTCGTAGTGACGCTTAAGTCTGTCTGAATCATTTTAGCAATTGTCGCATTTTATGATTCTGAAATCTGGCAAATGGATGTCAAAAATGCATTCCTTAACGGGTTTCTTAAAGAAGAGTTGTATATGATGCAACCAGAAGGTTTTGTCGATCCTAAAGGTGCTAACAAAGTGTGCAAGCTCCAGCGGTCCATTTATGGACTGGTGCAAGCATCTCAGAGTTGGAATATACGCTTTGATGAGGTGATAAAAGCATATGGTTTTATATAGACTTACGGTGAAGCCTGTATTTACAAGACAGTGAGTGGGAGCTCTGTAGCATTTCTGGTGTTACATGTGGATGACATATTACTGATTGGAAATGATATAGAATTTTTGGATAGCATAAAAGGATACTTGAATAAGAATTTTTCAATGAAAGACCTCGATGAAGCAGCTTATATATTGGGCATCAAAATCTATAGGGATAGATCGAGACGCTTAATAGGACTTTCAAAAAGGACATACCTTGACAAAGTTCTGAAGAAGTTCAAAATGGACCGGTCAAACAAAGGGTTCTTTCCTATGCTGCAAGGTGTGAAGTTGAGTAATACTCAAAAACCGACCATGATAGAAGAAAGAGAAAGCATGAAAGTCATTCCCTATGCCTCAGCCATAGGCTCTACAAAGTATGCCATGCTGTGTACCAGACCTATTGTGTGCCTTGCCATGAGTCTAGAAAGGGGGTACAATAGTGATCTAGGAGTGGATCACTGGACAACGATCAAAATTATCCTTAGGTACCTAAAGAGAACTAACGAAATGTTTCTTGGTTTTGGAGGTGATAAAGAGTTCATCGTAAATGGTTACGTCGATGCAAGCTTTGACACTGATCTGGATGACTCCGAGTCTCAATCTGGATACATATTGAATGTGGGAGCAATTAGCTAGAGTAGATCCATGCAGAGCATTGTAGACATAGAAATTTGCGAAGTGCATACGGATTTGAATGTGGCAGACGCGTTGACTAAAACCTCTCTCACAAGCAAAACACGATCATACCTTAGAACTCATTGGGTGTTAATCACATCGCGATGTGGACTAGATTATTGACTCTAGTGCAAGTGGGAGACTGTTGGAAATATCCCCTGGAAGCAATAATAAAGTGGTTATTATTATATTTCCTTAATCATGATAAAGGTTTATTATTCATGCTAGAATTGTATTGACCGGAAACTTAAATACATGTGTGGATACATAAACAAATACCGTGTCCCTAGTATGCCTCTACTAGATTAGCTCATTGATCAAAAGATGGTTAAGGTTTCATAACCATAGACATGTGTTGTCACTTGATAATGGGATCACATCATTAGGAGAATGATGTGATGGACAAGACCATATGTTGGCATAGCATATGATCGTTCAGTTTATTGCTACTTCTTTCTTAATGTCAAATACATATTACTTCGACCATGAGATCATGCAACTCGGATACCAGAGGAATACCTTGTGTGCTATCAAACGTCACAAAGTAACTGGATGATCATAAAGATGCTCTACAGGTATCTCCGAAGGTGTCTGTTGAGTTGGCGTGAATCGAGATTGGGATTTGTCACTCCATATGATGGAGAGGTATCTCTGGGCCCTCTCGGTAATACAACATCACAAAGCTTGGCAAAGTAACTATGGAATTAGTTATGATATGATGTATTATGGAACGAGTAAAGGGACTTTCCGGTAACGAGATTAAACTAGGTATGGAGATACCGACGATCGAACCTCGGGCAAGTAACATACCGATAGACAAAGGGAACTACTTATGTTGTCATAAAGGTTCCACCGATAAAGATCTTCGTAGAATACGTAGGAACCAATATGGGCATCCAGGTCCCGCTATGGGTTATTTACTAGAGAAGCGTCTCGGTCATGTCTACATCATCCTTGAACCTGTAGGGTCCACACACTTAACATTCATGACGATATAGTATTATATGAGTTATGTGAATTGGTGACCGAATGTTGTTCAGAGTCCCGGATGAGATCACAGACATGACGAGGAGCTCCGAAATGGTCCATAGGTAAAGATTGATATATAGGATGATAGTATTTGATCTCTGAAAGAGTTTTAGAATGCACCAGAGTATTATCGGATCATCGGAAGGGGTTCCAGGAGGCCACGGGAGCATATTGGGCCAAACGGGCCAATGAGGGAGAGCACACCAGCCCACATAGGGTTGGCGCGCCCCCACCTCATGGCAGGCAGCCCTAGGGAAGGAAGGGAGAGGGCTATCCCCCTCTTTCCTTCTCTTCCACATGCTGGGAAAGGAAAGGGGGGCGCCTCCCCTCCTGCCTCCCCCCAAGCGCCAGGAAGGAAGGAGGGGCTCGGCTAAGGCAGACCCCTAGGGCAGCCGCCGCCCCCCTTGGGGGCTCCCTAGGCTGCCTCCCTCTCCCCACCACCTATATATATGTGAGGAGGGAGAGGGGCAACACACACCACGATTACCAAGCCGTGTGTGGCTGTAGGATCGAAAGTATGTCTAGAGGGGGCGTGATTAGACTATGTGACCAAATAAAAATCTAGCCTTTTCCCAATTTTAAGTCTTGGCAGATTTTAGCAACTTATCACAATGTAGCGACCCGACCCGAATGGATCAAGTCTCTGTGCTTAAGTGTCATCCCTGGATCGGTATGCTGACACACACAGTACTCGAAGGATTTATAACACAGGTAAATCACATGTATAAAGTAACGTAAATACTATTACCTCAATCCAAATAGCGGAAGCAACAAGGTTGTGGATTCCCATCAACACCAACGGCAAAGTTGAGTGTAGAAATCGTAACCCTAACGTATCACTTACTCTTCGTAAGAAACCTGCAACATGAGACGTTGCAGCCCGAAACGGGTCAGTACATTGAATGTACTGGCAAATTCACACCATAGAGAATGATGAATAAAGGCTATCACTACATGCATATTTGGCTGGTGGAAAAGCTCTATGGTTATAAGGTTTTTGCGAAAAGCCAATTTTTCCCTACTGCAAAGGAATAAATTTATTTAACTATCATGGTGGTTGTTGAACATTGAGAATGGTTGACAGCATTCTCAATCCCAATTAAGTAACATCATTAAAACCCAACAATATTTATTTAAAGTAACGTGATGAGATCAATAGGATAATCCAAGAACTAGATACTCAAGATGTCCATAACCGGGGACACGGCTAATCGTGATTAGTTTGTACACTCTGCAGAGGTTTGCGCACTTTTCCCCACAAGACTCGATCGCCTCCGTTTGGTTTCTCGCACTACAGGGTGTTTGAGAAGATGGATGACCGAGACACAGTCTTTCAGAAGCGCTAGCACCTTACTTGTGGGTAGACCGTACCACCTACATCCCCTACATCTGCTAGTCTACCCGTAAGAGTTCGCACAACTTAGTCAACTATGCCAGAGCCCATAATGGCTTGTGGCTGCACACGGAAGTTTCTAGTATGAATAATCTCATGATCCCTTTGAGCCTGGGTGGCGGTCCAAAAGAAAATAGGCAAGTCCTGATAAACATCAGGTGCCTTAATCCACCCAGATGTGTGTTTAAGTTGCCACCTTAGATAAACCATTAAAATTAACAAACTCACATCTGTCATGGATATCACTCACCCAATCCATGTCTACTAGCATAGCATGGCATAATAAGCAAACGTAGAAGTAACTCCCAAAGGTTTGATAATAATACAGGTAATAGGTACTACCTCATCTACTTCCCATCCCACAATTTAATTAGATCCTAATCATGCAATGTGAGAGGATTGATCTAATGCAATAAAACATGGGTTGTAGAAAAGGTATGATCAAAGTGTGAACTTGCCTGCAATGTTGATGAAGATGATTCGCACTCAAAACTCTTGATAGATCTACTCGTCACACTCCGGTCAATCTATCGTAATCAAGCAATAGTAACCACACAAAAGCAATCACTCAAAAGATCAGAAAGAACGAAGAAAACAATTCGGAAAACATCGAAACCAAGCAAATAGCTCTTGCAACGTAAAACAATTTCTAACAGTACCAAAATTATGTGAATTTGGCCTTATTAGAATGTTTAGGTCAGGAGCTTCGATTTGCAAAAAGAATCAACCCAAACGGAGCTACGAAACTCAAGTTATGATCAAACGAAGTTTGAATTCAAATTTGAACTAATTCAAATTTTAAACTTTTCAAAAACATGTTTGAGTTAGATTACTGGATAGAGGAGATCATAACGAAGATGTGAGCGTTGGTTTTGTTGGATTTGGACTAACGAGCAAAAAGTTATGATTGTTTGAAGAACAGGGACTATTCTGTAAATAAAGTATTCACATCTAGGTCCCTGGCCGAAATTACAGAAAAAGAAAAAGACTAAAAGGCGAACGCTCGCTTATAAGGTCTAAACAGTGGACGTTCGCTGTTTAATAAAACCAAAAAACAGATCTAGTCTAGGGTTTTTTTTAAAACAAACTTAAAAGAAAAACCGGATCGGACCGGTTCGGGTTTATACCGGTTCGCAGGTGTGTGGTGGTTTTCGAGAGAAAACCGGCGACGGCGGTGTTCTCCGGCAAGCGAGGCGAGGCAGCTCCGGCGAGCTCTAGCGCGGCAGTAGCGGCACGAAGCGGCTTCGGCGAGGAGCGGGCGGCGGCGCAGGCGAGCGGCGACGGGAGGCGGCGAGCGGCGGATGCGGCAGAGGGCGGCGCGGGCAGCGGCGCTAGCAGGCGGCGGCGCAGGCGAGCAGCGGCGCGGGCGGCGAAGCAATGCGGCGGCGGCGGCGCGGATCTGCGGCGATGCAGGGAGAGGAGAGGGAGAGGGGCTCGGGGCTCCGGATTTAAGGAAGGGGGAGGCGAGGGCGGCTTGGGCGAGGGGCAACGGCGGCGGTGTCCTGGCGGCGTACGGCATCGGCGATGGCGTGCGGGAGCAGGGCTCACGTCCTGTCGGGGACGACGCAGGGGTGGGCCGGCGCGGTTGGCTGGGCCTGGGGCCGGCCCAGTCGGCGAGGGAAACCCTTTTTTAAAAAAAAAATCTTTTTTTTCAGAGAACTAAAATAATAAAAACAAAATAACAAAAAAAAATATTATATAGGCATATAATATATCAAATTTTTCAGAAAAATATTTTCCACAACTTGGCATTTCTAATATGCCAAATAAAATCCACACAAAATCCGATAAATCAAAGAGTCCTACTGGTCTATTAAAATCCAACAAAATTCATTTTAAAAATACCAAAATGATTCCAAATTAATTTTTCTCCAATTTTCTATTATAGGGAATCATGTTACCCTAATTTCCATATATTTTATTTTTGGAGAAAAATAATTTGAATAAAACTCAAATAACTCCAAATTGAAAATAAATTCCAAAAGGACTTGAAATTGATCCTTTGAAACTCCCAACTCATATTTCATCATTTGAAGAAGTCATTTTATCTTCTCTCGTGAAAATCATTGAGTTGCATAAAGTTTCTGAATTGAAAATATTTTCCAAATGAAATTCAAATATTTTCAACACCCCCTTGTCATTTAAATAAATGGAAGAAGTCATGTCATCTTCTCTCCAGGGTTTTGTGGTGAAAAGAATTTGAATTCATGGAGATCAGAAAGCAAATATGAAAGTTTGGGAAAGTCCTTTTATTCCCTCTCATTTAACTTTCAAAAAGTTTCGAATTCACTCACTTTCAGTCAATCAATCAAACAATCAATCAAGTCTATCTATTTAATATAACATTCCAAAATTTAGAATTTTGGGATGTTACACACAAGTCAAGCAATCAACCTACACATGCAATTCTAAGAGTATAGCAGCGGAATGTAAATCATTGCATATGAAGGTAAAGGGGAGGAGTTTAGAGAGAGCAAACGCAATGTAGACACGGAGATTTTTGGCGTGGTTCCGATAGGTGGTGCTATCGTACATCCACATTGATGGTGACATCAACCCATGAAGGGTAACGGTTGCGCGAGTCCACGGAGCGCTCCACCCACGAAGGTTCCATGACGAAGCAACCTTGTCTAACCCACCACGGCCATCGCCCACAAAGGACTTGCCTCACTTGGGTAGATCTTCACGAAGTAGGCAATCTCCTTGCCCTTACAAACTCCTTGGTTCAACTCCACAATCTTGACGGAGGCTCCCAAGTGACACCTAGCCAATCTAGGAGACACCACTCTCCAAAAGGTAATAGATGGTGTGTTGTTGAAGAACTCCTTGCTCTTGTGCTTCAAATGATAGTCTCCCCAACACTCAACTCTCTCACACAGATTTGGATTTGGTGGGAATATGATTTGAGTGGAAAGCAACTTGGGGATGGCTAGATATCAAGATTCTTGTGGTTGGATTGGCATATCTTGGTCTCAACACATGAGTAGGTGGTTCTCTCTCAAAAAATGAGTAGTGGAAGTGCAGGCACGTTCTGATGGCTCTCTCCACGAATGGAGGAAGGGTGGAGGGGTATATATAGCCTCCAAACAAAATCTAACCATTACACACAATTTACCAAACTTGGTGGGACCGAATAGTGAAACTCGGTCAGACCGATTCAGTTCAAAATGTGAATGTTAGGCTTTTCGGTGGGACCGACATGATAAACTCGGTGGGACCGATTGTGTTAGGGTTAGGGCATAACGTAATCTCGGTGAGACCGATCACATGAACTCGGTGAGACCGATTTAAGCAATAGGCAAACAGAGAGTTGGTCAGGCAAACTCAGTGGGACCGATCACTCATTTCGCTGAGACCGAAACATTACAAAGAGGAAACAGAGAGTTTTCATTGCGAACTCGGTGGGACCGATCGCTCATCTCGGTTAGACCGAAACGTTACGAAGGGAAACAGAGAGTTTGCAATCCCATATCGGTGAGACTGAACTGATTAGGGTTTCTGGCTATGGCTATGTCAAATGAACTCGGTGGCGCCGGATAGATCAAATCGGTGGAGCCGAGTTTGACTTTTGGTTTGGGACTTATGTGGAAATGAGAAAGTGGTAGAGGGATTTTGGAGCATATCACTAAGCATTTTGAGCAAGCAAGCCATAAAGCAACACCTCATACCTTTTAATAGTATTGGCTTTTCCTATTGGTTCGTATCTGACTTGATCAAACTTTGTGATGTAGCATGAATAGAGTTTGAGACGAGAAAAGCATATATAGCTAGAGGAAGTTCTTAGACATTATTGTACATCCATTTGGCAAGAGAAAAAGACCAAACAATCAAAGCAACAAATGGATGTCCTCGAATAAGAAAAGTATGCGATCAACATGCTCACACAAGAAGACGGCAAATGAAATATGCGGCAAAGCATGCACAAACACTCTAGCATCTATCAAGCAATTGGCGATGACTAGGTCATCTATATATGAGTATATTGACTGAGGAGCCAAATGAGAACATTTGATTGTAGGTCATACTCATCGTTTAAGTACAAGTGGGGTTACCACTTTTACATAAAGCATTGTTGTGCTCACACCATTTGAGTTGCACTTGTTCTTCTTCTAAGGGATCCACATCATCTTGATGGGAATCCTTGGAGTTGTAGTCATACTTGATGAAGTAGAACTTGATGTAGTCTTGGGAACCCACTTGACTAAGGCCTCCGGAGCTTCTTCAAATGCATCAATCTCCTCTTGAAGCTTGTCCTTGCCTTTTTGCTTGTGGTCTTGTGGTGGAAGATCATCTTCAGCTTGTGTCCCCTAGAAGGAAGTAGGATCATACTTCTCTTGTGGAGGAACAAACTTCGTCTTGGGGTATTGATCTTCTTCCCACTCAACTCCATTGGCATTGAACTTTCGTTCAAAACCAACACCTTGATTCTTCTGGTGCCTTCCTTGCTTGCGTACAATTTCCTCAAATTGTTTAATTCCGGCAAGGCTCTTGTAAACACCTTTCTCTATAATTCCCTTCAATAAGCTATTTTCTTGCTCAAGTGTAACTTGGCTAAGAGAATCATTATGGAATCAAGAGAACTACTAGAAGCAACAATATTGGATTTAGCATGATTATTGTTACTACTAGAAGAAGAATCTTTCTTACTCTTGTTGCTAGATTTTACTTCTGGCATGTAAGTAGACAAGAGTAAACGCTTGGCAATGTAAGAAGAACTTTTCTTATGAAGATCATCATTGATTGCTTTTAAGAACCCATGATCTTTATCTAGGTTGAGCTTTTCAAAGCGTAGCTTCTCATGAGTCTTCAAAAGTTCTCGATGAACTTCTAAGGCAGTTTCATGAGCTAACTTAAGAGTGTTTAGTTCTTTAGTTAGATGCTCAATCACCTTCTTATCATCGTCATTCGTTTTATCTTGATTAGCATGATTAATAGCAAGTTCATCATAGTTTTCATCACTAGAGTTGTCAACAAGTAAATCATCATCACCTAGCAAATCATCTTCATCACTATTGAAATCAACATACTCGAGGTGTGATACCTTTGGGCCTCTATCCATGAAGCATCTTCCAATTCCTTCGTTTGGTGAGTCAAATATGTCATAGGAGTTGGTCGACACGAGTGCTAGACCGGCAACACCTTCATCTTGAGTATATTCGGAGTCGGAGTGATAACTTCTCTCGGAGTGGTGGTCGGAGTCGGAGCTGGATACCCATTCACCAACAAGAGCTTGATGTCTTCGTTTTGTGTAGCTCCTTGATGACTTGTCCTTCCTTTCCGAATCCTTGCTTCTGCGTGAGGTTCTTCGTTCATAATGATCATCTCTACTCCTTCTCTCTCTTGGAGGTGATTCTTCTCTTCTACTTCTCCTTTTAGGTGAGTCTTCTCTTCTTTTGAAGGGAGACTTACACTCATTGGAGTGGTGTCCAGGTCTTCCACAATTGTAGCAATTACGTTCACGTCTAGAAGATCTTTTGTCATTGTAGGACCTTGACTTGGAACTTCTTTCTTTGCTTCTACTCTTGTAGAACCTGTTGAAGTTCTTCACCATTAGGCTCAATTCCTCATTGAAGACTTGTTTCTCACTTGATGATGTAGGAGCATCACATGAGGCTTTGTAAGGACCACTAGACTTGTTGTGAAGCTCTTCTTTATCCTTGAGTGACATCTCATGAGCAATAATTCTACCAACGAATTCCGTTGGCTTGAGATCTTTGTAATTGGGCATCATTAGGATTAATGTGCAGATGGTGTCATATTTTCCATCCAAGGCTCTTAGGATCTTCTTGATGATGAATCTGCCGGTCATCTCTTCACTTCCTAAGCCGGCAATCTCATTTCTGCTGAGAGCAAGCCTAGAGTACATTTCAGCGACACATTCACCATCCTTCATTTTGAACTTTTCAAATTGACTTTGAAGCACATCCAATTTGGATTCCTTGATGGATTTGGTACCTTCGTGCATATCAATCAAAGTATCCCAATTTTCCTTTGCATTCTCAAGACGGCTGATTTTGTTGAATTCTTCGGGGCACAATCCGTTGAAGAGGATATCGCAAGCTTGAGCATTGTATTGCAGCATCTCAATTCTTCCGCGGTAGCTTCACGATTTGGTTCTCTCCCATTGAAGAATTCACCTTGCAAGCCAATAAACACAATAGCCCAAACGGCAGGGTTATGTCCAAGAATATGCATTTTCATCTTATGCTTCCAACTAGCAAAATTAGTACCATCAAAGTAAGGACCACTACGGTGGTAATTTCCCTCGCTAGACGCCATACTCTCCTAGGTTGTGAAACCAAGGCTATGATCACCAAAGCTATGGAAATCAAGGCAAATGGAAACCAAAGTTGTAATACCACTTGTAAGATTGAAAGTATGTCTAGAGGGGGGTGATTAGACTACTTAACCAAATAAAATCTAGCCTTTTCCCAATTTTAAGTCTTGGCAGATTTTAGCAACTTATCACAAGTCAAGCAATCAACCTACACATGCAGTTCTATGAGTATAGCAGCGGAATGTAAATCATTGCATATGAAGGTAAGGGGGAGGAGTTTAGAGGGAGCAAACGCAATGTAGACACGGAGATTTTTGGCGTGGTTCCGATAGGTGGTGCTATCGTACATCCACGTTGATGGAGACTTCAACCCACGAAGGGTAACGGTTGTGCGAGTCCACGGAGGGCTCCACCCATGAAGGGTCCACGACGAAGCAACCTTGTCTAACCCACCATGGCCATCGCCCATGAAGGACTTGCCTCACTTGGGTAGATCTTCACGGAGTAGGCGATCTCCTTGCCCTTACAAACTCCTTGGTTCAATTCCACAATCTTGACGGAGGCTCCCAAGTGACACCTAACCAATCTAGGAGACACCACTCTCCAAAAGGTAATAGATGGTGTGTTGATGATGAACTCCTTGCTCTTGTGCTTCAAATGATAGTCTCCCCAACACTCAACTCTCTCTCATAGATTTGGATTTGGTGGAAATATGATTTGAGTGGAAAGCAACTTGGGAACGCTAGAGATCAAGATTCATGTGGTTGGATTGGAATATCTTGGTCTCAACACATGAGTAGGTGGTTCTCTCTCAGAAAATGAGTAGTGTAAGTGTAGGCACGTTCTGATGGATCTCTTCACGAATGGAGGAAGGATGGAGGGGTATATATAGCCTCCACACAAAATCTAACCATTAGACACAATTTACCAAACTTGGTGGGACCGAATAGTGAAACTCGTTCAGACCGATTCAGTTCAAAATGTGAACGTTAGGCTTTTCGGTGGGACCGACATGATCTAGTCGGTGGGACCGATTATGTTAGGGTTAGGGCATAACGTAATCTCGGTGAGACCGATCACATGAACTCGGTGAGACCGATTTCAGTAATAAGCAAACAGAGAGTTGGTCAGGCAAACTCGGTGGGACCGATCGCTCATTTCGGGGAGACCAAAACATTACGAAGAGGAAACAGAGAGTTTGCATTGTGAACTCGGTGGGACCGATCGCTCATCTCGGTTATACCGAAATGTTACGAAGGGAAATGGAGAGTTTGCAATCCCATATCGGTGAGACCGTGATCCCTATCGGTGAGACTGAACTGATTAGGGTTTCTGGCTATGGCTATGTCAAATGAACTCGGTGGCGCCGGATAGATCAAATCGGTGGAGCCAAGTTTGACTATTTGTTTGGGACATATGTGGAAATGAGAAAGTGGTTGAGGGCTTTTGGAGCATATCACTAAGAATTTTGAGCAAGCAAGCCATAAAGCAACACCTCATCCCCTTTTAATAGTATTGGTTTTTCCTATGGACTCAATGTGATCTTGGATCACTAAAATGAAAATGTAGAGTCTTGAGCTTGTGCCAATATGCGTCCTTAGCATTTTGAGGGGTCCACATCTCTAGTCCATGCCATGCTAATCATTGAACTTCCTAAAAAGATTATCTTGAAGGGATATTAGTTCAATGAGCTATATGTTGTTAATAATTACCAAAACCACCGAGGGATTAGTGGCACTTTCAGTGGCGCCCCATCTCCCTCTAGTGCTAGTTCCTCCTCCATCCACGTACGTTGTGCTTAGTGAAGCCCTATGGATAGTTTCACCACCTCCGTCACAATGCCGTTGTGCTGCTGGAACTCATCTACTACTTCGCCTCTCTTGTTGGATCGAAAGGCGAGGACGTCATCGAGCTGAATGTGTGCTGAACGCGGAGGTTTCGTACGTTCGGTACTTGATTGGGACGGATCGTGAAGGTGTATGACTACATCAACTACGTTGATAGACGCTTCCGCTTAACGATCTACAAGGGTATGTAGATGCTCTATCCCTCTCGTAGCTATGCATCTCCATGGATAGATCTTGTGTGTTCATAGAATTTTTTTGTTTTCCATGCAACGCTCTCCAACAGATATTATTCGCATAACTGCGACAACGTCATCATCTTGAAGAATGTGTGGTAAATGATCGTCCTTCTCCAAAGAACTGTGTATGTGGTAAATAAGAGCACTGATTGCTGAGCTCGAAAGAGACAATCATTCATGATCCATCGTGCACAAAATTAAGCCACAACGGAACCCAATGGCATATAGTAAATTTTGGCATAACCCCGTCACAAAGAATTGAAGTTCCAAAGAGTAACGATAGAGAGAAGTGTTTGAAAGCCATGACTAGGAGGCACTAGTAGGGGTCAATGAAATACTTGAGTTCTCTGGTGTCTTTATGATTGAGACCCCCTAATGCTTTTGAATAATGTGTTTGAATTGAAATATCCTTCTAAAAATAAATGCTCTCACTTGCCTAAACACTTGGTTAGCGAAGAAAATTTGGCTTGAAAAATTATAACTAGTGATAAAAGACAATATGTGGGTAGGCAACGAGCTTAGGTGCAGCCATTCAATTGCAAATACCTTCTTGAATGACATTCCATGATAAGAGAAGATGGATATGATGTATCTTATTGAGCCGGTAAAACTTCTTTCTATTCAATCAAGCTCCCTTTCACTCTCTTGATTTCTTGTTTGCTCAAGGACGAGCAAATCCTAAGCTTGGGGGAGTTGATGGCTCGAGAATTTGTGATATTTTAGTAGTTACTTTTGCTTGGTTTCATTGGAATTCTCATTACTCTTCGGATATTTCTAATGCTAGTCCCTCGAAAGAGAAGAAAATCCACTTTCTCAATCTTTGGCAGGAAATATCAACTATGGAATTTCGCAAAAAAAATCAGCTATGGAAGGAAACTAGGAGGATTGATGTAAATCAAGCCAAATGGAGCAACTTTCCTGAAGAAACTGAAGTCAATGGACGCACCAGAGTAAAAGACGTCATTCCATACGACTGCAGGCGGGCGTATGGACTGCCATCAACTCCACCACGTCTATACAAGCAACTTTCGTAAAGGGTCCGAGAAGAGAGGAGAACCCTAGCCGCCGCCACACCACCCAGAACAGGAGAAGGGAGGCTTTGAAGAACTTTCAAAGATCTTCTTAGTATTTGGTTCTTTCATCTCAATCATCATCATCATCATCATCACGCCTTTCATTATTGTAAGAGGAATTCCACTTGGGAGAACAATTGTAAATTTACTCAATCTCATCTGGAGATCAAGACTATTTGAATTATCCATTTCATCTTAATGTGGATCTTCACGGTATTATCGATATGGTTTTCATGGGTTTTATCTTCATTTTGATTGTTTCTCCTCTTACGAAGTGTGAGTAATTCCCCTAGGTGTGGGAGATGTAGCTAAGTGGTAAGATTAAATTGTGCCTATTCTATATGTCGTCATTTTCATTCGTAGTAGTATGATCTATCTAGTAAGTTGTTATGCTGTGGTGAACTCTATGCATGTTATCCAATTTAAGGGCCCAGGCAATATGCATGATCTCAAGACCTACATAGGTAACACGTTGATGGCCCACAAGTATAGGGGATCTATCATAGTCCTTTCGATAAGTAAGAGTGTCGAACCCAACGAGGAGTAGAAGGAAATAACAAGCGGTTTTCAGCAAGGTATTATCTGCAAGCACTGAAATTATTGGTAACAGATAGTCTTATGATAAGATAATTCGTAACAGGTAACAAGTAACAAGTGTAACAAAGGTGCAGCAAGGTGGCCCAATCCTTTTTGTAGCAAAGGATAAGCATGGACGACCTCTTATATAAATCAAAGCGCTCCCGAGGACACATGGGAATTATTGTCAAGTTAGTTTCCATCATGTTCATATGATTCGCATCCGTTACTTTGATAATTTGATATGTGGGTGGACCGATTCTTGGGGGCTGTCCTTAGTTGGACAAGCCTCCCGCTTATGATTAACCCCTCTCGCAAGCATCCTCAACTACTAAAGAAGAATTAAGATAAATCTAACCATAGCATGAAACATGTGGATCCAAACAAGCCCCTTACAAAGCAATGCATAAACTTGGGTTTAAGCTTCTGTCTCTCTAGCAACAC